>NC_047024.1:25217833-25540866 GCF_902652985.1 Pecten maximus | reverse complement strand
CTTTTGTAGAAATCCATACTCTGAGAGTCTGGTCTGGCAGCACAAACCACGTGCAGTCAGGATTGTGTAGTATCTGTCGTAGTATATTGACAAACCATTTATTGAACAATTGAACGTCACTTTCATTGATAAAAGCATTTCAAATGATATTGTCAATTGTCAATGCTGATTCGCAGTTATGGCCAAAGAAATTGATCAGATTTGCCAAGCACACAGACGTGTAGAATTAATCGACAAACTGCTGTACCATTACGATACATAAAGTATCTATGTCATTCTAGCATTGTACATTATTAGTACAACATCATATCTTTTTACTTTGCTAATTTGTTCTTTTACGTTTCAGCTTTTAAATATAGATCCAGATTTAATTTGATGCTTAATTATTTCATTATTTTTTTCTATATTACTCACTTTCATGGTTTCATTCTAAGCCTGCGTATTGCTAATTTGTCATTTATTCTGTTGTTTTCAGATAAAAATTAATGAAATATATTTGATTTATTTCAAAAATATTTCAATGACATCAAAGGTGAATTGCAACTGCCTTCAAATAGAAGCCAGAAATAAGATTTCTAAGTTTCAGATATTTCATTGATAAGTCAGTTGGAACAGTTAGACATGTAATGCTAATATAACTGCTATCCAAAAAAAGACTTACAGTTTACAAACTTCCACTGTTCTTGGCTTACAAACAATTAAAAACTTTGTGTCCTTTAATTTCAAATAGTTAATTAGAAAAAAGTATTCAATCATTTATTATGAATCTTCTTCAAACGTTTTATCTAAAGTTTAATTTCTTTTATGACAAAAGAGCAAAGATGATTTGTGATTTTCCTTTCATATAAAGCTCAAATTCATGTTGGATGTTCAAACTTACACATGGCTTAGAGCAGGTGGTTGCAAATTCACCTGCAGGAGACCACAAACATCTTGTGCTGCAGTAATCTTAAATTTTAATTTGCCAATAGGCCATTATGAAATTAGTTGAAAAATACATGTTCTTATTTTGAGTATAGATAATTGTTGGAAATATCTTAAGTGGTATCAGATGATTACTTTACATATTTTTGTGTAAATAGGTATATAGAGTAGGCTGACAAGATTCTCTGACTAACTGATTTTAACATTACAATGAAGGGTCATGAGTCGGTGATTACAGTCATTAACAGATGTATAGTTGTACGGGTGTGATGGCAGATGTAGGTATAGGCTGCTAGAACTAAGACGGGGTAGGGTGACAGCCTTCTGGCGAAATAGCACACCTGACATTCACAAGCACCTAGCTAGCATATTATCTCCATTCAATTACCTACCATCTGCCCTTATTGTTCTCGATAAAATTGACTGACTATCAGGAGTGATAGTGGACCTGCTTGCTCATCCATGATATCAACACCTCTATCTAAACATACACTTAGCCAGTTAGCAGATAAATCATATTTTTACTCTCCTATTTTTTTTGGTCCCTTTTAATTTTTTTAAGACTACCAGCAGTCCCTTTATATATTTCAGTATATGTAGTTGTACGAATAAAAGAGACAACTATTTACAAGTAAATGTTTGTGTCCAATGTTTAGGTTATTTCTTTGTCCAATGCATACACACACGTCAGTTCCATGAAAGTAATTTGGGCAGGGAAATAGGAGCAGTAGAAGAATTCAAAGTGACATATTATAATACGGCAGGCTGTGTAATAAGTTTGTACGGCAGTAATTGGAATGACTGTTTCTGACCAAATGCCCCAGAGGTCATACTTTTCTTGACTACAGTGCTGCATCAGTGGATTCTCATCACTGCCAGCTTCTGAAGCCTTGGGTCAACAGAGCTTTGGAACACAATCTTGTCAATTCACCTCTTATCAAACTGTTTTCCACCATCACAGGGGAATTTCAGTCCTGAGTTCTCAATCATTTTGCTTTTCCATACAACTTGATGGCATGATGCATTTTCCTGCTTTCGGTGTAGTTAATCAGCTATTTTGATATCAATTTTCTCCACCATCCTTAGGCTGGCAGATAATATTGCATGTCTCTTTTAGTTACTAGCCTTTTGTTTGATTTCGTTTAAACTCGGTTTCTGGAAAAAAAATATATAACCTGTAAAAATTTCCTATTTTGTGGGTCTTAGAACCTGTTGTATGCGTACATGCATTTTCTTTCGATAAATAATGGATATTTATTTTTCTGACATGTTCAAATTCAATTGAGCATTCTTTGTACACCAATTTCTGAAAAGAAGGGAGAATTTCTTATTTTTCTGACAGGTTTTGAATTTGATTCTGATGAAATTTTGTGGCTGCTTCTATTTCCTTTCTTAAAATCATCCCCATGGAGGCAAATCTTAGAAGCTGAAGGCAAATCGCTCATGCTTTACCAATGTAGACAACTGTTTCCTGATAAAATTTCTAGGAAATGTTACATGTGAACACACGCCACACAACTATGCTACGCTGATGCAGTTACTGCAGCTGCCTCCTGCCCCACTCAACCAGCCACAGACACAGGGTTATGTGCCACTCAGCCTCCATCTTCACTGGAACTCCTGTTCGCTTTTTATTTGTCAATGTCAAATTTTGACATGCCTTGTACACGGTAACACCATTGCTCAGCTGCGAGCTAATTTTATATGATGTAATAAATAGCCACACATTTGGATTTATATAATTATTTGGGGAAACAGATGCTGGTTATTTACTAAATAAAATAAGGATGGTAGCAATGGATCATATGTGCATTCAAAGTATAAGAAGTCCTAAAATACTAAAGAAAAAGGTTTAGATTTACTGGATTGGTCTGTTGAAATAGCCTTTAATGCTGCTTTCCTAATCACTGAAATGATAATGGAAAAAATATCTAAATTAAAGATTTAATAAAATTCAAAATGTAAATGGTGAATGTTGAAATTGTCAGGCTTTGGTTCTAAGAATTACATTTAAAGAAAGTGATTATTAACAATTGAAAATATAAATCAAATTGGTACATTCAGTTGATTTCATTTTAAAATGTTCCAATCGCAGAAACTGTGACCTGATACCTGTACTTTTCGTCTGTTATAGTTAATACTAGAATTACTGCTAATTATGTATTGATGTAAAACGAATAAATGCACATGTAAAATGTGTGTGTGCTTTGTATTGTGTGACCTAGTCATCAAGGATATGAAATATATATAATACTAGAGCCATTGTTCTCAGTGTCAGATTCATGGCCTGTGGGAACTGAAGCAGTGGGATATAGTAGTCATTCAGGTACACATGCCACATGCCCAGAATCTCAGCCAAATGGAGCGGATCCTTTGCCAATTACATTAATATCATACTCAGGCATCATGCATAATTCATCCAGCTCCCCTTATCCTGGGCCGCCATTGTTGTTTACAGCACATGAGGACAGGAGTATCACATATTTGCCAACCCTCCCTGTTTTGGAGGTGGAAGCAAGAATGTTTACCCAAATTTGGGACTGTACAAATTATTAACGAAACATGTAACACTTTTAATTTATGATTTTGAAATATGCAATTAATTGACTTTAGAGAATAGCTGAAGAGATTTTGTTTAAAATATATAAACTTTTATGTTTGAAAGATTAATGTGTGCATAATTTCCTCTTGTTAAAAGTTTAAAAATGATTGCTAAGTATGGTAGCTGGGGATGTTAGAGGTTTTATATAATGGACTGAAAACAAGCTGAGTCAACTACAGGCCAGGATCTTCAGTTTACCATTGAAACATTCATAATAATGGCACAGTAGGGAGGGGAGTAACAATACCATTTAATATTTATATGTGGCAGGTACACAATAAAGCTTATAAATTATACAAATTGTGTCCAATATACATTTACATGTGAGTGGTAACATTTGCTCCTTCAGCTGTCGTGCCATACTGTATGATGTTGACTGATTTTGATAAAAAATAAATTGTTTAGATATTAACAGCTTTTTTAAAATATTCACACCATATATGGAAATTAATTAAAACAAAAACAAAGTAAAGTGCTAAAAAGTTGCTTGGTTGCAAGAAAAATTAAATTTGATGAGAAGTTGGATAGGATCGTTGGTAAATGAGACTGTTTTATTTGACAACCTGCCATTAGCCGTGTCAGTAATCACATGTTGACAGCTTGGTCAGGTCTATCTGTGTAACGTGTGATAAGTAATCAGAATAAGTGAGGGAAATCACTTCAGACAGATACCAGATTGATAAGTATATTTGGGTTTTATCATTAATGTAGATTGGGCTGACACATCAGTAGAATCTCTCCATGCTTTTACTCTAGCTATTAGTTAGTCGGTCAAATTAACCCTAACTAGGTTCTAAGAAAGAAAAATAAGGTGACATATACTAAAAGGATTTTACCTTTTTAGGTACCGCGCCACATACAAGTGTGACAAATATATAGGCCACTTCAAAGCAAGGCCATAACCCAATAGAGACCTAGAAAAGTCTCATATTGTGTTATCACATACATGTATAAATTTTCTAGTTCTGCCGGGGCTTGTCCCTACAATAACAACAGTGTCAACACTGGCATAAGCTGCCCCAGCTGGTCCTCAAATATACAGCAGATTTTAATATTAACAAACCACCGTAAATGAAACATTGTCACTACACCAACCTAGAAATCCTTAATCCTCCGACTTCCTCATGAAACCATATGGTTACAGCCTGGTAGATTTTACTATGCAAAGCTTGGTAGTATCCAAGTGGCAGAGGAATTGTAATCTGTGTAAAATTTCCCTTGCCAGGTAGTCGAGGAGGTGATACTTTTCGATCAGTCATCTCCAGGTCATCATAATTCACGTACTGTGGTCAGACTTATCTTAGAACAAAGGATTTTGAAAGGAATGAAAAGATTTTTTGCCAGTAAAATAAATGAAAGCTTCTAATCAAACTGTACTGTAGCTATTAAAAGGTGCCTAGGGTCACATTAAGCTTTACTATTTTGAAATTTACAATAGGGAACGTTTGCTGCTAGTATTGTGCTGATTTAAAGTAGAAACTTACAAGAGAGAGATAAATAGGAAATGCAATAGCTTTAAATAGAGAAACCTCAGAGCAAAATTATAAATCTGTGTTATGGTAAAAAAAAGAAACAGTTGGTTGCAGCACTGCATCTAGATCTCCTTGGCAGTAGACTAGATCAGTTTCCTTAGCCGAGGCACTACCCGCTCTAAACACCAAGCTTTGCCTAGCTCACAATTTATCTTCCCAAACACTGTGATAATTGACTTGTACACCATTATTTTATCTCAATTGAAATAACAATTATTGTTTTATTGATTTATTGATAATTGTACTATTTCCAGTCGTCCATCAATACAGGATATTGATTTTTCTCCGCAGAGGGGCCATATCTTTTACAAACAAGCAGATACTACGCCAGGGAACCAAATGTTATGGAATTTGCGATGCCATCTGGCTAAATTCTACCATAGTTTTCATAGAAAGTGGTAATTGGGAACATTGTATCATGGCACCTTTCCAAAAGCTTGATGGAATAAGAATTTCAATCACTTTCTCTTAATTGATTTTTTTAACCCTGTGAATGTAAGTTAATTTGCAAAATATTAAACTTTTTAAAGTTTAAAAAAAGATAAATGAAAAATACATGTACAACTTCTACATTTTAATTAATATCTATAGGCAAAAAACTAAAAAAAAAAAAAAAAAACAATTTTTTTGCTGAATCATGTGTTTTGATTTCATGAAGGTAGTTGTTTTAAAAGATGGTATGAATTCAAAACACCAGAAAATAAATTGTCTGTTATAAATAGACAAGCATCAGTCACATCTCGAGTTCAATTTCTATGCATGTTGCTATGGTGATGATGGCTATGTTGGAAGGATGAAACAGTTAATATAATAGGTCATTACTTGGAAATGAAACTGGCCAATCCCCATTGGAGAGATGAGTTTGAACTGTCCAAACTGATGGCTATGCACTGTTGTCCATTTGGTCAGAGCCCAGTGTCACTCAGAGAGAGGCTGTCTTTGTTGAGCAGATGTAACTGTATATATTACAGTATACATGGGTTGACAGTCACAGATGTAATCTTGTTTAATCAGCAGTCTATGTAGGCCATGAATAGATCCCTAGACAATGCTGACCACAGTAAAGACCAAACAGTTGTCCAGTGCTAAATGTCATTTGACTTTGTCAGGCGGCCTTTATTGTTTCGGCCAGCTATGTACCCGGACATTGTTTTAGGTGTGGCGCCATCTGCCAGCTGTCGCAAACACCCATCTGTGACCAGGCCATCTGAGGCTTGGAGTTCCCTATAGACTCAGTGATGTAATTAACCCATAACACACTATCAGAAGCTTTCAGGCCTGTTGGGTGTACCTCAGGTTAAAGGCCATTGTTACACTATAATAAAAGATTAAGGTGGTTCCTCTTGATAACACTTTCACTTTCACACCACACTGCTAGCTCATTTACAGTTATTTTGTAGAGGAACTGAAGTTCAAATCTGTTCACAATGTAACAGAGCAACATTGAACAGTAAAAACAGAGAAGTTTTAGAGTACAAGAAAACTTCATTTTATTAACCTTGCTATTTGATTTGAGATTTCTTAGCAATTTCTTTTAAAAAAAATCTCTTAGCAATTTCTTAAAAAATTCTTCCTTATAAATTATGACATGTTCAGAGCTACATTGTGACACTTCAAGTTAAAAATCACACTAATAAGCCTGGATATTTCTAAAAATGTCATAGAAGACATTCTAGTGTTCTTTAATATTACCTAGTAAATAAGATACCTGTGAGAAAAAACAGGAAGGGAAATTGAAGAAAGTGTGTGACATGTGACTTAATTGACCTAGAATGACAACTATTGTTATTTTGTTTGTGTTTTAATATTTTTTCTTATTTCAGTATCTTGTGTCTCAGGTTTTCAGCTGATTGCAGTCCTGGTACATTAAGTTTAAAGTTTAAGATATATCTTTAAAGAGACATACATTCCTTTCAGATCTGCTCCAACAAGAGATATAGAAAACTTAATGTTATGTTACCTATAATACTGTGTTTTTTTCTGTTATACATTTTCATTTTTTGTTCTCTCTTACTTTTTTGTTTCAATATTATTTCAATGGGATATTTTCCTCTTGCTATCTTTTCAGTTATTTGTTGTTCCGGACGCTGGTCAGTATCAGTGACCATTGGCTGACCATGTACCTTTGGTCAGCATCGGTCAAGGTATATGCCCCATGCATTACTTGTTAAGGAATGGGTTATACCACTACTAATACATGAATGAACAATACAACATATTTATGAGACTATATATATACCAACTGCTAAACCCTAGAGACTACTAATATTGCAGTGCCACCCTCCTACCTCTATAGAACACAGTCGATCTACTTTAGATGAATCCACTGTGGAATTGAAGGGGTGTCAGGGTAAATTTATACTTTACACCCTTATTGACACCAGACTCTTGAGAAGAAATGCCTTTGAATATATACATATCTTCCAATGCTTCCTGCTAAATTTGCTGTGATATTATGAGAAAATGCATCTGAAACCTTATTGAGGTCATGACCACCATATTTACAAGAACTGAGTATAATATTAACCCTCAAGATTCTTTCTACCATGCCTGTCCAAAATGACAAACGTACTTCAGCATTACCCGCATTATATATACGTAGAGCATGATAGCCCTGTTCTCCTATATACCCCACTAGAGGATAAGGTGCAAAGCTTACAAGTACACCGACAGTACATTGCATGGCATTTGGGGCAATAAAAGAGCGAATAAATAGTCGTACTGGTAGTCCTAATACTGCATGTTAGGCTGTAAAAAAAGGCTGATGTAGAATTGTCGAAGACAAATTAGTTGTAGATCTTAAACAATATCTATGTTTTGCAGTAAAATTATGCAATAACGTCTCAGATAATGGTTACAGTAAGCTGATGTTGATAATTAATTCACTGTTTTTAACATTATATAACAACGAAACTAATTTTATTTTCAACAATTCAAAGTAATGTTTTCAGTTATAGTTATAATTGAATTCGTTGATGGAAGCATTGGTAGTCATATACTAATGTGAGTAAGGGCTTGTTTTGACACTGACACTTCCATAAATGAAGATGCATTTTGCTAACTTTGTGCATGTGGAAGGACTAATGTGATTAAGTAAAGTAAGGGTAATTATGGGTTTTGGCATTTCAGCCATTTATTGGCTCTACTAATTACGAAAAAATAACGATGCATCATACACTAATCTGGGTTCACAGCCACCGTTTTTTGTCTGCCCTGCTCTCATTGCATGCTAATCAGGTTTGCCCTTCCCAGTACTGGAGTATGTGTGTGTTTGGTGTGTGTGTGCGTGAACAAGGGCAGCCACAACTACGACTTCCCGATCTCTCCCTCGAGCTACATCATAGCACAACGTTATAGCAATTGTCCATAGTTAATAAGTCGCGGAAGGAGGGAGAGCTGACCATGAGGGTTGACATGTGCTTCTTCTCTTTCAGCACCAAAAGAAGGCTCCCTCTTTCTTTCTCCGTCATTGTTAAACAATTTGTGCGACAGTCGAACATGCCTGCTCCTCAGTAATTCTATCATAGTATCATCATGTTTGGGAGCCAGGAGTTAAACCAGCACTTTATAACGAAATTCTTCCAAATTAAACTGACTGCTTATTAGGTTTCAAACCATATGGTCACAAGCATAGTTCTGTGCACATTGTACACACGGGTTGCGGTTGTTATATTTGATGTAAATGCTGTGTTGTTTTGTTTTGATTTAATTAGCTTGTACTGATAAAACAAATGCTTCTTAGAAAATACCTTCCTATCGGTGGGTAAACATGTAAGGTACTTGAGGGTATTGTGCTGTAAACCTGGATAATACAGGTAAATTAGTAGGAGAGAAGACAGGAGCCTGGTTGTCAATCATGTAAATGGCCATATGGGAAGATTTGTTGGGGATAACGGTTATCTAGACATCAGGTGATGTAGAGATGGATTAATACTAACAGGAAACAGGTAGATCATGTCCTCAGTATGAAGTCTTTGTTACTGTGGAGTGGAATGCGTTTCCTATCTGGCCACCTGTGTTACCTGTACAACTACCTGTACCAGGTATTTAATGTCTGCTAATGTCTGTACCTGTCACCCGCCGTTAAGGCTACCAAATCTCCCCCGTGAAAAATGACCCTACAAATATACTGTTAGATATCACTTCGTCATCACTGGTCATATATGTAACAAGTGCATGTGGGAGAGAGGCTTGGTGTCATTTTGGTCGGTCATGTTAATAATTTGAGTTGAGGTGTAGACAGATGGTATGTATGGGTGGTAGGGCCATTGTTACACATTTAGCAACTACAAACACCTCTGTACAACAGAAATATGTGATTATCGTGATTCATCACTGTGCTTTCACAATAAGAGTGTTGTGAGTTGTCATATTGTGAATTGGTGTAGAAAAATTGTGATATTTATTAGGACACAGTAAACATGATTAAATCGTAACAAATTTTTGAACAAACTACCAAAAATTAGTTTTCCATATAGCAGAAAATTTGTATTGATAAATTGCTTTATGACATCAACATATCTATGTAAGAGCTATTTGGTTTTGTTGCGAGTATTTTCCATTAATGTAAAAGTAATTAGGTTATAGGTAGTACTGTTAGAATGGTACAGGTAGGGAATCTGAGTGGAGGGTACAGACAAAGGACACCCCCTCCCAACACTGCCTACCAAAGCTGTGTCAACATCATCCTGGACTTAATTGCCTTCAAACAGGTGATGGCTAGGCATATGGTTTCCTGGGGTACCCTGAGGGGGCTAAAATGTTTAATATTAATATCAGTGATGAAGATAATTGATAGTTCAGAAGTAATGATAAATTAATCATATTTGGTAATGGAGCATTTATAAAGCTATGTGATTATATCCATATGAATTTATTTACTTCTAATTGATACTACAATTTAATCGTTTTTAGTATCTTTCAGAAATACATTCTTAAATCTTTTTAATTGTTTTTGGAAATTATACATATTAAGCAGTTCTGTTTGGTCAATTGGATGTTCAAGAATCATTAAATTTTAAATATGAGTAATAAAAAGGGTGCCATGGGTTTTAAAAGACAGAAATACTGAAGTTTAGTAAGGAGTTTTTGGGGAAAGGCTGTTACTATAAGTATTAGATCTGCAAAGAAAAATGACCCCTGTGTTATATAGGTAAACTGTATAGAGAACATGATTTATTGATTCTTGTATAAGCATTTTCTGGCCCTGTTTACAGTTAAAATGATGAAAATGGACATTTAATAGAAACTATTGGACATTGAATCTGTTTTGTTCCTGGGATTGCCAAAACGACAGAATTTGACTTGTGTATGTTGTGAAGCATATTTGCAATGGCATACAAGATTATGGCAAATTCTATTGAATGAAACCCCCGGGAGCCCCAATCTAACCTCATTGTCTGTCATCTTGGAGTATCAAAGGCCAGGGGCAATTACTGCATATACTGGCACAAACCAATAGAGTGGACTTGGTAGGAAATGAATGGCATTGTCTCACAGCAATTGTAATAAAAGTTTAGGTGCTGATGACATAAAAGTCGGCGATAGCATATAAAGGTTAACTGAATTCCTCTCCAGCATCATGTGTGGTACATATATAGACAACCACCCCTTCCAATCATATAGGATTTATTTTTGCCCAGAATTCATCTGTTGTGATGGATTGATATGCTATTTAGATATTGTATTTAGTGTTGTCTTCTATCTACTATCATTCAGAGCAGACTTGTTCCATTAAATGTTGGATGCTTTCTTCCTCCAATTATAATTTATCAGTTACATTTTCATTGGCAGCAGTGTTGGTTCATGCGATGAGTAATCGACAAATGATTGAAAGTACATTTTGATCAAAACTAGGAAGAAGTCGCACACCGATAAAAAAAATTTTTTATCCCATCTTCCTTGTTGTGAAAAAAGATGCAATCATAGATGATGTTTGTTCAAACAAAAAAATCTTGTTTGATATATCTGTATTGTACTATTTTGTTTTGTTTGGGGAAAAAAACATGCTGATATTCTTCTTGTGTTCGTGCATACTATGTTATATACTTGTGTAAACATTAAGAATTTAGAGAATAAACTTTTGCATGTTTGCACATTCCTGAAATGAAAAAGAAACATTAGAAGTTGAAATAGTGTAATCTTTTACTGTCCACAACCCAGGATAGATCAAAGTGGGAAAGAGTTTGTGGTATCTTTTAAACAGTGTACACATTTGTTTGGTAAATATTGCAAGCAAGGTGCTCTTTTCATTCCCTTGAAACTCCTTGTGTGAGGAAAGATGTGTCCCTGGAGGAAAACGGTATTAACACAGTGATAACGGGGGTCAGCAGGTTGATAATCGAAAAATTGAAATTTATTAAACAGTCTATAAGAAACATGAAAGTTTGGCTAAACTGCCCCATCATTGATAGAATTAAACCCCCTAAAATGCCGGGGGAATTTTTGAAGGGGAAAATAATATTTGATAATTTGCTTTCCATGGTTGGGTACATTGAGATATGGTGCCAATATTTATGAAATGTAGGTATAAACATACATTACTGGCAATTATTGAGCAAACTTTCAATTCTGTGTCAGTTGGTATGTTTCCTAACTTCTTAAGGTGTTCAATAATTATTACAGTGTTGCTATTATAACTAAATTGTTGAATAGATATCAGCAGAGAAGACTATTCATTTTAAACTAATTGAAAATATTCATCTATCTTATGTTTAAGCATTATGTTGATAAGTGAAGAAAAGTTAAGTGTACATTATTACTAAGTACACAAATAGGGAAGTACTTCTACATAGTGTTCTGTATCTTAGTAACTTTTTTGGAGAATTTTTGAAGGACACCAGTAATAATAAATTGACAGCTAATCAGATAAGTTATGAATTAGTTTATATAAGGAAAACATAAAATGATTTCACCACCTCCCTTTTCGGCAGCAATATCTCTTAGGGCTTGTCAGTCTGGCGGACATATTAGGTGGGTAACCCCAGTGTCACGAGGGGCCATGCATCACTGCCGGCCGGCGAGGCTGTCGCTCTCCCCCATAAAGGATGACCCCTTGGGGCTAACGTCGTTTGGCTCCTGCTTACTCATGCGCCGATTCCAGCCCAGCTGATGCTGTCTGTAGAACAACACTGTGTTCAAGATTTGAAAGATGTAGCCTTTCGCCAACAAATGGAATTTCCTTGTAGTTGGTGGGGATGCTTCAACAAACCAATAGTTACTTATTTAGACAGGTTCCATCTAATTGACAGATAAGCCATTTGGTAATTTTACCAAATATTGAGTTTCCTTGGGCCTTTTGTTGCCAGAACATGGTTCCAAAATGGGAATGATTAGCATATGAATTGGTACAAATTTTCCAGCTTTTCAATAGGTATTATCTCATTTGTGCTAACAAAACTGTGGATGATCAGCAAAAATGTGTGGTTCAGATTGCAAGACAACATTGACTGGTCTCATCACAAGGCAACATGATACCAACATTGATCTCCATACGTTGGAATTGCAAAATCTGGAAAGAAAAAAATGGAAACGTTTGTGATTGTGGCGGTCGACAGGGTCAGTTACGGCTCGACCCTCGTCTGGCCTGATTAAACTACAAAACCTTCTCCAGATCCTCGCTGGCTTCCACAGAAAAAATAGTCGTCATAGCAGCTTTTTTATATCTCATGACAGAACATAGGAATCCTTCCTGGAAAGGACATGCTCAGGCAGCAGTGTACAGTACAATGACTCTGTGAAAAAAAAAATCGAGGGGTATCCGATGACCTAAACCTTGAAACAAAACCAGCCGGTTAGTCTGAAAGGTATCCACTGTTTTGACTGTCAGTGAATTCTATCTATGGTTCCCCAGACAAAGGGTTGGCTATGATTTAAATGTGTCCATAAAGCCCGATATATATGCAGTAGTGGATGTTGAAATGTTGAAGCTTTATGACTGAGTACTTTAATATATCATTGTTTGGTTATCGGTTCTAATATATTACTGTAGTATCAGTTTCACTTGCGTTTCGGTTCCAAGGTCTTTACATCATTTTACTAGATGTTGAAACTTTTTACCAATAAACTGGCATATATAAAGATAATTATGTATGTGTAGCTTGTCATGGCGATTGTGTCAAAGAAAATGGGTTCTTAAAATTGGTCTTTGTTCAAAGTGTCAGTTGTCTTTCTGGACATACTTGTTCGTGTATTTATTTCATTTGTCATTTAAGGATAAAAATGCATTAGTCAGTAGTTAAAGTAAAAATTAAAAAAAAATGAATGTTACAAAGATACTACCTGTAGATAACAAATGAATTTCTGAAATGTTCTCAAACGGTGTTATCAGTATAAAAAGCTTTGAATGTTTCTGTAGTGTTTTCATAAAAAAAATCTACATCTTATAGAAACATGCCTAGTTATATTACAAGTTGAAAAGTTTATGTATTTTCTCATTGTGGATATGTAGAGTCGGTGTTAAAGGGATTCTATTGTGGTCTGCAGGGCAGATAGGTAATATAAAATGCTTGAGTCAATAGAAAGTGCTGTTATCATTGTACATGTAATCATGTTAATCTTGGGAGATGCTCGGCTAATCAACAGCAAGTTTGGCTATCACAAATGAATAGGAACGTCATTGGCCACGGTGGTATCTTTATAGATGAAAGCAAGACTCCTATGAGGAAGCTCCTCCGCCTGTAGGATGAGTGGTTTGTTCTGTCCGGCATTAGGCTTCCACGGCTGGGAACGAAGCCTTCTGGGTTTCTATTGTTTCTGGAGACTACTGTTGACTTTCTTGGCATTCAGTAGCTGATAACAAACAGAACCCTTCCTCAAATGATAATCTGTATTGTTGTATTTGCTCTCGAGTCTTGAGGGATTTCAGCTTCTCCATGTAAGGCTGGTGCTTCAGAGGTTCTAGACTTAACCTGCCAGAAATAGTCCACCATTTTGAATATTGAAGTTATTTAATACACTGTTTGCGTTTTGTGTGTGGATTTTGAAAAGTTGGTTTACAATGTTTTATAACTTGTACTCCATATTATAAGCCTTTCTTTGTTATCCTTGCAAAGATGTTTTTAGATTGTAATCATTCGCTGTTTTATTTTTTTCATTCCATTTTACATGGATGTTTATGTATTTCAAAAATTCTTTTCAGTCTGGACAATTTAAAATTTCATAATGGGATAAAAGGTGCTTTTGAAATGAACTTGTCTTTTGTGTCCTAGTGTACGGTTTTCCCATGTCGTTTTTACACTGTATACCCAGCACACTGACGCAACAAAGTTATATTCTCACAAAGGCCTTGAGAACTTCTCTTAGATTCCTAACTCTGTGAACCCACTTTTGTGTGATTCATACATTCATAAATTGAATGCCACTCTAGTTATGTTTTATTCTTCATATAAAATGGTATAATTTTGCCCACATACAAAGGCAGTTAGAGTGATTGCTGAAGCTGTATTAAGTAAGGAGAGGACTCGGGCACTATAAAAACCAACGACAGGAAGGACGGAAGCTGGAGTGCCGTGTTGACTGCAATGCATGGAAGAGCATGAAAGGCCTCTACGTTTGTTTGAATACGTTTTTTTTCCCATTTATTTGGGGCTGTCAGTTAAGCTTGCTGTTTCCATGGCGAGAAAGCTGCTTTGGTTGTTACCTGTTTCAGCAAGCAGCTGAAGCATATGAAAGCTGTGTCATAAAATACAGGTAGGCCTGCTCTGTGGCAAGGCTGTCTGTGTAGGTAGGATAGGGGAGGGCCCCACTCAGGCAAACGATGAAGGCACGGGTTGCCATGCTAACCATGTCAGCCTCTGCAGCTCCATTGTCCTGGGCCTGTGGGGTAGCGACTAGGTCCTAGTGACGTGTCCAGGCTGTCGTGTCACAATAATAATTGGCCTAAATTGATATATAGAGTGTTGTATGGTAATTTATTTTCTACACAAAAAGGAAGACCATGAAATACTGTAGACACGTACCTGGTGTTGAATATTGATCAGGATAATTTCTATAGTAAAGGGAGATTTAATCTCTCAGTATAAAAATGTGGAGGAAGTGATGGTTTCATTCAGGACTATTGTGTAGAACCGATATACAATTTGGTATATATACGAAAATATCTGATTATGGATGTAAGCTTTTGTGCAATGACTAGTCCCTATAGGTACTAGTTATATGTGAAATCTAATTGCATCGGCACTGGTAGCTTGACGGCCAATTATACTATTCATTGTCCAATGATTTGTTTCCTACCACACATACAGATATATAATATATATATATACGTACCCTGATATATGCCGTAATAAGCTAGTTTCTGTGACAATAACCAGATCTCTGTCCTCTCACTGTATCTGCTACTCTAGGGAGAATATCCTTCTGTAGAGAGTGTATGGTCTGAAAGTGCTATATTTTAAGTTGATTTATAATTCCTACAAAGTTATGAATCATTTATCGTTTTGTTATATTATTGATTTGTTTTACAGGTAAAATATTTTAACATCAAAATATTAATGAAAATTATGTTTGTGAAGATTTATTGAATTTAAATCAAATGCAGATACAGATTTTATTTTCGCATCTAATTCTTGTGTAATGTTTTTGAAATCTAGAAATGATATTACCAATGTTATGGAATGGATGCGAAAGTTTGTACGAGAAAGGGAAAAATTCTGTATATATATTACTATTATTATGCCTCTATTGACATATTTATTTTATATATCTATATCTTCATTAATTTCACTATTTTTCCATTATATTTCAGCCAACTAATATGACTAACCCACCATAATGCAGGGCAATTAATTTATTAGCCTGTAGCTGCATATTACCTAACAATTTAACCATCTGATATAATAAAACAAAACTTTGTGTCAAATTTCTGTTGAGAGAAATCCTATCATGTTTAATTTTCTTTCTGTAGGCAAGTCATTCGGGGAGGTGTCCATTAAGGAGGAATCGGTGTCAGCAGGCAGCTTTGGGCACCCTATAGCCAGCATAGGTAGGCTACATATATATATACCACCACGTCGCATAGCGATACTTAATGTCATAGCCGTCATAGACGTTTCTGTTGTGTGTCTCTCGCAAAACACTCTGTTAACATCACCATTTCATCACAGATCTTTTTGTGCACAATTGAACATTTTATTTAACAGAAAAGTCTTTTTTTAAACTTTTTTTTATGAGCATAACATCTTTACAAAACTTTTGATCTTTTGTTTTGACAGAAATTTTTTTTGAGAACTGAAGTAATTTTTTTGGGGCATTTGTCAAGAACATTATGTATAAAATACGCATCCTTGCATTTACCAGAGGAAAGCATTAACATGCATACTGCAACAAATTTTCTTAGTTGTTGAGAGCGACATGATGAAATGGTGACATTTTCAGCTCTTTGTAATAACTTTGCATGGTAATACAGGTTTGGGAAATGTCGGTTTAGGCTGGTTTTCTCTGCCATCCTGCTGGAAAAACACGACATGTACAGATGTAGGTTGCCATAGTCTTTGTCTCGGAAATTTTACACGGTAAAGTGACAGTTCTTGGCCTACATTTACATGGATTCTCAGGGAAACATTAAAGGTTACTTACATCATTTCTTAGAAATTGTGAATTTTGTTTTTCTGGGAAGCAGTTGAAGTGTTTTTGCAAGTTAATTCTAGGACTGTTTTGTGATACTGTGTTCATAGAGCTGAAATGAGTTGAAACCTTCATGAGGTCTTCATGACAATCATTTTACTGAAATAGAAACAGGGACACAGTGTGTTTGACACAGATGGTGATATGACAAATGTCACCAGGTTCGTTTGATGTTGTAAATAGACGACTCTTGAACTGCATGTATTTGTTCTTTTCATTGTACATAATCTATTGTCTTCTAATGCCCGTTTCAGTGTATTGTTTGTGCAGTCCTGAAGCTGTTAATATTTGTAATGTCCTTCGTTCAGAGTATTGCTGTACATTGTGTTAAGTCCAGTACTGTATCATTGTGTTTGTCTGTCTATCATCACCAAAGGTACCTCTGTGTGTCTCTGTGGATTCTGCATCTATTCTGGGTGTTTCATATATATAAGTAACTTTGGAGTATTGTAAATAAATACATAAAATAATTACATGCATTACAATATTGAAACTACCGATTTATATACATGATGTAAAAATGACCCAATAGATATCTATACACATGACAAAGAATGTTTACTGGTATTGTTCCTGTTTCTTTCACTATTATTATAATTACCTCGGTGCTATTATTAGTAAATGGTTTTATCGCTTCAAGTCAAATTTGGTTGAAATATTAATGAGAGATTTTCAATTAAATGTTTCACCTGTTACGTAACGTACACACACTGAATACTCCCGACACCAATGTCTAGTGATAAACTGATCATTAAATGGATTTGTAGATCAATGATATACCAATCAGTTCACAGTCGGATCATAACGCATGTACATTTATATATACAGCTACAGGCCACAGTGACCCTTCACATTAGATTTACGATGACGATAAAAGTCATCAGATTCTTCTGCCATTTTCGGCTTAATGGTGGTCCGAGTATGAATAATTCATTAAAGCTTTGGATATAATGTAAACTGCTTCCTGTGGCTACTTTTGACTCTGTCCCGTTGAACCCTGTGGTCCAATCGGTACCTAGCTTACATCTCGGCCAGAGGGCAGCGGCATCAAGCATGTATCGCTACAGTCATGTTTACAACGAGCCTTTCATATTAAAGTCTACTTAGTCATATATACTGTTAATGACTGTAAGAACACGCTGTTACATTTATCTGCTAACTCACTGTTAGTCATCTGTTGCACAATAAACAGCTCAGTGGCACAAGTCATTCTTCCAACTCCTCAACAAAGTCTATCATCACCACCAATCCATTTAACTAGTTTGCTTCACTAAATAGAGATTACTTTATTGTTGTATAAGGCAAAAACTGGTGGACAGGGCCTGCACTAAAACACATTAATCACAGGTTTTTCCTTTTCACTGTGTTGGATGATAATTTGTCATGCATAGTGGTGACAATAGTTTGAATTCCCCTCCCCTAATGAAGATGTTACTTGTGTGTAGCAGCAACAATCGTCCAGACCCCACCTCTAGGTAAAGGTGTTACCCATGCATAACAATAGTGGAATCCCTCTAACCCCGTGATAAAGGTGTTATTGTGATTTAATTCCATCTTTATACAGGCCACGTATTCCACAATTACTACCATATGTCTATGCAGGTGACACTGTCTTTTCAACGTTCCGTTTTAATACCCTGAACTCCAGTAACTTTCTTTGTGTTCACTGTAAGATACCACAAGCAAGTAAAAACTCACAGGTAGTAAAAGTGATGGGCATCTGGATACAACTAGTCATATTCTTTTTCTTTCGTTTCTTTCTTTTTTTTGTACTTTTTAAAAAGAAAATTATCAACGACCAACAACACAAGTAGTCATATTTACTTCAATCACCTCAAGGCATTTAAAATTACAACTAAGCTATAAAATTGACAATCTTTTTCTCTGCCCTCTGGGTTAACAATCCTTGAAAAAGCTGTGTTGTTTTAATTCCGCATGTCACTTTATGAAATGAAAAGCACCCTCAATACCTGTACATCAACAGAAGTTTGTCAGAAAGGTAACCTCTCCGTGACCATTTTAGACATTGACCGAGTGACAATAAAACACCGTTCATTAACTGACGGTCGTTTGTTAGCACCTCTATTTTGTAAGTGTAGGCCCCGTTATATCTTAAGCTGAGAACTATTGGGTCGTTCAGAGCTGGGTACTCGTGGTTGCTTGAGTAGAGTTGTGCAGCAGTACTTGTGCCGACTGAAAGGAATGTTAAGCAGGTGCGCAGCACGACTACACATGTGGTTCGTGTGGATGGGGGACTCCTACTTGACACTAAAGCAGCGAGCACAATGCAGTTCTGCCCAGGATAGATTTACCCCGCTGTTTAGTTCTTTGTAACGGTTGTGTAGTACACTTGGGTACGCAATACCCAAAAGGAATGGGGAGAGGGATGTTTAGACGACGACCCCCTGACATTGTGTCACTTGACAAACAGCTTATTGTGACGGGCTGGAAATAGGTTTTATTCTTATCTAAACACATACTGCCTGTCAAGGAGAATACCTATGGGAATTTCTCACTTGCCACACAATGATATAAATTTTATTGAACGTAGGGTAGATAAATTGAAGTGAAATATATGTCGAAGTGAGAAATAGACAGGCACATGTTACAATCATACAAATACTGTCGCGTAGATACAGTTAGACAACCTCCAGTGTATGTGAGAAGATGGTGGTACTGTATCACACACACACTGTCACAAAAGTCTCAGAATAGAAATACTGCTCTTTATATATTCAGGCTCAACTTCCTTTGTATGTATGCGATAAAGAAATAGGAAAATGTATAACACCACCAGGCGTCCTTTCTCCTGGCCTATCTATAGGCATGTTGCCCCTGTAATGACCATGGCTGATTAAGTTATCCCCCATGGCCTGGGTGTGTGGCCTTTCTCTTGGCTGAGCAAGCCGTCCTGTAGCTGGCCTCGTGGTGGTACTAGTTGTTAACGGCCACGAGGGTGACGTCACTATGCTGGAATCTCAGCATCTGCAGCTATTCACGAGAAAGTCCTCCTCACTGAAAAATGTACACTTGTATAAATGGTAGATTTGTAAAGAACCTGTCATGGATGGGCCGGACTGTTGACAGTTTGTAAACAAAGCTTTACACCCTCCTCTGTGATCAGAATTAAACTGCTTATTGATCCCCCAATGCCTCGTTCACACGATCTGTATAAGTACACGACTCTAAATCCATAAATCTATGAGTCGTTCCTGTCTAAGACAAATACATATTTAAACCGTATCAATATTTTATTGTTGAATTTTCCACACGAGTGTCCGTACTCAGCTGACAGGTTCTCAGTCCTAGACCTCGAAATTCTGGGCCGTCTCCGTCAGTGAGCTCTAACGATGTTGACTGTGTATTGTGGGAATTAAATGCTTTTTGTGAGGTGGTCCAACAGTCGTATAAAAAGTTTTACTTAATGAATCAACACAATTCAATCTTCCTAACAATTTATATTGATTAGAAAAATAAACAAAACAAAATCAATGGAAATTTACATACAGATTCGGTTTATGTAGTGTAAGTAGTCATAGTAACCAATAGAGCCCCAGGAGTCTTTTGATCCTTCCTAGTTTTAAGATGATCATGGAAATATTTCTGAAAGCTTTAAGCTGGTATATGAACTAACATTATAAAATCAGTAGCTGTTAGCTTGTGTTCCTTTCTCCCAGCATTGCGATCTCTCAGCCTCTCTCCCTGCGTACTTGATGGCTTTAATTTCTTTGCAGCATTGCCTCTTCAACATTGGCATAGCACTGCTTCCTTTAAACTTACTTCCGAAATTATTTGAGTTTAAGCTGATTAGTTGCCATGACAACAATTATCAATCATTTGGCTTTTGGTAAGTTACAAATCTCGACAAGCAAGCTGTTGGAACACTGAATACTACAATTATAAAGCACTTCATCCTCCCAAGAAATGGTACACAGGACGGCAAATGGACAGGCAGGCTTGCAGCACACACTTCTATTATCATATTATATAGCAGTGGTCGGATTAGAAAACGAACACCTACAAAGCCTGTGTTTGTATGGCGTCCAGGTAAAAGCCCAGGTAAAGGATAAGCCGTTAGATGGCTGGACGTATGAGTCAGGGGTTCAGGCAGACGAGTACTGAGGCTGGCTATCACGGTCATCATCATCCTTCCCTGGCCTGGCTGTTATGAACTCGATAAAAACCGTGCAGGATATATCAGTAAAGATGATTGTCAGAATTGAAGAGGGGCTTGCAACACCTTTTCAACTGTTAATATTTCATAATAAGAAATTTAAATATATTAAAATTTAGATTCTTTGATTAGGAAAAATAGAATTATAATCACATTGTAATTTATTATAATATTTTAAGTGTACCCAATCACAGGCATCATTTAGCAATTTAAACAAATATCGTGATAAAACAAGAATACAGGTTAAGATATGTCCCAAATCCCTTTGTCAGGTTGGTAATTCACCCACAGACAAGATATAATTGGCCTGTTATGACAGGTAGGTACATGTATTACCCGTTTACCTCCCCAAATACTAGCTCTCCCTTCCTGAAAGGTAGGTACTGCCAGTACTACACACTTAACTACAGTACAGGTACAACTGGTGTTTTGCCATTTATGGAAAAGCTACACTAAAAAAAATGTTAAGGCTATCCAGGAGCCTCGTAAACTGTAATTGTTAATGTGTTTTATGTTATCGAAAGCTTCATCATACATGCTATTTTAATACTTTAATAAATTGGCAATGAAGCAGAAAAAAGATTTACGATAACACAAAATGAAGTTGTGATTACATTGTGTGGTGTGTTTATGAAAGGTTATTTTTGTAACATAGATGATGAAATCTGATTTGCTCCTGTGGCTGTGCTCTACACTTGTATGGCTATTAATGGTCGGTAGGTTAGGGCCACACGCATACTGGGGATATATTGGGGAGCATGTATATAGTACCCATGTAGGTCTTCTAGGAAGGTGATACGAGAATGCATAATTGTGCTCCCAGCAAGGTTTTAA
This sequence comes from Pecten maximus, assembly GCF_902652985.1. Taxonomy (NCBI): domain Eukaryota; kingdom Metazoa; phylum Mollusca; class Bivalvia; order Pectinida; family Pectinidae; genus Pecten; species Pecten maximus. The sequence goes on along the minus strand of NC_047024.1, from coordinate 25,519,175 downwards.
GGGGAATATAAGTCTTCAGTAGATGATTTGATGATTGAGGGTTATGAAGGAAGGGGAAGACGTAGGTATTTTAACTTTCATATGATTCAGGGTATGCATACTAAGGGCCAGATTTAAGGAAATTACTATATAGATTTCTAATATTAGCTGGAAACTAGAATAAATAAGTCTCTATCACAATGAATATTGTACACTAGGAGATAGTCGGAAACTGGAGTAAAATAAGTGTATGTTATACAGCAAATGTTTTGAACCCTGCGAGAAAATATCAGAAACTAGATTAAAAGGGGGGGGGGAGCTATAACAACGATTATTGTATTCTGAGAGATCGTTGGAAACTAGTAAAATTGAGTCTATTACAAGACATACTGTACACTGGGAGATAGCTGGAACCTAGAGTAAAATAGGGTGTCTGTTACAGAAGGCCTTGAGGGAGGGAGGGGCGCGTGCTGGGTCTAAGCTACAGTTAGGTGAGACAGCTTGAGTCGTCCTTCATCCTTGTCATTACTGTCTCATTATAGAGCCTCTCGTTAGAACCAGTCAGCCACAGGAGCTCATGAGCCAGTCCCCGAGTCAGCCATGGCCGTCAGCCCAGGTATGATTCATGAATCAGTATAATTAAATCCTGTAAACATTTCCGCCTGACTGACCACTGCTCCACGGCTCATCGCCCTCTATACAGAGCCGCCATCCTCAGAAACAATAATCACCAGGTTTAATGAATTGTCGCACAATGTGTTTTTCTGCATAAATATGTAGTGGTTCGTGTACAGAACAGGTTTCGTGCTCTTTGCCCTCTCGTCTCTGAATTAATTCTCTGCCTTGCTGTCTCTTTCTTTCATTGTAAACCTTATTTATTTTATTCCCTTGGAAATAAAAAAAAATAGTGAAAAAGTCTTCGGTGGTTGTTAACTTGTACAGCATGGCCATAATTAAATAAAAATAAACTCGTAAAAAAAAAATCTTGTTGACGTTGCTGGTGATGAAGTTGTGCAGTGACTGTTTTGTAATACATGCTGCTGCAGTTTCCCAAGCCCATTCCTTATGCATGGATTGCAAATTGAATTCTAGTGCAATACACTTCAACAATTAATGTTTATTGTGGAAAAAAAAAATCATAGAGTTGTTAATTGCCTCGTTAACAAGCGACGTCTATCATGTCAGTGTCACAACTACATCATTTGTTGATTTGTCACCACACATATTGTGTAAGTGTAGCAGATAGGTGTAGACAAGTATGACTGATGATACCAGTGTTGATTTTTACTGTTATAAAACCAAATCTTGTCAACCGACATGATGGTGCCCTGATCAACTACAAAGATGTTGATCTGCTCCAAATCATGTCTGCTTGTCTTTATGTTTGGTTAAATGTGAAGGACTGGCAAATTTTATCTTTGTGTATCTTCAACAAAAATTTAGCACCATCACAAAATCTCCATGTAGAGAATATTAGGAACATCTAAATCCATGCTATGATAAGATAATCGTCCCTCACTGGGGCCGTCCTTTAAAGAACACATAAAGCTCCTTTCAAAGGAGGTTAGAAGGCTTATAAGAAACTAAAACTTGAGCCAATAACAGACTTATCTATGGTAACGTAATTTCTCTTCAGCATCTCCATTCCTTAGAAATTGAGAGAAATGATAAATTGGAATAAATTGATGTCTCCGAGTATAGTTTTGTTTCTGTTTAGTTATTGTTTCTGTGTGTATAAGCTTGTAGATGTTTGATGTGATGTGAAGAGAATATATTTTTATGTAATACTCTGTATTTATTTACAAATAGAGACATGCTCAGGTACATATCTGTAATAAACAATATTGGAGTAATTTTACCAATTCATTTAGATGTTGGGTTATGTGTTTGGACTTCAGAGATGTGGGTAAATTGATTAGCTCCAGAGATTTTGGTTTACCTGTTAGAGCTCCAGAGATTTTGGTTTACCTGTTTGAGCTCCAGAGATTTTGGTTTACCTGTTAGAGCTCCAGAGATTTGGGTTTACCTGTTAGAGCTCCAGAGATATTGTTTTGAGTCGGAACTCCAGGAATTTTAGTTCATGTGTCAGATCAACAGAGATTTTGGTTTGTGGTAACAGCAAAAGTTGTTGCAGAGATGTAGATTTGTGTTTGTAAAGTTGTGTTGTGTGGGTTTATGTGCACTGATGCGTGTGAATTGTTGTATTATGCATGTTTGAAAATTCTCTCTGTAGATCAAGTGTATAAAGTTGCTGTGTAACATATACCTGTTTCAGTTTCTGTATCTGAGGAATAGTGTGTAACATGTGTGTATATATATGTGTATTTACAGGTAAAGCATATAAAGTAAGGTTGTTGTTACATTTGTATTAAAGTAGGTGATGAGAACAGTAGAACACATATCAATATGTAATCAGGTCGCAGGCCTAAGGTGAGGCATATAGGGTTCTGTAGGTGAAAAATTGTAAAATACTGGAACTTATAGGGTTCTGTAGGTGAAAAATAGTAAAATACTGGTACTTATAGGGTTCTGTAGGTGATAATAATAGTAAAATACTGGTACTTATAGGGTTCTGTAGGTGAAAAATAGTAAAATACTGGTACTTAAAGGGTTCTGTAGGTGAAAAATAGTAAAATACTGGTACTTATAGGGTTCTGTAGGTGAAAAATAGTAAAATACTGGTGCTTACATACATATATATATAGAGTTCTGTAGGTGATTATAATAGTAAAATACTGATACATACATACATATATATATATCTAGAGTTCTGTAGGTGATTATAATAGTAAAATACTGGTACATACATACATATATATCTAGGGTTTGTAGGTGATAATAATAGTAAAATACTGGTACATATATTCAGGCTTACAGGTAGGCATATATAGGGTTCTGTAGGTGATAATAATAGTAATACTCTAGTATGTATATATGTGTGTGTTTAGGATCCGTAGGTGAGGCATGCAGTGCAACTTGGTGCGACATGAACTCTTTGTTGTGAAGCATCACTGGGTTAAATTATTCATGGCTATGAAGGGAGTTAATATTTAATAGGTGTAGTAGTGTATATCTGGCCTCCCTAATCTGGTAATTATACACATAATGAACACGGTACAAAGTATCCTCCCCCCTCCAACAGACATACTCTTTGTTCCCCTATAAATAACCAAAAATAATTGTCCAAATTGGGGTAGCTGTTTTTCAGAGCTTTGTTGACATTTAAACAGTGATGTATGGTGATAAATTTATCATTAGATGTGATAGGCGAAATTTGAACACAGAAAAATGTGTGTTGGCCAAAAAGTGGGACTGAATGTTTGAAATATCTATTTGTATTGATTGTGTTTGGGAGTCCAGTTGATTCTGTAGTCTGTACAGCACATTGCTGCAGTATTTGTTCCCCACAAGTACATGTAGCTTCATTAGCCACACACATAAACTAACATCAAGGGAAATACTTGTCACAGTTACCCAGTAATGGATGTAGGTACAGGGAACGTCACAGTTACCCAGTAAAGGATGTAGGTACAGGGAAACCAGCTGATCATTGTTTACCACCGTGATAGGTTAACTCCACAAGGTACAGTGAACCCGGTCTACCTTTGATTACCACTGCGATAGGTTAACTCCACAAGGTACAGTGAACGCTGTCTACCTTTGATTACCACTGTGATAGGTTAACTCCACAAGGTACAGTTAACGCGGTCTACCTTTGATTACCACCGCGATAGGTTAACTCCACAAGGTACAGTGAACGTGGTATACTCCACAAGGTACAGTGAACGCGGTCTACCTTTGATTACCACCGCGATAGGTTAACTCCACAAGGTACAGTGAACACTGTCTAACTTTGATTACCACCCCGATAGGTTAACTCCACAAGGTACAGTGAACACTGTCTACCTTTGATTACCACTGCGATAGGTTAACTCCACAAGGTACAGTGAACGCTGTCTACCTTTGAATACCACCGCGATAGGTTAACTCCACAAGGTACAGTGAACACTGTCTAACTTTGATTACCACTGCGATAGGTTAACTCCACAAGGTACAGTGAACGCTGTCTACCTTTGATTACCACCGCGATAGGTTAACTCCACAAGGTACAGTGAACACTGTCTAACTTTGATTACCACCGCGATAGGTTAACTCCACAAGGTACAGTGAACGCTGTCTACCTTTGATTACCACCGTGATAGGTTAACTCCACAAGGTATAATCAACCTATTGTTGTAAATTAACATATCAAAACTTTGCAAGATCGTGAATGCTCATAGTCTTTTTCACCAATACAATTTGCAAGCTCCACGATGAACATAAATGTGTGAATCTTGGCTATATGTATTGCTCTGAACACTGTTTTCACTTGCTTTTTGTGTGTGTGAAATTCTGTCTATCATGGTATCTTTAGTTTTGAACTATGCAGAACAAAAATCCCCAGTGGTTTTTGACACGGTAAAATGAAAGTTACTATACATGTGATGTAGGTTTTAGTGCGTAATGTATGTGGCACACCATATACGACTTTAATGAAGACCTAGTGCTTCCTGGCGGCTGTACGTGTCCCGTTCTCTCGGCAGCAGTTAACCGAGTGTGTACAGAAGTATTTATTGGAGAGGGGACTTTTTTTATGACTATCATGGAACCTAGTGTCTTATTTAGCTTATACAATGGAGGTGCCTCCCCTATCTGGACACCTGGTAATTTTGTCAAGTTGTCTATTTATTGCATTCGTAGGAAATGATCCGTCAACTCTACCCCCAGTCCTAGCCTAGCTGTTCATCTGTCTTACACCCACCATATAATCAAGTTTGGTCGGATGGTTGGTGTATGATTTTATTTGGTCCGATCAGTTTGCCTGGGATAAGGCTTGGCGATACTGGCCAGTTGTGTTTATTAGGGGATGTTTTGGCACGGACGCTAAAGGTCAGGGTATGAACTGCCTGGACCGTTGTGCTGTGCCAATTTAACTGTACAAGTAGTCTCGCAGTCAACAAAATATCCTTATTGTGCTCTTGTCTGTAGAATTGGATGTCGTCTTCAAAATCTAAAAAAAAATTAAATGTTATGTGCTGTATACATATTTAGGAATGTGGATCAGGGAATCTTGTTGTAACAAATTATGGATCGAGTGTGTGTCTTTGCATGTCAAGTCAGAGTCTGGTAGAGATATATGTTGTCCCTGCTTCTCCGGTCTGTTATGTCTAGACCATAATGTAAAGACTCTTTACGGGAAAAAACCCCCAGCTCTTTATCATTGTCATGTCGGGGCAAATATGTATCCTGTGTTGTAAGTCATATCTTCAGATGAATGATGTTCGTTTTCTGTTAAACCAAAACCCAATGTGCTCGTTGTTTTGCATGTGTTGTCTGTATTGATGTTTAGTCAGTTCTGTGTTATTGATGTTTTTATGTTCACAACTAAATGAGTAAATCAAAAGATTATTGAATTTCATAATCGTGATATGGTAATAATAGTTAAGCTTAAAGAAAGTAAAAGACAAAAAACATTTATTACTTTGATTCATACACAAAGATACAAGTGATTTCTGCAATGGTATATGTAATTATGAGAAAATCTTAAATCTATTGTTCTGCTGATGTGGTGGTTGTTTTTCTTAAGTAAAAATTATAGACTCTGTGCATCATTTGTTGGAATATCTTGAAAATGTACAGTACACCTCACAAGGAAATCTCATTATAAGGGGAATTGATATAGGCTCTAAGTTAGTTTTCCGATCCCAAATTATTAGAAATGTATGTATACTTGATGAATGTTGAATAAAATATTGTACAACAAAATTTTATTATTACAACCTCACAGGTAAAATTTTAATTTCTGCTGACATAGTACAGGTAAATCTTGATAAATGACAAATTTGTCCTATTTACTGGAGAGCCAGAAAGCTTTATTTTATTTGTACATTGGATATATGACAATGATCATTTGTACATTTCAGCCTGTAAAAGGAAGGAGCAGGAACAGCAAGCCCAAGACCAGAGGCACCCCAAAAAACCCAGGCTAGTGTTCACAGATATTCAGAGGAGAACGTTGCACGCAATATTTAAGGAAACCAAGAGACCGTCAAAGGAAATGCAAGCTACTATTGCACAACAACTCGGACTTGAAGTTTCCACTGTCGCCAATTTCTTCATGAACGCTCGCCGGCGGTCAATTGATAAATGGAGAGACGACAATGGCAACAACAATCGAGACAGTGTGCCCAAGAGCTGAGTTGTCGTGACGATGTCCAACAGGTTTCTCAGTGATTGTGGTCGGTCATCTTCGTTGTGCATCCATATTTTGTTCATCTGTCCATAGACAAGACATCGGTGCGGCGTACATCGTACCGAAAACATTTCATATATATAAATATTATATATTGATGAATCATTCTGTTAAAAGGAAATGCGTGTGTGTACAGATGCATGTTAGTGAAAGTTGTATGCTTGTGGAGAGGTGTGATGGAGGTTCCACCCCCGCACACCAAGGCTGTTGTAGTACAACTGTAGTGTCCTATCTCTTCAAAAATCACATGACTAGAGACTGGAGCACGTTTATTTTCTGTCCTTGTTTTTAAGAAATCCCTGATCAATCATTCCATTTACAATGTTGTATTTTTTAACTTAATGTGGAAAAACTTTTTATTTACAGTACAAATATTTAAATTTTTTGAATTTTTAATTTTGTTTTTTCTTTTGTTAGACTTAAAGTCAAAGGATTTTTGTAGTTCATTTGAGTTATTTATTTGGCTCATAATTTTGTTTATGTTGTGTTGTTCATTTGATTTTATTTTGAGGGTCAATGATATAAAACTTGAATGAAGTTTTAAAGAAAGGCGATGTGATGGCAAAGTATAGGGCAATATCAAATGGTAGTTATCCTCTATAAAAAATGACAGAATTTCCTCTTCACATTGTTAGAAATGTGTTTGGACAAGACATCTAATGGTTGTACATCAAATGTAATTGTATGACAGAGCATTTCTCTCTGATCTTGGAACACCGTTCCTTTACATAGTGCTAAAGCATTTTTGACATCCTGTGCCTAATCGACTGGCACAAATTGGTATTGATTTATCATTAGAATCTTAACACCCAAGGTTTTCTATTGAAATTGAGAATTCATTGCATCAGGGCTTTGTGTGTTCATTTCAATTATTTGCAATCTAGAAATATGTTGATAGACCTTTTGCTAAAGAAAAGTTAAATACATGTAAATGAAAGCTAAATCTGAAAAATTGTTCAAAATCTAGAGAAAAATAATTCAGTGTATGGGTTTATTATTAATTTCTTTGAGAATTTCTGCTCTCTCTATATAATAAATATTTAAGAGGTTGTGGAATGGAATAAACATGACATAATGATATCATATTTTACTACTGTTGCTTGTCTCCCTAAGGTGACAAACGACAAAGTGGCCAGCATAATTCTAGTCAGATCAGACAACAGTTCGCCTCAAAATACTGCGTCCATGACTTGCCATCATTTCCCTCCCCGTGTTTAGCTTGTAGTGAAATCCACTTTATCTGTCTCATGTGTTTCTTCCTTACTATGTGTTTTCTAGGAATTCATTGGCAGGTGCTTATTTATTTAATTTATGCCTTGTTGTTGATGTTGTGTTTCTTTGTGCTTTTATTTATCCCTGTGAATAATTTTTTTTTTTTTTTTTTTTTTACATCCATGACATATCAAAGTCTACAACTATACAGCATGCTGTATGTGTTCAAAACATCCCAAAGACCAAGATCTAGTCAGTCCTGATCATGATCTTTCCATATCTTGACACCATACACTTGGAACAAATTAATTAATTCATAACTGATTGATGTTCATTGATTCCGAGCAATCATTGTATCAAATTTGTGCAATATTTATTGATTTTTGTTAGTTTTTTCTTGAACTATTTAAGTACACACGTTAATTCTTTGTTGATTTTTGTTTTATTGTAATAATTGTTAATTAATTTATTTAATGCACCGATACTGCAGTCATGTCGAAAAAGTCTTGTGTTCATCAGCAAGTTGTGAATGTTAAGTTTATCACTCCAGTTGATTTGTGTATCGGGCCATGACTGTAATGGCCATTTTTTGGGGAGTATCAGTTCAATGTCAACATCTCACTGTGTAACCTTACCAGTTACAAAGCAGAAAGCTTAGCTTTTCTCATGCCAATCAGTACCTGGACTGACATCTTTATCCAATCAGTACATGAATTAAAAGGTTGACATTTTCCAATCAGGCCATGAGATGAAAAGGTCAACTGTGTCCAATCAGCTTATGAGTTGAAAGGTCAATAAGTTATCCACCAGTAAACTTGTGAGAAGTGAGCTACACCAGAACAGTAGAGGTCATTGCTGCCCAATCAGACAAACTCTAGTGAACCTTTTTAATCTATAATCTAGTAATGTTGTAGAGGTATGTGGAATAAATATGCTCATATTAAGGACTAAAAGAATCTTCCACCCCCAAGGGTGAGAAAGGAGGATCTCTATCAGAGGAAGAAGATTCTTAAGTTGCCAAACACGAGGCTTGCCTCGTGTTTGGCAGCTTAAGAATCTTACCCTGAGAGTTGAGATTCCCCAGTCTCACTCCCAAGGGGGTGAATGATTATTTTTCTCTTACCCTGCTTACCATCTTATGTATCTTATATTGACATTACATAAATGCAAGACAATGATGTAATGTGATTGAATTGTCAACATGTAATTTTATTGTTACCATGACATCATGGCACATCATGGTACAATTGATGAGAATGCGCAAAGTGCATGTGTAGCATATCTCAACCCTAGGGTGAGGTAAGAAAATCTCACACCAGTTAAGTTGTAGATATCCGTTTCCAGGGTAAGAGAATGTGTTCTAATAGCAGAGAATTTAATTCAAGCATTTCTTTTGTTAATCTACCTAGATGGAAAAGGTTCCACTGGAAATTGATACACAATTCATTAAAACGTAGATAGTGTCATAGTAGTAGACACTAAAACATTGGTAGTGTTAGTGATATTGGTGGAAATGTACAAATGCTGTGTGACAGTTGTTTAAGTGTGGGACAGGTGTGCCAGACGTCATGGCTGGTTTATATTTGAGCGAGTGACGGGCTTTCATTGCTGTTCCCCAGTTTTAGCTTGTCAACCTTGTATCGCATATTTTGGGTTTGTGAGGTCAGTGATTTGAATCTCCATGAAAGATCTGTTACTTTTGAAATCACTTATTTTGTTGAAAACTACTTTTTCCCACTTTACAGACTGACTTTCAGGCTGACATTTGTTTTTTTGCACCCTTGAACAATTAAAAATGAGACCTTGTTGTTTTATCAGATCAACTGTTTGTATAAGATCCAATGAAAACATTCCAGTTAAATATCTTCAGAAAAATTCCAATATTTCCTTTATTTAAGACACATTCCGTGAATAATTTTCTTGCTGTGTTAAGTATCATGAAAGAGAGCGTTTCTGTAATATTCCAGATGTTGCTTAGGGACCCAACTATTGTTGTTCCAGTATTTATAATTAATTTATTTCTGTGTTGTGTTTTGAGAAAACCATAACTGTTTGTGTTTTTGTATGTGTTTATAGACACTATGATATATTTACATACTATATGCTTTTGATATACAGAACAAAGGCATGCAATAAGTCACTACACAACATTCTATCATCATGAAATGATAAATGCCTTTTATATAAATCATGATGTCATCATAATTATCATATTTATGTATCATGTACATAGACATTAGCATCATTCCCATGTTTTATAATGTAAATAATGTGTATGAGAAACTGTCCTTTGACCTTTAGAGGTCAGAGGTTATGTGTCCTTTGACCTTGTAGAGGTCAGGGGTTGAGAAAATACCTCGTCATTCAACAATGCTGGATTGAGAAAATTGTTTCTTGCTATTTTTCGTCTCCATCATCTGTCATTTGTAAATGCAGAAAATCTTTATTATTACTATTTTTATTTTTTTTTATCTGGATGAAATTAGGAGATGATACCGACGATGACTGGTTTGTCGTTGTGTACAGTACAGAAGAAAGTGCTACAAATGTATTCATATCACTAGCTGAGTTTTACAGCAAACTATTCACCTATTTTTTGTGTGAGAATATTAAATATATTGGTTTTACGTAATGTTTTAATTAAACAAAAGCTCTTCACACAGGAAATAGAAATCTCAGTCCATTATCCTCAACAGTAATCTCATTCATCAAGCTTTTTATTCGCGATGTTTTATATGTGAACTTTATATAGACGAGATCTGATTTTCTTCCTCCAATTTAAAAGTTAATTTGGGTATACCTTTCTTACTTTTCTTCCTCTTTTTGAAAAAAATGTCAAGAAATAAACTAAGGTGTTGTGTTTTGAATTCAGTAAATCAGCTGATGGATGTTCATTCCAGTACCTTTGATAGATTGACTGTATATACTTGAGTATTGGTCAACACTGTTAAAATGTCCAGGTCAACTTTGTATGACAGTGTTGAAATTTCAAGTATGGCCACCCCAATCTCCTCCTGTACAGAAATTTTTATTTATTATATTCTTTGTCCTCCCATTTGTAATCATCGTTTATATAGGCGAATTATGATTGTATCCTCCAGTACACAGGGAGTACAGCTGGACGGGCTCCTCCGCCGCTACAATGTTTTAAGGCAGCACAATTTTATTTGGGTATTGTAGATGGGAAGCGTGCCAGCTGCTGAGCTTAAAACATTAATAATACCCACTCTTCGCTCGATGATGGTGATGGGGTTGTTTAGGTTCTGCTAGCTACACAACCAAACCAAACAGATAGAACCTGGCTCCCAGGCCTTGTGCATTCGGTAGAGAACAGAGGGTCTGGGAGCCTGGATAGCAACCACACTCTCACTAGCCCCCAAGTCTGTACTGCAGTTGTGTCAACATCACATACATGCTTGAACAACTCGACCCTCTGGGTCACAGAGATGCTTGATGAGAAAAATCAATACTTGCGAAATTGTTGGATAGTGGTATGTATACCACAGTACATTGCTCTTGTACACTGGAGAATAGCAAAAACGTGGCAGGAACTACAGCATTGGCCCTGAATTCTAGCATGAAATTAAATCTCCACAAAGACAGCCGTCAATTTATATGTTTAAGATTGTGACAGGCAGATCTTGCCCTAGTACATTGAAATTGTGTACATTGAAATAGTTTCAAAATTTAATTTGTGTAAAGAGCTATTTTCTGCTGGCTTCTCTAATACAGGAAAGCGTGTTGAGATTTATGATCATCTCGGAGACGAACTTGCTCCTTATTCGAGGATGGGTTTTGTACGGTCCTCTGCCAGCTGTTACCCAGAAATGATATTTGAATGCTCAGGAGTAGGCATGATGACATCTGTTGTGGGATAGAAGTATGTGATGTGTGTGAAACACACACAATGCAGTACAACAACAAATATTCCCTTTCCCTTTACCAGAGGTTCATATTCCCTGTTAGACACGCAGTTTATCGGAGGTCCCTGTATGACTGTCAGATATAGCCTTGCTACATTAGTCATGTACATGTAGAATTTTAGATTATAAATGTGAGTGTGGCCTATACACTACTACTAGTAGTAACCCAAGACCCCTTCTCCTCTGCAATAGACTGGTCCAGATCAATTAATTCCACAGTCTATTATGGGCATACAGGGGTCACAGGGTGCAAGTAGAATGTCATCAGGGAACCTTTTTTTTTCCATAGGCAAAACAAAAACTTTTTTAATGGTGAAGAGAAGTTTTTACCTTGTACAGTTTTTAATGTGTAAAATAAGACAGGCCATACTATACTGAGGTGTGTTTCTTGTTGCTTTGTAAAGTATGTGCAAAGGGGGTACTATTTATTTATGTACGTAAACGATAACAAAAGAAACTAGTCAAATTTGTAGATTTAGTCCCTCCTGGAGTGCTGGGTGGGAAGCGTGGCCTCGCCCTTGGGCGAGACATTCTCTTGGCCATAATGGATTATCATCCAGTTTATATTGTGCAATATTGATCTATTTAAATGTGTGTTGTCTTGTTTGTGGTGCAGTTTTAAGTGGAGTATATTGTGCGAGTTATTACAAAGTGACACCATAGTTCCTTTCAGGTAGATTTTATTAAGTGGTAGGTTTATGCAATGTATATTTTTAGACAATTTTTAATCTTCATTTAGTGGCTTCTTCACCAATTTTTTTCTTGCGTTAAATAATGAGTTTTACACTATTTGGAAAGGACATCAATTTGTAATAATAATTATTATGAAAAAAAACATTGAAAAAAAATTGATAGAACTGAACTTTTTTTGTGATCAGTTCCTTTAGAAAATGTGGGGATTTGTTTGGACATAAAAAAGGTTCAAAACTTGCAGTATGTATATATATATAGGACTATATATACGTAATATATAGGTTATGAACACAACTTGTCTGTCCAGCTTGCATATTAACCAACCCTTGCACCCCTACCATCTACTGTTGTCTGACCCAAATCATGTACCAGAAGGGTCTATTATGATGCAGTAGGGATGGAAGGGTTCCAGGTTTATTTTCCGTCGTTATTTTATACTAGATGGCTGTGTGTGTGAAAACGGGCTCTTGTCCAGTTGTAAACATTGGTTTTGATCAACACACACACTTATGCAACAAATTAGAAAAATCTTGTACCAATAAGAACAATAAATAGTCGCCAAGCAAACAACTATTTCATTTTGTCTTTGTTTTCAATTCTTCATCACATACCTTTGTGTTCACCATGACTGTATGTTACTTTACTGAGTCATGTAATGACCCTGGCTGTTAATAGGATGTTAAACAAAATAAACCAAACCAAACATGTACCAGTAAAGATACAGAGGCTGGAAACATGTTACAGATATTCTAAAGATACAGAGGCTGGTAACCTGGTACAGATATTCTAAAGATACAGAGGCTGGTAACCTGGTACAGATATTCTAAAGATACAGAGGCTGGTAACATGGTACAGATATTCTAAAGATACAGAGGCTGGTAACCTGGTACAGATATTCTAAAGATACAGAGGCTGGTAACCTGGTACAGATATTCTAAAGATACAGAGGCTGGTAACCTGGTACAGATATTCTAAAGATACAGAGGCTGGTAACCTGGTACAGATATTCTAAAGATACAGAGGCTGGTAACCTGGTACAGATATTCTAAAGATACAGAGGCTGGTAACCTGGTACAGATATTCTAAAGATACAGAGGCTGGTAACCTGGTACAGATATTCTAAAGATACAGAGGCTGGTAACCTGGTACAGATATTCTAAAGATACAGAGGCTGGTAACCTGGTACAGATATTCTAAAGATACAGAGGCTGGTAACATGGTACAGATATTCTAAAGATACAGAGGCTGGAAACATGTTACAGATATTCTAAAGATACAGAGGCTGGTAACCTGGTACAGATATTCTAAAGATACAGAGGCTGGTAACATGGTACAGATATTCTAAAGATACAGAGGCTGGTAACCTGGTACAGATATTCTAAAGATACAGAGGCTGGTAACCTGGTACAGATATTCTAAAGATACAGGGACAATTGCCATAGATATTTCTTGGTGTTAAAGACCTATTGACATTGTGCAGGAATTTTCAAAAACCATTGTACACGTACTCTCTGAATGAGACAACTGAAAATATATTCTTGGAGTGAAACAATTGACATCATACACATTGTACACACACTTTCGGAGTAAGACAATTGACAATGTACACATACTCTCGGAGTGAGACAATTGACATTGTACACATACTCTCGGAGTGAGACAATTGACATTGTACACATACTCTCGGAGTGAGACAATTGACATTGTACACATTCTCTCGGAGTGAGACAATTGACATTGTACACATACTCTCGGAGTGAGACAATTGACATTGTACACATACTCTCGGAGTGAGACAATTGACAATGTACACATACTCTCAGAGTGAGACAATTGACATTGTACACATACTCTCGGAGTGAGACAATTGACATTGTACACATACTCTCGAAGTGAGACAATTGACGTTGTACACATACTCTCGGAGTGAGACAATTGACATTGTACACATACTCTCGAAGTGAGACAATTGACATTGTACACATACTCTCGAAGTGAGACAATTGATATCGTACACATACTCTCGGAGTGAGACAATTGACATCGTACACATACTCTCGGAGTGAGACAATTGACATCGTACACATTCTCTCGGAGTGAGATAATTGACATCGTACACATACTCTCGGAGTGAGACAATTGACATTGTACACATTCTCTCGGAGTGAGACAATTGATATTGTACACATACTCTCGGAGTGAGACAATTGACAATGTACACATACTCTCGGAGTGAGACAATTGACATTGTACACATACTCTCGGAATGAGACAATTGACATTGTACACATACTCTCGGAGTGAGACAATTGACATTGTACACATACTCTCGGAGTGAGACAATTGACATTGTACACATACTCTCGGAGTGAGATAATTGACATTGTACACATACTCTCGGAGTGAGACAATTGACATTGTACACATACTCTCGGAGTGAGACAATTGACATTGTACACATACTCTCGGAGTGAGACAATTGACAATGTACACATACTCTCAGAGTGAGACAATTGACATTGTACACATACTCTCGGAGTGAGACAATTGACATTGTACACATACTCTCGAAGTGAGACAATTGACGTTGTACACATACTCTCGGAGTGAGACAATTGACATTGTACACATACTCTCGAAGTGAGACAATTGACATTGTACACATACTCTCGAAGTGAGACAATTGATATCGTACACATACTCTCGGAGTGAGACAATTGACATCGTACACATACTCTCGGAGTGAGACAATTGACATCGTACACATTCTCTCGGAGTGAGATAATTGACATCGTACACATACTCTCGGAGTGAGACAATTGACATTGTACACATTCTCTCGGAGTGAGACAATTGATATTGTACACATACTCTCGGAGTGAGACAATTGACAATGTACACATACTCTCGGAGTGAGACAATTGACATTGTACACATACTCTCGGAGTGAGACAATTGACATTGTACACATACTCTCGGAGTGAGACAATTGACATTGTACACATACTCTCGGAGTGAGACAATTGACATTGTACACATACTCTCGGAGTGAGATAATTGACATTGTACACATACTCTCGGAGTGAGACAATTGACATCGTACACATTCTCTCGGAGTGAGATAATTGATATTGTACACATACTCTCGGAGTGAGACAATTGACATTGTACACATACTCTCGGAGTGAGACAATTGACATTGTACACATACTCTCGGAGTGAGATAATTGACATTGTACACATACTCTCGGAGTGAGACAATTGACATCGTACACATTCTCTCGGAGTGAGATAATTGACATCGTACACATTCTTGAAGCTTGACAATTAACGTTGTACACATATTCATAGAGAGACAATTGACAATGTACTCGTATTTTTGAAAATTACAACAAGTGATTTCGTACACTCTCTCAGAGTTAGACGATTGACATTCTCGGGGAGCGAGTCTTAACATTTATAAAGATATTCTTGGATAGCTTCCCTTCACTCATGTAGAATACTTCAAGGGGCAATCTTGTTTTTATACTTCCCAACTTTTTGGCATTTACACTGGGAGAGATTACACACCAAAAATGTCAATTCTCAAAAAATTAATGGCTGAAAATGACTTTAGCAGCAGATCATTCTGATAGACCAATGGTAATCAGAAATTATGAAAAAGAAAACAGTACTACAGATTATTTGTGTTTTTGTATTTGGATGATATATCCCAAGTTCCACTCAAAATAGGGAATGTTTGCAAGTATGTTTTCATGGTGCAATGAATGCATTTATAGGACAACCTAACAGGCATCTTTTCTGGTAAACAAGTGATTAAGATAACATGTAATCAAAGATCCATATTGTATAACAATAACCACATATCAACTTGTAATAGAAATTGTAGCACATTACACAAAATAAACATTCTTTGAAAATGTCATTTATAATGGACGCCATCTTGTTTCATATCAAGATTTGCTGTTGTAGATCTGATAATGTTCCACTGATGCCCACATCAAACGTGAAATCTTTTCAATCGTAATAGCTAGGATATCATTCATACATTATTCCATATCTCCCCACAGCTGAACAGTCTTGATAGCTGTTTATTTTCGCTTAGAATGACACTTTCATAAGATGCCTGGATATTTACAAAACCATGCCCTACCATTGGTTTCACCTCTGCCCTTTGACCTTATGAACCAATTCATCGTCTTTGGTTTCAAATGACATTACTGGGTATTACGCATAGAATAACTTCCATAATCCGTATTATTTAAATGAGCATCTCATGAATATTTATATCATTGGTTACATTTAAGAAGAAATTGGGAGTCATTGTGGCATATTAAAAAAAATGTAGTTTGAAGCACACCATCCATAAAAATATTAACAAAAATATTAATATACATTAATGACATATCACAATTACATAACCAAATGTTGGTGATACATTTGCTGCAAGCAACATTCCTTTAATATAATATTCTAAACTTTTTATTAACATAACAGCATCAATGTATACCCCAGCTGTCAATATAATGGATGTTCACAGTTCTGAGCAATTTCATTCTACATGTATACAGTATATACCTTAGCTTGTCACATCTGTATATCCTGATGATCCTCGAGTTGTACCTGACAAGTCCATCACAGCGTAATCTCCCTACACAATCATACAGCTGGGCCAACCGGAGCATGGCAAGGCAACATATATACAGTATTTCTAACCATTTCTTTTGAAGTGTAGATGGCTGTTCATTAAACCATATATAATGGATCCCACGGAAATACAGCAGTTTGATAGTCATTGGTCAAGTACAGGTAAATTAGACCATGTAAGGGTTTGTTTGGACTTTGACATCCTCACAATAGCCTATGTCACATGACGAATGATATGGTTACTATTAGACTATTATAGTGCTGTCACACTGAAATAGCACACCGAGAAATGGTAGTATGACCCACTGGTTGAATTCCCAACAGGGGTGTTATTTGTCCTTGTAGTACAGCTAATGGAGTCAGCACTAATTACATGGTCTTGCATAGAAAAATAAAGTCTTGACTTTGGGTCATTAGTAGTAAAGATGTCTAATAATGTACAGAATAATTTCAATAATGTCAGTACATCTGGAAAGAAACCAGAACATTCACAGAATAGGGCAGAACTTTGGGGAAAATATTTTTGGGAAAACCCACAGTAGGGGCCGTTTCATACAGTGGGGAAAAAAAATAGGGACCAATAAACAGGGGGTAACCCTTAAAAAAGGGGGAAAAATACAAGGGGGGGTCCAAACCATACAGTGGGGCTTTTAAACGGGGGTACCATAAAATTTTGGGGGAAAAAAAAGGGGCCAAAAAAGTGGGGAAAAAAAAAAAGGGGGGACTAGTTCCGGGGGTACCAGTACTACGGGGAAAAAAACAAATGGGGGCCCCAAAGGGGGCCACTAAAGGGGAACAAAAGGGGACCATAAATCGGGGTACCAATACATACGTGGGTACCAAAAGGGGCCATAAACAAGTGGGGCCCGAAAAAGGAGGCCAGTACATGTAGGGTACCATACATAGGGGACCCCCTTTCTGGGCCCGTACAAAAGGGGAAAAAAAGAGGGAAAACATAGGGGACCGACCATGGGTAAAAAACAGTGGGAAAAAACAGTGGGGGACCAATAAAAAAAAAAAAGAAATTGGGGAACCCCCGGGGGCCAAAAAGGGGACCCGAAAAGGGGCCAATAAAGGGGGGGGGTACAATTTGGGGAAAAAAAAAGGGGGCCGAAAAGTTACCCGAATGAGGGGACAGTAATAAATGGGGCCAGTACATACAGGGGGGCCCCGTGGGGTACCATTTCATACGGGGGTACCAGAAAAGTGGGACCAACAAAGTGGGGACCAACATCGGGGGGAAAAAAGGGGGTTTCAAAGGGGTTTCAGTAATACGTGGGGTCCAAAACAGTGGGTACCCAAACAAAACCTTTGGGGCCTTTCCCTTACAAAGGGGGGGACCAGTACATACAGTGGGGGCCTAAACAGGGGTACCCGTACATACAGGGGCCCTACAAGTGGGTTTCCCAAAAATTTTTGGGGGAAAAAATAAGGGGAAAAAGGGGGAAAACAAAGTGGGCCGTATACAGGGGAACCCTTTAAAAAGGGGGAAAAGAAAAGTAGGTTACCTAATAATAGGGTACCAGTACAACGGGGGGACCAGAAAATACCCGTAAAGGGGTTTCAGTACAAACATGGGGACCCTTTTTTGGGCCAAAATATGTTTAAAAAAAAAAAGGGGGCCTTAAAAGTGGGGGACCCGAAAGGGGGACATACAGGGGGCCCCCAGGGGACCAGTACATACATGGGTAAACCAGTAAAAGGGGGGACCAAACATACAGGGGGTCCTTTCAAAAGGGGGACCATAAAAGGGGCCCAAAAACATGGGGGACAGTAACGGGGGGCCAATACATGGGGGGCCCAAAAAACAGGGGGACCATCATACAGTGGGGACCAAAATAAGGGGGCCCAAAAACAGGGGGGCCAGTACAACAGGGGGCCCCTACATACAGTGGGGGCCAGTTTAAAAAGTGGGGGACCAGTACATACGGGGGACCAATACGTAGGTCCATACATACAGTAGGGTACCAATTTCCGTGGGACCATACATGGGGGCCCTTTCTTTAAAACAAAAAAAAGGGGGGCCGGGGGGGTTAAAACAAAGAGGGTAAACAAGTAAAAGAGGGACCAAAATAAAAAGGGGGGAACCGGGGTTGGGCCCTAATACTGGGGACCAAATTAATCGGGGGACCCGAAAATTTGGGAAATTTTCATTGGGGGACCCGTAAACCCGGGGGGGAAAAAAGGGGAAAATGTGGGGAATACATAAGGGGCCCAAAATAAGGGGGCCTTTGTGGGGATACAAAGGGGGGGAAAATACGTGGGGCCAGTACATACGTGGGGGCCGTACACAGTGGGGGCGTAATACAAGGGTACCCCAAAAAAGTAGGGGGGTTTTTTTTTCCCCTACATGTTTTACAAAAAGGGTAAAACTAATGGGCCCGGGTTTGGGGGGAAAAAACGGGGGTAACAAATACGTGGGACCAGTAAAAGGGGGAAAAATACAGTTCCTTACTAAGGGGGTACCCGTAATACATTTGGGGGAATACAAGGGGGTACCAAATTACCGTTTGGGGGGCCCGTAATAGGAGTCTACAAGGGGGGGCCCCTAAATTTGGGGCCTACATGTGGGGGGAAATACAGTGGGGGGACCAGTACCAGGGGGTCCTACTACAATGGGGTAAACCCCAAAATTTTGGGGGCCATACATACATGGGGACAAAATACATGGGGTACAGTACATACGGGGTACCAGTCATACGTGGGGCCCAAAAAACAGGGACCCGTACATACAGTGGGGACCATACATACAGGGGGTACCAGTTTGGGGCCTACTCCTGGGGGACCTAAAAGGGGGGTCCAGTACATACAGTGGGGAAAGAAAAAAGGGGGAAAAAATACGTGGGGTACAGAAAAATGGGTACCCGTACAAACTGGGGTACCAGTACATCAGTGGGGTACCATTAAAATGGGGGACAACATACGGGGCAAAAATCAGGGGGTAAGGGGGTTCTTAAAAAAACCCGTTACAGGGGGCCAAAAGGGGGAAAATTTTGGGGGACTTTTCAGGGGTTCCTACATACAGTGGGGTACCTTTTTACGGGGGGAAGTCAACAGTAGGGTACCAAATACATTTGGGGTCCCTTTCAGTGGTCCATAATACGGGGACCATAATACTGGGGTACCACATACAGTGGGGACCGACATACAGTGGGGGACTTTAAAAAGGGGGGAAAAAAAAGGGACCAGTAATACATTTTGGGGAATACAGGGGTACCATAATACATGGGGTACCGAACAGGGGGTACCCGTAAACAGTGGGGACCCACAGTGGGCATACTCCCTAGGACCCGTATGGGGTACCAGACATCGTGGGGTCCTTCCGTGGTACAGTACTACTGGGTACCCGTACACATTTTGGGCGGAATAGTGGGCCCCAAAAAAGGGGGTACCAGACATCTGGGGGGGCCAGTAATACAGTGGGACCAGTACTCAAGGGGGGCCAGTAAAATACGTGGGAAAAAAAAAAGTGGGACCTACATAAATGGGGGACCCAAAAAACAGTGGGAAATCTTTTGGGGGCCTCCCTTTTTTAAAACAAGGGTACCAATACAGGGTACCAGTACTACAGGTCTTTCATACAGGGGCCAGTCTACAGTAGGTACCCCAACAGGGGTACCATAAATTTTGGGGACCCGTACTACAAGGGGGCCCTTTCGTGGGGTACCAGTTTCGGGGGGGCCAGTACAACAGTGGGGTCCAGTACAACAGTGGGGTACCGTAAAAAGGGGTTCCGTACATCAATGGGTCCATAATTAAGGTAAAATTTTGTGGGGCCCCCGGGGGGAAAAAATACAGTGGGCCTTTAAAAAAATAGGGGAAAAATAGGGTACCATAATAAAAAAAAATACAGTGGGGGAAAATCTAAACCAGTAATTTGGGGGACCATAAAGGGGGGGACCAAATGGGGTAAAAAAGGGGGTTCCCAATTGGTGGGGAACCCGTTTGGGGTACCCAAAAACAGGGGGTACCAAAATACATGGGGTACCTAAAAGGGTACCATTTCAAAAAGGAGGGGAAACTAAAAATTTGGGGACATTTGTGGGGAATAAAAGGGGGAAAAAGGGGGAAATAAAAAATGAGGCCATATTAATTTGGGTCCGTAAACGTGGGGGGACCAGAATAAGTGGGGTTTACAACATGGGGTACCCAAATACAGGGGGACCCTAAAAGGGGGGAAAAAAAGGGGGGGACCGTACAAAGTGGGGACCAGTAATACATGGGGTACCTACCAAAATGGGTACCCGTAATACAGTGGGGGACAAAATACAAAGGGGTTCAACAAAACAAACCCCCTAATACTTGGGGACCAGTACTACAGTGGGGTACCGTCATACATGGGGCCCAAAAAAGGGGGACAAAACCCGGGGACCAGTAATACATTGGTCGTAATACAGTGGTCCATACCCAGGGGGTACCAGTAATACAGTGGGACACACAAAAGTGGGACCAGAAAAAGGGTCCGTACAAATTGGGGCCAAGACTACGGGTACCAAAACAGTGGGTACAAATACATCGTTGGGTACAAATAACCCCCCCCCCTACATGGGTACCATACATAGGGGGTAATCTACAGGGGGGCCAGTACATACAGTGTCGTCCCTACAGTGGGTACCTACATACAGTAGGGACATCGGGGGCCCGTACATAAATGGGGACCATACAACATGGGGCGTACATAAGTGGGGTACCCCAGGGGTACCAGTAAACAGGGGGGTCCAGTACTCAGTGGGTACCCGTACATTGGGGTTTTTACAAATTGGGGGCCTTTATACATTTGGGGACCCAAAAGTGGGGGAACAGGGGGGACCAAATAAAAGGGGGGGTTCCAAAAAGGGGGCCCAAATAAAGGGAATTTCCCGTGGGTACCCTACATACGGGGGCCAAATAAGGGTACCAAAAACAGGGGGTACCCAAAATACAGGGGACCGGGCCCCCTACATTGGTCCCTAAATACAGTGGGGACCAAAAAAAGAGGTACCAGAAAACAGTGGGGTACCCTCTCCGAGGGTACCAGTACTGGGGGACATACAAGGGGTTTCCAGTAATAGTGGGTACCAACATACTGGGGGAACATAATACGGGCCATTACAGGGGGAATACAAACAGTGGGTACCCAAAAAAGGGGTACCAGACTCAAGGGGGGGGCCATAAAAAATTTGGGGCAAAAAAGGGGAAAATAACGTGGGGGGCCCAAATAATGGGGTACCAGTAAAATGGGGTTTCCAGACATACGTGGGGTCCATAAAAAGGGGGGTACCGACAAATTTGGGCCTTTCATAAGTGGGGTTTTAAAACGTGGGGGACCAGTAAAATACAGTGGGGCCCAAAAAAGGGGAAAAAAAGGGGGCCCCAATTTTTTTTGGGGTACCGTACTGTGGGGAAAAAAGGGGGAATACATACAGTGGGTCCCTTACATAGGGGGACCAGTAATACAGAGGGCCCAAAAAAATGGGGGGAAAAGGGGGTCCGTAAAAAAAGGGTACCGTAAAAGGGGCCTACATACATGGGGGCCGTAAAAGGGGTTAAATAAAAAGGGGGAAATACAAAATTTTAAAAGGGAAAAACAGGGGGTCCCTTTCTAATGGGGAAAATACAAAGGGGGGAAAAGGGGGACCGTTACCTTGGGTTAATACAGGGGCCTTTAAAAAGTGGGGGGGTTTTTCCCCTAAGGGGGAAAATACAGTGGGGGACCAGTAATCAATGGGGGCAGAAAATGGGGGCCCCAATGGGGTTTTAAAAAAGGGGGTATACATACAGTGGTACCGTCATTGGGTAAAAAAAGGGGGGGCCCGACATAGTGGGGGACCCGTACATAAAGGGGTAAACCCGTACATCAGTGGGACCATAATACGTGGGTAAGTACATACGTGGGTACCAAAACAAAGGGGAAACCCCTGGGGGCCTCATCAGTGGGCCAGTACTACAGTGGGGTACCAGAACCGGGGGAAAATACATTGGGGCCATAAAACAGTGGGGTACCAGTAATACAGTGGGTAAAAATCCCAAAGGGGGGAAAAAAGTGGGGGAAAAACCCCTGGGGGGGAACTACATGGGGACAAATTTCAGTGGGACCTTTCAAAGTGGGTTAATCAAAGGGGGGTACCTACAGGGGCCCATAGGGTACCAAAAATACGGGGGTCCTACCAGTGGTACCCGTACATAAGTGGGACCTACATACTGGGGGGGTACCAGTAGGGACAAAACATACAGTGGGTCCAGAAAAAGGGGTCGGGAAACCCGGGTCCCCCTTTTACAGGGGCCAGTAAACCGGGGGCCCCCCCTTTTTTTTAATGGGTAAACCCCTACAGTAGGGCAACCCGTAGGCCTACCAAGGGGGGGCTCATGGGTGGGTAAATACAGTGGGTAAAAATTTCAAGGGTACCAAAACAAATTTTTGGGGGCGGGACAACAGTGGCCCCTTAAAAAAAAGGGGGGACCAACACAGGGGTACAAGTAATACAGGGGGGGAAAAAAATGGACCAATTTGGGGAAAACATACGTGGCCCCCGTAAAAAGGGGGTACAAATTTGGAAAAATACCGTGGGGGACCCGACTACTGGGTACCAGACTACTGGGCCAGTACAACAGTGGGTCCCTACATCAATGGGTCCGAAAAATGGGGGACCAAAAACAGGGGGCCAGTAATACATGGGGTACCAGTCATAAGGGGGGACCCAAAACAAGGGTCTAAGGGGGGTACCAAAAAGGGGAAAAAAGGGGGGGCCAGTAATCAGTGGGGTACCATAATACAGTGGGGGACCAGTACATACAGTGGGGCCCTTCTTGTGGGGGAACCCTTAAGGGGTTTTCCATTAAAATAGGGTACAAATACGTGGGGACCAAATACAGTGGGGTACCCTTTCATACAAGGGGACCATACAACAGGGGGACCATACATGTGGGGTTTCATTTTGGGTTTTCCCTTACTGGGAAATACAGGGGGTCATCAAAATGGGGTCCATCAAGGGGCCGTCAAAGGGGGGTAAAAAGTGGGGAAAAAATACATGGGGTACCCGACAACAGGGGTACCATCATACGGGGACCCACGGGGACCCCAAAAAAGGGGACCAGTAAAAATTGGCCGTACAACATTTGTCCAGTAAAAGGGGGATACAAATTTACCCGTTTTTTAAAATTAAACTTCCTACCGGGGGGGAAAAGGGGAAATTACATTGGGGGTCCATAAACATAGGGGGGGGAAAAAGGGGGCCAGTACATAAATGGGACCCAAAAAAAAGGGAAAAAAGGGGGCCAAAAAATTGGGGGAAAACCCTGGGGACCCGTACAACCTGGGGTACCCTAAAAAATTTTGGGGGCAAAAGTAGGGGACCCTAAACAATGGGGGACATACTCATTTTTACCATCATACATGGGGGCCCAAAAATTGGGTACCAGTTACAAGGGGCCAGTCATACGTGGGGTTACCGGTCGGGAAAAACAGTGGGGACCAAACAGTAGGTCCATACTACAGGGGGGGCCAGTACAAAGGGGGACCATACAAACAAGGTCTGTACTACAGTGGGACCAGTACCAGTGGGTACCAGTCAACGTTTAGTCAACAGTAGCAGTAAAATACATGGGGGCATTTAAAAACAGTTTTTAAAACCCGTACAAGTGGGTAAAAAAGGGGACCAAATACGTGGGGGGCCAAAAAACAGTTTCAGTAAAAAGGCCCAAAAAGGGGGGAAAAATCGGGGGGCCTTAAAAAGTGGGTACCAGTAAAAAGGGGGCGGGGAAAAGTGGGGTCCAGTAAACAGGGGGGTAAAATTTTCAAGGGGACCATACTAAGTTGGGGACCAGTAATACAGTGGGTACCAGTAAAAAGGTAATACTACAGGGGGTTTCCAAAAATACCCAAAAAATTAAGGGAAACAATAAGGGGGACCCGACTAAGGGACCAATAACATGGGCCGTAAAAATGGGTACCGTACCTTGGACCAGTACATAAAGGGCCTACATACAGGGGACCATACACATGTACCCTAAAAGGGTACCCGTACAACAGGGGGGTTTCAGGGGGGACCAAAACAGGGGGTACAACGTGGGGAATACAAGGGGCCGTAAAGGGGGGAAAAAAGGGGGGCGTTTCAGGGGGGTTAAAAAAAATTAAAAACAGTGGGGTAACCCTAATAACAAGGGGGTATTACATACAGGGGTAAAATAAAACGTGGGGTAAAATATAAGTGGGGCCGTACAATGGGTAAATACAAAAAAAATACTGGGTACCCAAAAAAAGGGGTACCGAAACGTGGGGGACCGTACATCTTGGGCCCCCAAATACATGGGTAGTACAAAAGGGGGATAATAAAGTGTCGTACAACAGGGGGACCAGTACATACATGGGGGACCGTACATACAGTAGGGACGTAAAGGGGGTACCATACATAATGGGTACCCTACTTAAAAAAAAAAACGTGGGGGACCAAAAAACCGGTTTTACAAAAGGGTAAAAAAAAGGGGACCCTACTACAGGGGGTACCAGTACAACGTGGGACCAGTACTAATGGGGTACCTACAAATTTGGGGGACCAAAAACGTAGGGAAAATCATGGGGTACCCGTACAACAAAGAATAATGGGACCGTAACCAATTTGGGGGACATAATGGGGTCCTTTAAAACGTGGGGTCCCATACGTGGGGCCAGTATACATGGGACCTCATACATGGGTACCCGACATAAGAGGACCAGTTAAACGTGGGGCCGTCCAATGGGGGGCCCCCCCCAAAAAAAAATGGGCCATCATACGGGGGGGTTACTACATGGGGAAAAAAAACGTGGGGTACCCGTACAAAAAAGGGAAACCCTCAGTGGGGGACAGTATACGTGGGGTAAACCCTAAAGAAACAAATACCAGTGGGTACCAGCCCCCCCAAAAAAAGGGGTTTTCCGGGGACCGTAATCAGTGGGTACCCAAAAAAAAATTTCCCTTAAAAAAAAGGGGTTTCAAGGGGAAACCTTGGGTCCAGTAAAATGGGGTACCCTTTGGGGGCCAGAATACATGGGGAAACATACATAGGGTCCCAAAAAGGGGGTACCAGTACATACAGTGGGACGTAAAATTTGGGGGACCATACTCCTGGGGACCAGTAATACAGGGGGTACCAGTAATAAGTGGGTACCAACATACATGGGGGACCATAATTTCATTGGGTTTAAAAATGGGTACCAGTAATACGAGGGGTAATACAGGCTACCAGAAAGGGGGGTTTTTTTTTGGGTTTTAAAAATTGGGGTAAATGGGGGGTTTTTTTCGGGGGTACCAGTAAAAGTGGGGGCCCTTTGTGGGGGACATAAAAGGGGTACCGTAATTTTCCATTCCCGTTTTGGGGGGTACAAACAGTGGGGCCGACATAGTGGGAAAATAAGTGGGGACCAGTATATTGGGGGGGCCCCAAAAACAGTGGGGTACCAGTACTACGTGGGTACCAGTCATAAAGGGGGCCCCTACAAAATGGGGGAAAAAATAACCCCGTAGGGGGCTATTACCCCACATAGGGGACAAATCATCGGGGGGCCAGAATTTTGGGGGGGGTTTAACTGGTACCGTCTACTGGGGGCCCCGTAAAGGGAAACTCAGTAACCAACATCTGGGGCATCTAATTGCCCCTAATTAAAAGGGTACCAGTATATTTTTAATCTAAGTGGGTAAAAAAGGGGGGGCCCTAAAAGGGGGTGAATAAAGGGACAATAAAGGGTCCATTGGGGGGGTACAAAAATTTTTTAAACCGCATAATTTGGGGCCCTAAAACAGGGGTAATTACACATTTTTTAAAAATTGGGTTTAAAATAATTCCCCCCTTTTCTTTACCGTCCCAAAAGGGGTCCCAAAATTAAAGGGGTTTAAAAGGGGGAAAAAAAATAATTTGGGGGAAAAAATTAAACAAATTGCCCAAAAAATACGTTACCAAAATAATGGGGTTAAAAAAATGGTTGAAATCATGTACCAGTACATACAGTGGGGTACCAGTACATACAGTAGGGTACCAGTACATACAGTGGGGTACCAGTACATACAGTGGGTACCAGTACATACAGTGGGGTACCAGTACATACAATGTGTCTGTACATACAGTAGGGTACCAGTACATACAGTAGGGTACATGTACATACAGTGGGGTACCAGTACATACAGTGGGGTACCAGTACATACAGTGGGGTACCAGTACATACAGTAGGGTACCAGTACATACAGTGTGGGTACCAGTATATACAGTAGGGTACCAGTACATACAGTGGGGTACCAGTACATACAGTGGGGTACCAGTACATACAGTGGGGTACCTGTACATACAGTGGGGTACCAGTACATACAGTGGGGTACCAGTACATACAGTGGGGTACCAGTACATACAGTGGGGTACCAGTACATACAGTGGGGTACCAGTACATACAGTGGGGTACCAGTACATACAGTGGGGTACCAGTACATACAGTGGGGTACCAGTACATACAGTGGGGTACCAGTACATACAGTGGGTACTAGTACATAAAATGTGTCGGTACATAGTGTGTCGGTATTATTACCATTGTATGCATACAACCGGTAGTTACATAATACATATACCTCGTACTCTATACGTACATATCTATGCACAAAGTTTGCCAGCATAGTTTGGGGTGGGGCTGTTTCAATTGACGTTACTCTTTACTGAATTACACGGTGAAAACACGCATGGGTTTAGAGATTCTCATGAATAACACGAACATTCTGACATTCTGATATTGATAAAATAAAGTTTTGAAATGGAATAATGTTCAGATAGTGATTTAGATCAGATTTCCCATGAAAAGTGAAATAGAAAAGGTATGATTAAACATAAACGAACGTTGAAATCTGATCAAAGAAACAATACTTGAAAACGAAGGGCGATTTATTGGCTTTTTCCGTATGCAAAACTTGTTTGCATCAAACCGCCATATAATTTCTGTCATGTGAAAACAAAAGATTTTTAATTACAAGTACTTAGATTAAAAGCAATCATTTATCCTTTTTGTTATATTCAACTCAACTTTGCAATGTCATCAAACTTAAGCGCTCTCTAAATTATGGAAATCACTTCAGGTTTCCTATAAGCGAATACAATACTTCTGACATATTAAAGTGCAATAATGCTGTGTGTCTTCGAGGAGAGATATAAGTCACTGTAAATGCAAATTAATACGTGTATATAAGCCCAACTAAGGCATTCTGTGGAATATGAATTTTGGTTAAATGGTTGGAAATTCATCTGCTTTTAATGGGGCAAAATGTGGACTTGTGTTGCCATGAAACATGTTATAAAGTCAGAAACGGATACACGGTGAAAATTACCGTGATGTCATACAGACCGATCAGGGTCACGTGTTGCCATACAGACCGATCAGGGTCACGTGTTGTCATACAGACCGATCAGGGCCACGTGTTTTCATACAGACCGATCAGGGTCACGTGCTGTCATACAGACCGATCAGGGCCAAGTGTTGTCATACAGACCGATCAGGGTCATGTGTTGTCATACAGACCGATCAGGGTCACGTGTTGTCATACAGACCGATCAGGGCCACGTGTTGTCATACAGGCAAATCAGGGTCACGTGTTGTCATACAGACCGACCAGGGTAACGTGTTATCAAATAGACAGGTCAGGGGGTCACGTGTTGTCAGAGAGACAATTTAAGTCAGGGTCACGTGTTGTCAGGGAAAGAGGTCATGATAAAGTGTTGTGATGTAGACAGGTCCGGACCTTATATTGTCATAGAGACATATCAGGATCACATGTTGTCAAAGAGACAGATTAGGGTCACGTGTTGTCATAGAGACAGATCCGGACCTTATGACATCAGGGTCGTATGTTGTCATGGAGACAGATCAGGGTCATGTGTTGTCATAAAGACAGGTCAGGATCACGTGTTGTCATGGAGACTGATCAGGGTCACATGTTGTCATGAAGACAAATCCGGACCTTATGACAACATAGAGAAAGATCAGGGTCACGTGCTTTCATGGAG
Source organism: Pecten maximus (assembly GCF_902652985.1). Classification (NCBI taxonomy): domain Eukaryota; kingdom Metazoa; phylum Mollusca; class Bivalvia; order Pectinida; family Pectinidae; genus Pecten; species Pecten maximus. The sequence goes on along the minus strand of NC_047024.1, from coordinate 25,490,438 downwards.
ACAAATCCGGACCTTTTGACAACATAGAGAAATATCAGGGTCGTATGTTGTCATAGAGACAGATCAGATTCACGTGATGTCATGAAAACAGATCAGGGCCGTGTGTTATCATAGAGAGAGATCAGAGTCACGTGTTGTTATAGAGACAGATCAGAGTCACGTGTTGCCATGAAAACAGATCAGGACCGCATGGCAACAGAAGAGAAAGATCAGGGCCGGTGTTATCATAGAGACATATTGAGGTTGCGTGTTGTCATAGAGACACGCCAATATCTTGTATGTTGTCACATAGGCAGCGTGTTTTGTATTTAACATGAGAAAAATAAGTGAACTATTGTTATATTTGTTCCAAAATAATTTGTAAACTTTGGCTCGGAATCCTTCCGCAAGTTTGTAAGATCACCAACACCAGGCTTAATTGTTTCAGCATAATAACTTATTACGTCCCAGATGGCCTGCTCCAGCCATATGTTTTGAAGTGATGGTACGTTTATTTCCGTATGTATAGCATACACCACGTGAATTGTCTTTTGGGACCATGATAACAGGCAACGTATAATGTTCCTGTAAAGTACTGAGAGTACGGCAACACTAGACGGTGAAACTTTGTTTATCCGACCATCATGTTTATATTCCCTGGACCTGAACTAATTTCTCCCTTAGTACATTGCAATCCCTGCATAATTTCTCCTGCAATGAACATTGGGAGAAAATGGATCCGAATTTCAATCTGAAAAATATATTTCTCCGACATTTGGAGTATACAGGTCCGAAGAAATGAAAGTGAATCCTCATGTTTTTATCTAATATTTCACAGACGTGTATTATACTCACACAAGTGTAAGTCCGGCGGGTATAACGCCTGATTTGACAAACCTGAGGAAAAGTAAGATGATACAGAGAATTTGAAATATTTTCCGCGTATTTTTCATTGTAAACTAATTTAAACAAAACCATTGTGCCTATTTACGCTTCCTTCATATAATGGTTCATGCTGTGGAAGTTGAAGTAAATCGGAACATCTCGGTCGATTCCGTCAAAATGATGATTGATTCCGAGTATTGACGGAATTTGCCGATGTGATGCGGTTGAATAATAAGCATGTTATCATTTTTCGGCTGCCAAAGACCCGATAATATGTTGTAAAATACCCTGGGTCTAAGTTTGGTATTCGATGTATCTGATTAAACAAGTAACTACCATACATCCATTATTGTAGAATGTCAAATGCATATATTGTTTTTCCACAACGCTTTAGTAATCTACATGATAGAATCACTAATTTAACCATATTCTTCTCTCTTATGACGTGGGGAGTGTTCTAACTGGGGTCGCGAATATTGTGTTGTCTGGGGCTGGGGTGTGATTTTCTGTGGAGGAGAGTACTCGTGGTGTTTTCTCTTATACAGGGAGTAGCGAATCCTCATACATACACATCCTTACCATTTGGTTGATATCTTTCGAAATAAAAAAAAATCATTTATACTCAAAATAAAAACATAGGTGAACAGCGGGAAACTGCAATTGGAAAAGTCGTATCTCACTTGAGAACTTGGTTCGTAATCAAATTCGACATGTAGCTCTCGGAAATAAATCACCGAAGCTATTCTTCAAGGCTAAACTCATCTTATTGGTGTTCCACCTAGGAAAGGGGCTAGGTTTTTATAGTATCGTGTACAACTTCGTCTAACGTGTTTCCCATGCAGAATATGGCTTTATATAGCCAAACTAATGTAAATATAGCAGCCATTATTACAGTTGTTCTTATAATTGTCGATAGTAGGGGATTCGCGTTAAGGCTTACAAAGTATATACATGTATGCAATATTTAAAACACAGCGTTCACCGCAGGGCCAAGCATGTTTTCTGTGAAAGGCTATTAAGCTACATTTTAAATCCCACGTACCCATCATAAGATATCTTATATTTTTTTAAGTTACGTGTGTGTGACGTCACACAAAGACACAGGTGCGAGTATATAATATATAACCATTATAGTTTTATTGTTCAAACCCAGTATGGAACTCATACCGGGTCGTCCTATAATAATTTAATAATTCAAAGGTTAATTAAAACACTATATAAGATAATTCCGAATACAGGGTACATTAGAACATGATATTACCATTCATAAATCCCTTAATTAAACCATCAAATCGTACAATGTTTCAATTGTCCTAGTCTATCCTCCCCCCGCCCCCCCCCCCCCCCCCCCCTAGTGTCACCTAACCCAACCCCTCCCACCACTACCCTCTACGCCTAGTATAAATCCCCCCCCCCCCCCACTGTAATGTCACCTAACCCCTTCCCTCCCACCACTACCCTCTACGCCTAGTATAACCTAACCCCCCCCCCCCACTGTAATGTCACCTAACCCCTTCCCTCCCACCACTACCCTCTACCCCTAGTATACCCCCCCCCGTAGTGTCACCTAACCCCTTCCCTCCCACCACTACCCTCTACGCCTAGTCTTAATCCCCCCCATCCCCTCCCCCCCACTGTAATGTCAACCTAACCTCCTTCCGCACCACCACTACCCTCTACCCATAGTATACCCCCGACGCCCCCCCCCCCCCCTATACCCCCCTACAACCCCCCACCCCCCCCCCCCCCCCCCCGTAGTGTCACCTAACCCCTTCCCTCCCACCACTACCCTCTACGCCTAGTCTAAATCCCCCCCCCCCCCCCCCCCCACTGTAATGTCACCTAACCCCTTCCCTCCCACCACTACCCTCTACGCCTAGTCTAAATCTCCCCCTCCCCTCCCCACACCGCTAGTCTAGACCTGATCGTCATATCTACCAATATATCAGGTATCGAGATATTCCCTTGTCAGTTCGGTTGTTCCAGTCAGAAATATTTCAACAGATAACTTATCTTTCACAAAATGTAAAAACATTTTCGATAGCTCAACTGAAGTCAATCAAAACGGAAGAAATGTAACAACCTAGTAATTCAACACCTCGCGAAAGGTCACGTGCACTGGCAGATCTATTTTGACTTGTGACGTAAAACAATGAGTTGAGTAGGGTTTCTTTTGATTAATTTGCGATGTTTTGTATCATTTAACATTCATATTGAATGAATCAAGCAAAAGTATTAACTTCACAGACGAGACGAAGTCGAGTTTTATATCAATTGATCAGTGAGCTTGATATGACATGAGCACGAGTTTTAGATTCTACTTATTAGTTTGATATTTCATGAACACGGATTTTAGATTCTATTTATCAGTTTGCTATGACATGAGCACGAGTTTTATATTATATTTATTAGTTTGATATTTCATGAACACGAGTTTTAGATTATATTTATCAGTTTGCTATGACATGAGCACGATTTCTAGATTCTATTTATTAGTTTGATATTTCATAAACACGAGTTTTAGATTTTATTTATCAGTTTGCTATGACATGAGCACGATTTCTAGATTCTTTTTATTAGTTTGATATTTCATGAACACGAGTTTTAGATTTTATTTATCAGTTTGCTATGACATGAGCACGATTTCTAGATGCTATTTATCAGTTTGCTATGACATGAACACGAGTTTTAGATGCTAGCTATTAGTTTCGTATTTCATGAACACGAGTTTTATATTATATTTATTAGTTTGATATGTCATGAATACGAGTTTTAGATTCTATGCATTAATTTCGTATGCCATATGCACGAGTTTTAGATTCTATTTACTAGTTTCGTATGACATGAGCAAGGGTTTTACATTCTATGTATTAGTTTGATATGCTATGAGTTCGAGATTTAGATTATATCTCTTATCTCATTGAAGAATAGGCCTAATTCCGCGACAATAGTCTGACGCCATGAGCTGATGATGGCACAAATAGCGGTGTAGTTCTTGTTCAGCAATTCGGCAATACCTCCCTTATTTTTCGTATTCAGCGTAAAGTGAAAGAATATTTGATCACGAGGTAGGAAAGGGTGATGTTTCAAATTGAGCATGCATTCTAAATAGGACGCGCACACCCATTTATGATTCCAACGACGAGCAATCCTGGTAATCATTTCGAGATCCAGGTCAGCGTTCCCATTATGATCCGAAGTGACAAAGTTTCAATAATTTAAATGTATTCCGTGGGGCCATCAATCCGTGAATCAAACGATATATTATTATCTCTGTTTTTCTATTTCACAAATTTGATACCGATATTGGTTTTTCATTTATGAACCGTTAATAATACCTTAATACACAAGTTTCCATGTCTTCTGTGCAAGGCACGAAATCTGTATGTCCACTACACCCGTATGGAGCTCTTCACTATCTCGACACCATTTGCGCGTGGTTCAGTTGATAGCGTACCAGCCTTTCACCAATACGTCCGGGGTTCCATTACCTGATCTGCTTTGAAAACTAACTTATCTAAATATATATATCTGATGAGATTAAAAATACAAACACGTACATTAAATATGTTCTTTCGCCTATTTAATGTACAGTAAATATATAATCACTACCCCCATCCTCCCACCCCCATCCCCACCCTCCTTTTTATTTCCCATGTAATTTGCATGTTAAGTACAGTACAAATAAATTCAGGGATAAGGAACTCGTGTGTTTTAGGCGATTAAACAATACTCTGCATACTCTGAAGAACGTGGATGTGGCGTAGCGTTGTGAGCTGTGAGTATTTCTGGCTAGGCGATTGGGTACCGTAGATCGTGAGTTCGAAGCCCGGTCAGGGCACGAGTCATACAATTGTCTTCCTTTGTCATTTGTGTTACTTTGTCCGAAGGTAGAGATTTGAATTTCCTGTCGTAGTTGTACTGTGATGAATACGCATATACATTCACTCAGGTGTTAAAGTCTACCTGTTCCGTCTATAATCACGCAATGTAATGTAATAGATTTAAACGGCATATATTCAATACAGGCAACGATTTATATTGAATCTAGGCTATACCTAGTTTCTTGCTTGGAACTGTCACTTGATTTACGCGCGTGAGTTGCACATTCTTCGGAGGTTTAGTCCGGCCTCGTTCCCTCATCCATCACTTCATGTAGCTACAGTGGCTACAGGTTCTGATGGATGGCGGGACGCTCGCGCCACACACTAACGTCCCTCGCGTGCTTAGCCGCGGCTTCCACTATGGTTTCGCTCGGTATTCCTTGCAGGTCTAGTGTGAAAACACTCCCATATTAATTTGGAGGATAATAGAAGTAAACGAATTAAGGAGTATATTGAAGACGTGCAAACACAACTCCAAACCTTAAAGAGTTCTGTCAAAATATCTCTCCTGTGATAGCTAGCAAATCGGCCTAACAGTTACTTGGCGATGTAATTTAATTCATTCTATGGCAAGGGAATTTTATTTCTTTCTTGACATATTTTTCATCGACTCAAAAATCAATTTAAAATTGTGACCGGTTGAGTTATACCAATTGCACTAGTTCGGCTTCATATTCCCTCCCATCTCCTGCCCGTGTCAATGACAAGGAAAACCACGAAATACAAAATATATTTCCGCAAAACTTAATAACGATATATGTCAAATTAATCAAAGGTTAGAAGGTTTATCATTTCTATCACATCAAGGGAGACAATCACATTTTTTTCATGACTCTTGAAATGGCGTGTGTCGTTACAGAGATGAATGTTGCTACAATGTCCTCACGAAGAGACTAATCCCCCGCATGAGTAGACCAGAAAGCGGAAACACATTGGAAGATTTGTGCCTCGATTTCATCAGGTCACGTGTACAAAATATGCAACATGGACGCATTCACCAAATGCATGTACAATTGTAACAGGGTTACCATACGAATCCATTGACATCACTCTTACATTTGGCCAATCATACTCCGGGAGCCTGTAGAGAAACTTACACACACACTCTTTTTGACGTCTAACATCTAAAAAATAGTTTAACAAACAATTTTTATATTCTTTTCGTGATATATCTGTAAATTTTCAAACAAATCGAAACTGATTTCTTGACGGCAGCGTTAAAAACCTGAATTACTCAATACCTAGACTGGCGGTTATCGTACATCCGGAATATTTCGACTTTTATACTAGTTTATCAATCCTCAGACCAATCGGAACACCTCGCCTCCGTCTGCGAACGTTTCTGAGAAAATGACGAGGGGTCCGATTGTCCTCAGACCTGTGTACTTTAAAGGTTACCAAAAAATCCCCATCCTACCCCACCACATACTTTCTGACGACTTCCTACGCTACTGAAACATACTATTCGTTGTAATTGAATTTTAATATTTAATACATGTCAATAATCTCACAGATATCATGTTTACTGATACAATGTGTTATATATTCATCAGAGTAGAGCGATACACATTAATTATAGGTTCCTTGGTTCATATACATAGGGAAATCACTCATGCGAGAATGTCGTCAGTAAGGATGATACATTGCTCCGGTGGATGATAAACAAATACGCATGTGCGGTGATGATTGAACCTGACCAATCACAACATCTCGGCCGATTCCGTCAAGGTTCGGAGACGGAAATGACAGAGATCTTGCAATTCGAAACTTCAATCACAACATCTCGGGGAAATTTCCGGCAATCCTCGGAAATCAACTCCGAGTTGCAATCGCAACATCTCGGGGAAATTTGGAGTAGATTTCCGAGTGTTGCCGGAAATTTCCCCGAGATGTTGCGATTGCTCCGAGTTGATTTCCGAGGATTGCCGAAAATTCCCCCGAGATGTTGCGATTATAGGTCATGAGAGACTGTTATAGGAACGAAAATGAAGCAATAATTGAGAAAAGAAACAAAGCGATACAATACTTGAAGTTATGAGGACAGAACTAAGTTTGAAATGAGTGAGAGAGTAGTGTAGTTAATGAGTACCGTTGTTGAGTAGGGTACTACAAAAATAAATGACATGCAATGTTAACATTGCTGTATTGTTTCAGACGGATGTTGATATTAGTTTCATTTATGTGAAAAATGATTTAAACAAACTTTGTAATTAATAGCCGGGGAGTCTTTTTATCACATTTGTCTAAAACAACATTACTGGGTTTTTTTTGTATTTAACTAGCGATTCTGAGGGATACGTAAAGCAACAAAACTGTCTTTATTTATCAAAATCGAGATCTAACATATACAGTTAAGATAACGAATTCGTAACATCGTTGTATGTCACCCCGAGCAGTATAGAATGGAAAGGATTGCTTTGAAAATCGCGAGTCTACGTTTAAAGTTCGCGTGTATGGTATCAATATATCCCATAGATAAAATCACACATGCCTGACGTTTTTTCTCGGAGAAAGGTAGATCAGATCACGCGAGAGCGAGACTGGGCTAGAGACACGGCGACAAAGACTTCACATGCACATGGGCGTTCTCTGTTCGCAGGCACCGTACCGTCGTGTGCAAGCGTGTAGGAATAAGATGGGTCAGTTGTCAATCGGTTCCAGAACCACTTCATATATCAACGGGGAACAACTTAGCATAAAAACACACAACGATGAAAATCGTATCTCCATGTACCAAGGTCATCTTGATAATGTAGAATGTATATATTCATTGGAGAGATGAAACAAGTCCAGAAGGTTTCTGTTTTGCGAGGCATTGGTAAGCACAATGGAACTCTTCCGGATGACTTCCATCAGTGCAATATATGAAATGAAAACAAATTAAACAGCATTTTTATCTAATCAAAATGATTGATTAAAATAAAAAGCAAATGTATTACTCTGCAAGGTAAAGCAACAATGACGCCATTTTGAAAGTATATACAAAACACTTCTGTTATCGACATTGGTAATAGATTCCTGTAAAGAATAAATTTAATGAACGAATGTATAAATTCCTACTGATGACTGACACCCACATCCGACGCCCAGGAATGGGATCACGTGACTACAGCTTCCAATGAATGACCAGCACGTGACCTCACCTCTCGAGTATCCCGTGCTTACAGTTATCACCATACTTCTCGCAACTCGTACAGATGTAATCTATTTATAATTCAAGCGAAATGAGAAAATATCGTCTATTAAAAGAACTAGTTAATTTGCATTCATGAGCCACCATGTAAAACGGCCCTATTCGCGGACCAACTTCCGGGTGTTCTCAAGCGGTGCGGCGGTTGTTTTATGTGATATTATCGCTTTGTAACCATAGCTACAGCATCATGGCGTCATTTTCTTCTGGACTTAAATGTCCTCGTTGTGCGTGAAGTGTTTGAGACATAAACTGGTAAATGTTCTCAGATATTGCTGAGAACAGCAGCCCGCTGCATGAAATATAAATGTTACCTGTCTGAGATGCAACGAAGCAGAAAATGAAACAAAATATCTAATTCGGTCTCCTGGCAGATATGGGGTTAAACGTTGGTAACACGTGACACAATATGATTCTCAAGTTGTTAGTTGTCTGTAAATACATTTGCTGGCTTATAATGTAATATTTGGATTAACTGTTGCCATGTCATCAAATGTCTGGCTAGTGATCAACTCGGATGAATCACTGGATCTGTACTATACATTGGGGTCAAAGGAATTGTACCGTAGCCCTTTGTACTTTTACTTAAAACAGTTTAAACTATACTATATATATTTTTCTCAAGTTATGGTGATCTTATCTTTACCTAAATACACAAATACTTTATCAATATGACCTTGAAACCAACTTGCCCTTGACCCCAATTCACGAATAATTAACCATTTGTCACAATGCAACTACCTTGACCCCATCGTTGAACTTTGACGGCTATGAATATGAAAGTGAAATCTCTACCGAAAATAACCTCCCTAACGTCGACTCTGAGCGGATTTCGTTTCAGATATGGCATCATGTCTACCGTCTAGTCCAAGAATGAAGAGAAAAGAGCTCAATTTACAGTCACGTGATATGAGCGGGTTTCTACTTCCACATGAAGGCCTTTGTTGTGTTCTTTCGCTGTGCTGCTTCGATGTAGGAATCAAGGATGAATGCTATTACGCTGGAAGTCAACTCCAGTCCAATCATTCCATTGCCACAACAGTATGTAGCACACACTATTCAAAGTAACAAGAAGCAACCCTGCCGGGCTTTGGCGCCAATCGGGCCACGTGATCACAGAAATGGCAATAGTACAAACACATAGGAATACATGACAATAAACGTACAATCACAGGTGATCGGCCAATCATTCTCTCTCTGAATCTCAGCAAACGTATTATACTTTGATTATATATATCTGAAATAAGATTTCTCTTTCTCAGAACGTGATGCCTAACATCCTGTCTGAATGTAAGGTTATTGAATCTATCATTAAGTATACACATGAGTTCCCCCCTCAGGCAGCTCGCTACGTACTATTAACGTATATATATGTGCGTGTTTTGTAACTCAAAGTATAGGACGTCATGTTCCCATGACGTCACGAATCCAAGCTGAAAGACAAAGAAAACCATGACGTCACGAATCCAAGCTGAAAGACCAAGAAAACCATGACGTCTAGAATCCACGCTGAAAGGCAATGAAAACCATGACGTCTAGAAATCCACACTGAAAGACAAGAAATCCATGACGTCACGATTCCAAGCTGAAAGCCAAAGAAAACCATGACGTCTAGAATCCACACTGAAAGGCAAAGAAATCCTTGACGTCTAGAATCCACACTGAAAGACAAGAAATCCATGACGTCACGATTCCACGCTGAAAGCCAAAGAAATCCATGACGTCAGGAATCCACGCTGAAAGACAAAGAAAATCATTACGTCTAGAATCCACACTGAAAGGCAAATAAATCCATGACGTCACGATTCCACGCTGAAAGGCAAAGATGACAACATTGAAGGCTTATGTTTACATGGTAGTTTGTTCCGAGTTCGGATATCAGTCAGATATTGACATGGCTCTCTCAACCAACCAAACACTAAAATACCCACGACAACCAATAAACCCTGCCCCCGAATACCCCGATACCCCCTCCCAATACCCCGACCCTCCAACCCACAAATGCCGAAGAATGTCTAAATTCAATAATGAAAGGAGAAGAAAATGTTCTCACTTTTCAAATCAGATCCGTCAGTGAACAGTTAAAATGAAAACACACAATTTTATTGATAATACTGGCTTTATCATGACATAATCTGTATTAATTGTATATCGGTGTCAAATAAAACGACCCAAATATTGCGTAGATGGCAGAAGATCACATATTTCGCAGACAGGGCATTTTAAGTTCTTTTTTTCTACAGTAACGGGTTTGCCTTTAATATCTAAAGAGCACCATATATACAATCTTCGCACTAACTATTGTGTGAGATGTCCATTAATTTGTCAACGAGGTTTTTTGCATTTGATTTACACAATGTACAGGTATATCACAACAGCAATGAGGTTGTCTTTATAGGAGCGACATTTCAAAACTTAAGAATTATTTACGAAATTGTATTTAATTACTTTTAAACATATTTTGGACATTGAAGGCGATACATGCACCGCTGTTTTTATTTCTAGTTGAGTTTGTTTGACAAAGAAAGAAAAAAACTTCAGACAGATGACACGAGGATCTTTAAGACAGGAGATTCATTTTGCAATGTTGCCAGCGCGACCTTCAATAAAAATGGCGTTCAAACAAATTTGGTAAAAACATGTGTTTTTGTTCGATAAAAATAGATATTGTTCGGGACGACACAATAGGTATTTTCTTTGTGTATAACATTTTATTTCATTACATCAATCTATCACTTTATTGCGACACACAACCATGACAAAGATAGTTGAAATCCTATTTCGACCGTGGACAAAGAACGCGAACAATTCTCTCTCGGCATTGCTATTCACCGAAACCATAGGAGGAGAAATGATGAGTGGTCCATTGTGTATAGTCAGCGACAAACAACACTCGTATCCTATACTATAACGAGGACTAAAAGTAAAACGCCATGTTTGTTTAAGTCGCGCGACCTCCGGTGTTATTTATCTAGCTTCATTGTATCAGAAAGTGTTTGTTTTCGAATGAGGGTCCGAGTTTGAAACATTTTGAAAAGCCATTGTTAAAATACCGTTGTATTCTCAATATGTTAGTAACCGTCTTAATAGGCCGGCTGTCCAAGCTGTACCGTTATAATGGTGACGTAGTCCACAGCTTTCTGTCTCCGCAACATTAGGCCGTCGTGTGTCAACAAACCCTTTGGTATGGGATGGCGGACTTCATACCCCCATTTGATTGAAAATAAACAACCCAATATGTTAGTAAGTTAAAGGTAAATATCGGCTTCAAGTGTAATATTGACAGGCACACTTGTGTTAATTGCTCAAACCTGTCGGGCCGTTGGCACGAGGCGTCCTTTGTTCGCTATGAATCGGCGCGTGGCTATGGGCGGGGTTTGGAACACAAAACCATGTTGTGTGTCCTAAATTAGCCCCCAGCCTATAATAGGTTCGTCCTTTTGATGTCAGTCGTTCTGTTCCAGATACGATTGTGAGTTGGTTGACACAGGAGGTTATGTATGTGAGAACTGTGTCACGTGCGCCGTCCGGACAGAGAGAAGGTGAATGGCGATTTGAAACCTCCCTATTTCATTGAACCAAAGATAACTAATTAAAATTACCCGGTAAAGGTGTGTAGTGTAATGTCCTTCAAAAATATTATTTACCCAAAGAAGAAAACAAAATTCAACTGAACCAATCAACCACAAACAAGATGCAAGATGGGCTCAAGGTCTACAGGCACCATGGACAGCAATTAAAAACCAATTCATCACGAAACATATGCCCTAACAACACGCGCTCACGTGGTCCAGGTCTGGTGGTTCTAACTGTTTGTGCTGCCTTGTAATTATATTCCTGTTATGTCAGGTAATATCTACTTCGTCACGTTCTGTGGTAGCGCGCGACAATTGCCATTTACTGTCCGGATAAGGCGTGACGCAAGTTTACATAATCGTAGTTGCATATTCTAGATTTTCACATATAAACGTAAAAACAAGATGTTCTTTCAAAACAAGTAATATTTCTAATTAAATGTTAGAATTTTGTTTTCCATTTAGCTATGTATAAATCCTTTCTAAATCCAAGTTCCATATTTTGGTAGGCATGCATCTGTCACAAATCGTGACCACATAGCTGTATAGATGGGTACAGGTACATGCTAAGCGTACGTCTCTGATGGCTATGGGTTCATACGGCCTCATCAAATGGGACAGTACGATGAAGGGCCGTCTTATAATCACTAATAAACATATTTCGTCCGGTAACAAGCATCAAAGATCCATCTGTCTCATCAATACGAAATGCGTTTACACGACACAGTGATACCAAGCCAACTAAAAACGCCCGTTTGGTCTGACAGACAACTTAAAGATTTTATCGACAGTAAACCCTAATTTCGATTTAACGTCGAGTGTTTATGCAGCGGTCAATTTTTTACCGACCGAAGGAAATCGAAGAAAGGTTTACTTGTTTCGTGTAGTATCGGATTGACTTTACCCAATCCCTGTCAGTGTTACGGGGACTGGCGACGAGTCCTCTATCCGCTTACCGGCCAAGTGCACCTGTCTTTATGAACACTGAACGTCGTGTAAGTATGTTTGTTCAAACCCTTGGATTTTGGGGTCTTACAGACAGATGGTTACAGCATACAAATAATGCTACATTTAACTTCTTGTAACAATTTTGATATTTGGATGCAACTTGATCAGAACTGTTTTCACTGCATTGTGAAGGTAAGTACTACTTTTGCCTACATAATGTTTTGGAAATAGTCTTGTTAATTTATCTCACAGTTTTTCAGTGCGGTAATGAGTGAAAGGACGGTTTCAGCAGAAATAAATCCGCAGTCAGTATCCTATATATAACCATGGTTAAGGTGACCTAGTCAGCGTTTATGGAATGTTAACATGATAAGTCTACCAAGTTCTGACATAATTTGAAGACGAATATATTGTAGTGTGTACTTAAAAACTGAATAAAATATGAAATAAAAAATATTTTCATTATCTTCCGCCTCACTCCCTTTTCTCGTGCCGACCTTTTTCTTCTTGCGGACTGATATCACGCCGCCATCATTACATAGGATGTGACGTCATTTGTGCAGGTGTCTGATCATAACACAATGTTTATATGATAATAGCTGGTTACCACAGCGTACCAGAGATGGGGTCGCTACAAATACATATATCCATAGGATACACAACACGCTATTCTATGTATAGCTGTAAACGGAATGAGTGGGTGTAGTTTGTACATAGTGCTAAATACGGCCTCTGTCACTCAGCTGACGAAACACGCTGCTTTGGTTCAGGAAATAGAGCCGTGACTTATCACGCCGAAGACCCGGGTTCGATTCATGTCGGAGCACTCGGCAGAAACGGGTTTCTCTCTGTTCTTTAACATAGCAATGACAATAAACAGCAAATCATGTATAGATACAAGTCTGATGGCATATACATACATATAGAATGAATCGACTAATGGCTCCCCGCTCAAAAATCTACTCACGTGTGATATCTGGTGTATTGAATGATTGCCGGCTCACTTACTCACCATGTCACTCAAATTATAGTTTTTTCGACACGCTTGCCGCAAACTCAAAGAAGTCAAATTTTCGCTATGTCGGCAGCTCACAGGAAAAAACTGAATATTGAGTCATTTACTATCAACTCAGAGATTGACGAATTGTTTGTTGCCAACTCAATGACTGTCGAGTGACTAGCCGTTAACTCAAAGACTGTCGAGTGACTTGCCGACAACTAAAAGACTGTCGATTCTCAAGATGACAATTCACATGTACTCGCTGTATTTTCATTTATACTCGTATTTACCTAGCCGACGCTCAACTTATTTGCGAGTATACCCAATGGAAGACGAGTTATTGATTAAAATATCGTCGACTCATTTAGCCTTCTTATACATTGCAAATCTTCTTTTGTCTGTCCCAACATTCTGTACAAATTCACCGAGAGTGATTTTTTAAATTACATATGACTGTAAATATTTTTATATTCTGAGATAACTCTAGCTTCATAGGTGTGAGATCCGGGTGACTTCCGGTACATACCCTCAAACAATCGGGAACCGTCGGCACTTTCCGTAAACGAGAAAATACTTTTTTTTCTCGTTTATAGTATTGATTTCGTTGAAGTTTCATTTTGTGCAACCACTTCCGGTTTTCAAAAATGTCATTCGACTAATTAAATGAAGAAGGATCACAACATCTTTTTATAATTGAAAACGAATCTGTTTTTTTTTTAAATCACAATATTTGTGAAATATATAATAAGTTTTCTGTTGATTTTGTCATTGCTATTATATGGAATTTTTTTACTCCGGGTTTACATCAAAACAACAATATTGCACGTATATAAAGAAATAACATAAGAACGAAAATAGGTTGAAAAGGTACGTTTTAACAAAGAAAATGAAGTCAAATTTTATAAACTATGTTTATTGAAATCAAGGAATTATGAGATTGTAAGAGACAAATGAATTTAACGCATGTTAAGCGACTTGTAAAGTAACGGTTCCACTTGTACAAACTGATCAGAGAGACACACTACAAAGACGCACGTTATCGATTTAGCTACAACACGTAAAATAATTAATTGACTTGACTTTGTAAAATAATCTTTGATTTCAATTCCGAACTTCTTTCTTGGCATTTTTTAAAATTATTATTTTGATAATTTTGAAAACACAACACAAGCAGCTTTTCTGATCAAAGCCGCGAGGATATGCCTAATGAGTGGCAGGACTTTGTCGTGTCGTAGGTATATAGCCCAACAAAGTAAACAACATGTTTAGCCTCCCCGTCTCTAACGAGCACTCGCGTGCACCAGTTCCAACATGCAAAACTCGTGTGACAGAGAGCAGGCATGACATTTAAGAGTAGAAACGTTTCCGGTATCCCCGGGGTCACATGGCGAACATCATCATAAAATTGTCACCGTTTCTAGGCGAAGAATTCTTTTTCTCGATAAATTTAAGTATTGATAAAGGATCTATGTTTATATTTAGAAAGAATACAAAGTATATCTATAAATGCTGATTGTAAAACTGCATCATACAGCTGTTTGGTGCTCATATGACTTATCGGTGAGGCTAGGGACCAAAAGTCCTTCCAGGACTCATCCGTGATGCCCGGGGCGAAAAGTCCCTTTAGGATTCATCGGTGATGTCTTGGACTAAAAGTCCTTTTAGGACTCAGCAGGAATGCCTGGGGCCAAAAGTCCCTTTAGGACTCATCAGTGATGTCTTGGACCAAAAGTCCATATAGGACTCAGCAGGGATACCTGGGACCAAAAGTCCCTTTAGGACTCATCAGTGATGTCTTTGACCAAAAGTCCATATAAGACTCAGCAGGGATGCCTGGGACCAAAAGTCCCTTTAGGACTCATCAGTGATGTCTTGGACCAAAAGTCCATATAGGACTCAGCAGGGATACCTGGGACCAAAAGTCCCTTTAGGACTCATCAGTGATGTCTTTGACCAAAAGTCCTTATAGGACTCAGCAGGGATGCCTGGGACCAAAAGTCCCTTTAGGACTCATCAGTGATGTCATGGACCAAAAGTCCTTATAGGACTCAGCAGGGATACCTGGGACCAAAAGTCCTTTATGACCCATGAGTGATGTTAGCGACCAAACGTCCCTGTAGGACTCATCTGTGAAGCTAGGGACCAAAAGTCCTTTTAGAACTCCCAAGTGATGCCTTGGATCAAAGTCCCTTTTAGGACTCATCAGTGATGCGAGGGATCAAAAGTCCTTCTAGGACTCATCAGTGATGCGAGGGATCAAAAGTCCTCTTAGGACTCATCAGTGATGCTAGGGATCAAAAGTCCTCTTAGAACTCATCAGTGACGCTATTGAGCCAAAGTATTAAAATTTAGAAGCGAGGTTAGGGCAATCAACATGGCTATACGTTGTGTATACAGGGGAGATTCACTTACCCCGTAATTCAATCAATTTTGTGAAATGCTGATATCGAATAATCCTATGAGAACGTAACATAGGTGTGCACATTCTGATTGGGGCTATTATTCAAACGTAATTAGACGAAGCATACAGAGAGCTCTACCAGTACAGCTTACTAGTTAAGATTGTGATAAAGATGCAAAAATAGCACAGATGAGAATATAGCAAGAAAAATGAATATAACTGCATCATACAGATGAACAACAACAACAACAACAACAACAACAACAACAACAACAAGGTTCAATATGACATAGTAACTACGAGTGTTGTTGTTGTTGTTGTTGTTGTTGTTGTCGTACTATCAACCCGGTCTATGTATAGTGACTCACGCCAAAATCTGATATAATAATTTATGTAATACCCCAAATATCGGCAGCTCTATCATAGTTATGGCGCGTGTAAACGGGTAGACCCAGTCATTGAGTAATTCGCTCTAGACAGACTTCTTCCCAAGTGAAAGACCTCACTTCACAAATACGGATTGTTTAAATGGTAGAACATGTTTAGAGAGTTCGAACAAGTCTGACTCCCAGCTGTTAACCCCGGGTACCGATTGGAACTCCTAAGTCCCGTTATCTAAGGGAGCTAAGTCCGGCGATGTCTAGGGAAAGGTAGCCACCCTTGGGGTAGGATTAGG
The DNA here is from genome assembly GCF_902652985.1 of Pecten maximus. Taxonomy (NCBI): domain Eukaryota; kingdom Metazoa; phylum Mollusca; class Bivalvia; order Pectinida; family Pectinidae; genus Pecten; species Pecten maximus. The sequence goes on along the minus strand of NC_047024.1, from coordinate 25,473,900 downwards.
ACTTGTTTGGATTGACACATCTCAACGTGGACAAATGACACGACTTGTCACATCACTGTGGAAAATATCCCTATATTACCGACATTTTTAGATTTCTACGGAGAGTTGTCGGTGCTTGTTGGAACACTAACACGCGCTCGAGATCCACATTGCTGAGCTGTGCCAAGTAGCGACGTAAAGTGAACGTGACGTCACGGGGAATTTATCCCCCACTCATCTATCTACTGAGGTACTAGTTATTAATGCTATGTCCAAAGTCAGAATTATCCCTACACATACAGATAAAACAAATGCTCACAGCTCATTATCTCATCGAGATAAAACACAATTTAACGACGGATTCACAGACAAATCGAGTACACCTGGGCAATCTAACCGGAGATACAGAGAAATTCCAGGTGAGAGAGAACAGAACATGAAATAAACAGGTGAAATCCTTGCTATAAGTAATCACTTGACATCTGTAACATGTGTATGTTATGTACGAGTATTGCACGCCTTGTTTGACCCGCGTGGACTAACACAGAAATTCATCACCATTTTATGGCGACACAGGACATGTAAAACTTAGATTTTAAAGGACCCCGTCTATCGTTAGACCACGGGAATAGCTATCTGTACATCCGTATGCTATTTTTTTTTCTAAATAAAAAAAAGTTAAAAATTGATTTAGAAACAAATCCGAAGCACAAATGTATTTTTCTGATGTCGTTTTAAATGTGATAACAAATAATTCCTCCAATTACCCCCCCCCCCCCCCCCCCCCCCCCCAAAAAAAAAACCAACCCACAACAACAACAACACAGGAAAAAAAAACCAGACATGTCAGGATCACAAGGCAACTGTATAATGAAAATGAAACACCTTCTCACATACGGACCTATGCATGTGATATTTCTAGCATTCAATTTAAAACTTCAAATGTCCGGGTCAATATGTTATAAGGTAGAACACATAGCAACACAAATGACGAAGGAAGACAACTTAATGACTTGTGTCCTCGCCGGGCCTCGAACTCCCGATCTACGGCACCCAATCGCCTAGCCAGAAATACACGCAGACAATACCACTGCGCCCATCGACGAACGGTTCAAAGGCGCAGTGGTGGTCGACCCGATACCCTGACATGATCATAATGACAAGTCGTCTATTAGATGATATCAATATCTTGGTCGTAATGTACATATACATACATGAATGCGAATTGTACACATATTACATAGATTCAACATAACACAATTACGACATTTATATATATACAACTGATTGACAACGTCACAATTTACATTGCCCTAATAATTAAATAGAGCAAATCATTGCCGCAAATGGAAACCATGGCAATCGCAACGTAAGTCTCAGTAACAAATAATCTTTCGGCAAATCTCGGCAGATTCCGGTACCGTACATCTGCCGAGGCTTGTCGAATGTCAAATAATATCCCAACGCAATGGAAATATCCTTTCACGCATGCGCGAACGTTGCCGGGTAACTGTAACTAACAGCTGTGTAATACAACACTATGCATTAATATGACACTCATTTGTGACATAAATATGCACATTCAGTAAATCTGTTGTCAGCTACTCAATAAAAAGGATTGTATGCTTTCAGATTCCCAACTATAATACAAAGCGAGCATAAGCTGTGGCTATTTAACGACAGTGTAATCTTACACCTAAACCATATTGAGTGTAAAAATGTCCGGCTTTCATAACTTAATATTATTGACAGGAAATCGCTCGAGTTAAATATTGGTCAAATTAGACCGCAGTAATTGAATTTTGACATTTGTTTACACTTAAAACGTTAAAAACGTGTAATGTACGTGCTCATTTTGTATATATCTCAAAACTAACTCGAATTGTTTTTAGCTATTATCGATTTTTTTTCTATATTTCTTTGTGAGTTTTATTATTATTATTAAGCTAACATTAATTTAACTAGTGTATGTCAACTTATGTGTTTTATGTTCGTCTGAAAACGATAACTAGAACATTGTATTTGAAATCATAGCCCTTCCCTCACGAATGAATACAATAATTCAATATATAAACTGGATAGGTCGATGAGCGATCTGCAGTGAAACACGTGAATCAAATTATGTTATTTTAACAAAATTTATAAAATATTTTTGATTTCCTTATTGCGTGTCCTAATATGTCACGTGGGTATTCATTATCTTAACACGTGCGATAATGCACGCGATAACGTTAGTGGGCTTGTATCGGTCGAATGTCGTATCCGGACAACAGAGTCCGACTCTTAGAATGCATGTGAAATCAAGCTCGCAAGCTAAAGGGAATCGCAATGGAGCCTGGGAGAGTTTACAAACTTCTACAACCTACACCATCTATGTTGCCATGGTAATATTATTCATCAAAGACATATCCATACATTAACAGAAATTAATTAAGAGACGGGTTAAAATGTGTCAGTCAACCGAATCGAGCACTCTCATCCAAGGCAGAGTAGGTTTGATGATATGTTAAACTTTTTTTCTTTTTTTTTTGCTGTCCACAAAAGCACGTACACCACACGGCGACAAAGCGAAAATAGGAAATCCCTTCTTTAACGAAATCTCGTCAAAACGAAATACAAACAGACGACAACCCATCAAAGCAAAATAACGAAAAGACGATTAACCGACGTGAAAATGCGTTAAATCGTAGAATATTATTACAAAAATATAGCTCGAGCCCACAGAAAGACACATATATATAGCTCGTGTAACGTGCTCCGAAGCAAATGGTCCAGACTGCAAGGTGTTTTGCCATCGAACCGGAAGTAGATCTCGGCAGCACGCTCTCCGATATCAGTTCGATAACGCACAAATTTAGGATGATCAAAAAGACAATCTATCGCAAAATCTTATTTCAAATTTTGTTATTCTAAGAAAATGTAGCGATATAGATCTATGTAGCAGTCGCCTCCAACAACGGTGTGATCATGATATACAATAGTCGGTGAGTTTCGCCACACAATGAACAATGCCGGATTTTAACAATGATTGCTTGTCCTTGAGGATTCCGGAATGTTGCAATAGGTGAAATGTCGGCATTTTCCGTAAACGAGAAAAGACGGAGAGTGACTGTTTGTGGTAGTGTTCTAGGAACAGAGAGAACTAATTGGGTTTCTAATGTCTATCTTACAAAAAAATATTTACACTAAACAGTAAATAGATATTAATTAACTGTATAAATATTTTATGTTGATGGCGACATATCAGTGGTAATAATATCTTCGGAAGTTCTCGGATGGTATACATTTCATTTCTTTGATATTCTGTTATACGGAGCCTCTCGGGACACATGGAGCCTTGTAGTCTGGTGAGTGCATTCTCATCTAATATTGTACATTTAAAGACATCATACGAACTTATATTATTACTTCAGAACGTTGTCATTCCTGTAATAAACAATCGTTTCTATGGTAACTAAGTATTCATAAAAACAAAATAAATTCCATTTCAGGAATATCGTTCAATCTTTGTTTATTTAATTTAACCATTCTTTAGTTCAATCTTACTACAATTGTATTATACTGACATTATTTAAACTCCGAAATAAATAAAATTACACATCAGAGAAAAATATCATGTAGGGCAGCAAAAGCCTGACAGACAGATTTCCATTTCGCGGAAACAACGATGCTAGTTGTTGCTGCTCATTAGGCATATTCCTTGTCACCAATGGGTAATTACTTCAACCCGCCCACGTGACGCACTCGGTGACCCTAACAGGCAGGTCAACCGGTACAAGTTTATTGAACACCAGACTTGTCAATATGTTATACTACATAATAAATCAGTATTTGATGAAGGTACATGTACAGGTACTTTATCACTCTATGTATTATATCAATATATACAATATACAATATCTTGAGACAGACTGGGAATATCAAGATCAAATGGCAGGTATGTAGAAATGAAACATCTGAAAGAGAATATCGAGAAGGGACAGTAAAGAGACATATGAAAGAGAATATCGAGAAGAAACAGTCAAGAAAAGATATTTCAGAAAGAGACACCTAAAGACATATGAAAGAGACATATTGAGCAGAGACAGTAAAGAAATGAGATGTTAGGAAAGACACCCAGAGACATCTGAAAGAGACATATCGAGAAGAGACATTAAAGGAATGAGATTTCAGGAAGAGACAGTAAAGAAATGAGATTTCAGGAACATACACCCAGATACATCTAAATAAGACAAATCGAGGAGAGACAGTAAAAAAATGAGATTTCAGGAAGAGACAGCTGAAGAAGTGGGAAGAAATGTATGGGGAGATAACTGGAAAAACAAACAGACAATGAGAAAAACAAAAGACGAGAAAGTTACTTAATAGACGGAATGCGACGGTGCAAGAGAGCGACAGCGCAACAACATTATGGGAAGTGTTATATAACATTATGTTACGTTGTCAATGTCACATTGCGTGTGACCATTTATCTTATATACTAAATGATTAAAATAATGAATATATTGAGTAAATCGGAGTTAACTGAATCCCGTCTATGTACTACCATGTCCAAAGACACCACACTATCTTCCTTCCCGACACTTTACCACTAGCCCTCCACCTCTGGGTTGTGAGTTCGAAACCTACGTGGGGCAGTTGCCAGGTACTGACCGTAGGCCGATGGTTTTTCTCCGGGTACTCCGGCTTTCCTCCACCTCTAAAACATGGCACGTCCTTAAATGACCCTGACTGTAAATAGGACGTTAAAACAAAAACAAACAAACACACAATCTTCCTTCTATGTAGGTAGTACATGTATGTTAAAACAATGGTATATATTAGGTTTGTAAGGTTTATGACCATATTGCTATCATGTGACTCAATTATGTTGTACTCTAACTTTAGATCTTATAGTCTACCTGATCTTGCATTAATTATAGCTAGTATTCATCATCGTTAAGTAAATCATTCTGATTGTCAAATCTTCAACACGGGGGAAATGAAGGAAAAGAATAAAAATGGTTTGACCTCAAAATATCATTTGTAATAATCTGACAAAGAATTGAGCACAAGTTTAAATCCATGTTGATTTTAAGAGTTAGAAAGGTGTTTAAGTTATAAACAACGAACCATGTTCAAGGTCTTGATAGACATGTGTCTGTATTTTATACTAAAAATGTTTAAATGATGTGTTCGAGTCATACCCTTACGGTTGAATTGTCCGCACATTCTAGGACAAAACTTCCCATAAAACTTTAATGTTCGCATAGACTGGCCTTGTGTTAACTCGACACGAGATCAGGGTAATATGAAAAACAATCTGATTATTTATTAATTCCGTTGAACTCCCCATTTAGATTCAAATAGTAAATTTAATAGTCCTCCAGTCATTTACCCTTGACCTCACAGGTCATTTGGTAAATTTTATGTCCAGACCGTAATACTGATGTTATCTATGATTTGATTGGCCCGTTTTGTCCACCGCACGCGCTCATGTCGGGTGGCACCCACCTGTCTGATGTGACATTTCAGTAATTTTGAATAGTGTAAATCATAACGGTCACAAGTCTCTCATCGGCGCGTGGCTGACACGTGACCCCCGTATAGCTGCTTCCATTAGACTGTTCACACACCCTCAATCTAACTAATCGTATTTGATAGAATATTTTCTCACTTCACACCAAATATGATTGACGGTTTATATAAAATGAACAATTTAAAATTTTGAAATAAAATGTTTAAATTATTCATGAATAAAAGGACCTGAACCAGACCTGCAGAAACGTATAGATAGCAAACCACAGGGATTGGCACGGATTCTCAGTTCCATATTGATATGAACTTCTTAAAAACAAAAAAAACAAAAAAAAAACAAAAAAAAAAAGGGGGGGGGGGGTTAGGGTTATTCTTATTGAAAACCCTTTGTTAGAGAAGATGCATGGACCGGATTTGTGTCATGTCCACGTGTACCAAACCAGGCATGATACGTCTCAAGGCCATTGTAGCTCAGCTTGAACAATATATACATTTTTTTATAAACGAAAAACAAAACAAAACAACAACAAAAGACATTTTACAATGCGTGGTAGTCAAATCCTGATCCACGATAAACCTATCTCATCATTCTGTCTTTGTGTTACTGTCACGTGATCAACATAAAATAAGGTATGCTATTAACAATAAAAAAAAGATATTTATACAAATGAACAAGCGCTTCAAATTACTGTTTTGTAAATCGAGTGCGAGATATTTACTGAACTCTACAAGTGTCAACGTACAAATCGCCTTTTAACAAATCGTTATTGAAGTAATAAGTGAAATTATATCTTTCTCAATTGATAATGTTACAAATTGGGTTATATGATAATTTTACGACATATGTTTTCAATTTTGCAGATCATACGGACAGTGGTTTGCAGATCATACGGAACACAACAGCGGCAAAGGTAACAACAACAGGTGTGGACCAAGAAGGGTAACGTTACCGACTCAAATATCGTGTCTTTAATTTGGCGTTTACATGGGACCTTTTATCGTATTTCCCTGTCAATATTAATTGATGGCGATACAGGACCTCAAATAAGCACATTTAAGTAATCTTGAACATTATCAAAGTCATATTAAATAATTAATGTATTTCCATCGCGTCACTTACCTTGTAACTATAGGAAATAAATGTTTAAAAATCAAATTTGTTTTTATGACTTCACAATTTGTGTTAATACACTATGTTCCATACAAGCGAATTTTTTTTTTAACTATGTCACCTTAATGCCTAAATCCAATCGAAATATAATATAGATCTACATTTTTAAGTAAAAAAGGGAAGAAAAATTTGCAGACGCAAAATATTGTTATAGATAATATGGAGTTTTTATTATGCCGCAAAATATTATTCTATCTTCAAAAAATTCAATTTTCAAATTAACTTGGCGTTTTAAAAATCTTCACGTGTTTACACGGTTACCGGGCCTTTGTTCTGTTAGCCCACACTCTATTCAGCGAACGCACTTCCGTGACAATTCACGGCGCTTGCGTGACGATGCCATCAGATTCATGACGTAAACTCATTTTAATAATCTGCAGAATAAAGTCACGTGCCCTGGGGTTGTGATGTCAGTTGTGGCGCGTGCCACTAATTACATAATCGGTCAATGTACTTTATGTTAATGACGAAGATGCATATTGTGACAATCGTAATTCATTTGCATATCACAATACAGCCGTGTCATATTCGCAAACGAAATCCTGTAGTTTTGGTTACCGAACGATTTACTCAAGTCGGAACGGAAACCATGACAACCACAGGTGTTAAACAATTAATTCGCAAACACAACACGCTAAAGGCCAGTAAATGGGAAATATGAAAAATTATTTGATAAATGCGTCATTATTCTTATTAAAAAAAATTACGATTAAGAATTATTTGTGTAAATATGAATTGGACAAGTTTTCTTTGATATGAATTAATTTAAAAGAGCGACTACTTCAATCCAACTAAAATTGATTATCGATCAAAATTAATTTAAGATGTTAATTCAATCCAAATAATTTCATTTATCCCACTAACCGCTGCTAAGTGAAAACGAAATCGATATTTCACCTAAAATAGACCAAGCTTAACAAGATAAATTCTTTATGTGCAAATGTATATCAATAAAAATTGATTTTTTTTATTAAACTACTTCAATAACAAATTAAAATAACTAACTATAAAAATGTGTGTGTTTCAACTTCGATCGAGCTGTCAATCAACTTTGTATCGTCCTACGATTGGTTGGTGGTATACGGCCAGTACTCCGACCACAGGGGTTAGGTGAGGTATTGGTTATAGTGTCACACACGTAGACAGATTTATGGTGATTAGTTTTATTATTACGAGGATATAAATTAACACAATTAGAAAGACAATTAATTAAACAATCATTTTATTGCATTGTTTAGTACAACTACGAAAAAATCTCAACAGGATCTTAAATATGTTACGTCACGACAGAATGTGTCGTGTGATTTTGATGTGAATGGGAAGGTAGATACCTCAGTGTAACTTTGACATCCTCATCACAATAGACAGGCCATCTTACGTATTGTTAGGCCGTGATAACCAAACAGTTCAATGATCGTTCCTAATTTCCTGATCTACGGACTCTTTAGCTTCTTCACCTTCTCAATTTCGATTTTAGATTAGTGCCACTTGAACGTTTCGGGTGGCGATATATCGAATTTAACATCCCCGCAATAACGAAGACGATTACTCCAAATGTATTGTAGTGTCACCTCACTGAATCGACGTAATCTGAACGAGGTAGACTATCGGACACCAACCCGGTCGAGTCGTAAGTACTAATATAGACTTTGGATAGTCTCCTTCTGTGACACAACCCACACTCTATGTGAGACGATAGGAAACAGATTTAGAGTGTGGCAACTTTTAATGTCACCAAGTGAAGGGCCCTTATTTAATCACGAATTCTGCAGGGTTTACCACATTACTCGTCTCTTATCGATTGTCCGACCTACAGGGTTTACCACATTACTCGCCTCTTCTCGAGTGTCCGACCTACAGGGTTTACCACATTACTCGCCTCTTCTCGGGTGTCCGACCTACAGGGTTTACCACATTACTCGCCTTTTCTCGAGTGTCCGACCTACAGGGTTTATCACATTACTCACCTCTTCTCGAGTGTCCGACCTACAGGGTTTACCACATTAGTTGCCTCTTCTCGAGTGTCCGACCTACAGGGTTTACCACATTAGTCGCCTCTTCTCGAGTGTCCGACATACAGGGTTTACCACATTACTCACCTCTTCTCGAGTGTCCGACCTACAGGGTTTACCACATTACTCGCCTCTTCTCGAGTGTCCGACCTACAGGGTTTACCACATTAATCGCCTCTTCTCGAGTGTCCGACATACAGGGTTTACTCGCCTTTCCTCGAGTGTCCGACCTAGAGTTTACCACATTAGTCGCCTCTTCTCAATCGTCACACCAGCAGGAGCTTACGCTGTTGTTGATTAAGATAAAGCAAATAATTTTTCTTTTGATGTTTTAAACAACATCACAAAGATTGAATAATAATTGGTTTTTCGACCTTTTTTTCTGAGGGTATGCCAGTTTATTTAATATGCATCGAAAGACCAATACATTTTCTAGTTGAACCTTAAATACTATAAATGAGATGTTTGTTTATTTTGACGTCATAACTCAATGTGTACAAAGAGTACTTAAATACTCATTATACAGTAAATGGATGTTTGTTTATTTTGACGTCATTACTCCATGTGCACAAAGAGTAATCAGTAAAGCATTTCTAGCCACATAAACAGAAGTGTCCGGATATATACCGAAGACATAAACTCCAGATACCAATTTACAACCATACCAAAGGAATATAAAGATCCGTTAGTTAACACCCGATACGGCGCTTGCTACCGTATTACAACACCTCTCGATTACCTGATCACAGGGACTTGGCACAAATCCAGAACCCACGGTACTTATCATATAACACAGGGACTTGACACAAATCCCGAACCCACGGTACTTACCATATAACACAGGGATGTGACACCCGAACCAACGATCCTTATATATGTATTATATAACGCACACAGGGACGTGATTCTAATCCCCTAATCACGGTCCCTATATGTGTTATAACACAGGGACTTGACACAAATCCCGAACTTACGGTACTTATCATATAACACAGGGACGTGACACACATCCCGAACCCACGGTCCTTATATGTATTATATAACACAGGGATGTGACACTAACCCGGAATCACGGTCCTTATATGTATTATATAACAAACACAGGGACGTGATACTAATCCCCTAATCACGATCTCTATATGTGTTATAACACAGGGACTTGACACAGATTCCTTACCCATGGTCCATTTATATTTTATACATACGTATTCTATAACACAGGGACTATGCGCAAATTCCCAGCCCCTCGTCCGTATATGTATCATAAAAGTTAACACAGGGACTTAGCACGAATTTCAAGTCGATAGTTGATATATGTATTATATAACATAGGGACTTCTCATACATATGGACCGTGGGTTAGGAACACGTGCTCAGTTCCTGTGTACCTGATCAATTAGGCTCTGTCCTTCCAAACGCTGACGCATTTTTTTCGGCTAGACTTTCTCAATAAAATTCTCAAGCATTACTACGTTATCTCTATGGATGATAAGAGTGTGTGTAATTGTTTGATAATTGAAGCATGTATATTTTATACATGGTCTATAGTATGTAAAGCCATGCCATAGATACTGTGTCTCATAACTAATTAGTATGTGTCTATATAAAAAAGATAAGCCCAAACTTCAATCCAGTTGAAAATGAAAAACTGTAAAATTTAACTACAAGTCGATTCAACCTTATCTTTCAACAATAAAATTATCACTTGTCTACTCCTGCTTACTCTAGTCGGCTATGATGAAACGGAAGACATCAGACTGTCGTCAGATCACGTGACATTGAGTGACGTCTGTCACGATACAAACACCGCTCTTGATATGATAAAAATCCAAGCTTAATTAATTCTAAATTTGATTTCGGAAACTCTAACAACTAAATAATTCATGGCCATTCTGAAATGACATTTTAGAGTATAATGACGAAGAAACGTTTTATTTGTTCAATCACGCAACTTTGAATTGATATGGTACAAAATATCATGGCCTCGGACCAGATCTAGAGAACCGTGTTCCATGTCAATTATTTAACTTAATGGTACACTTAATTTCGCAAAATAAAACCAATATTTCTTTATTGTCATCATCAATTGCACTTATGAAAATCATATTTGGTTTTCATTTTTCAATGTGATAACATAAAAACACACACATTTAGTTATACAAAGCTTACAAGCCTGTTGGTAGCACCTCCCTGTATATTTTGTGAAAAGCACTCAAAAGGTATAATGGGCCTGGGTAGTAGTTTGTGAGAAAACAGAAAATTGTCAAACTCGACTCGCTCACCAGGGAAATCAAGAGCTAGACTGAAGATTGTCGACAGCAAAATCACTTATCAAACACCCGAAAACTAATAATCGTTTAAAAGTGAAATGCGCCTCCTTGCAGATTAACAAATACATCAGACACCACAATCGCCGTAGATCCTCAGAATAAACACAGGGTCTTGAGAATCAAGTGTACTATATATAAGTGTATAATATTTAACCCAAAATTTTCAGATATAGGTCAAAAGTCATTTTTTGTGTGAAGTAAACGTTGCCTAGGCAGACAGGTATTTGATGTTATATTTTATTTGTAACTTTTCATAAGTTGTCAACTTTAATCCCACTGATTAAACAATGCGTTAAAATTCAGGAAACCATTTCGTGTGGAGTTGTCTCCCCTGTAATTGATAGATGAGCGTTTTGTGATACTAGTCAATTATAGGCTTAGCGGATTAGTACTATAATTTATTTTGTCAAAACTTTGAAAACCTTGGAGGGTGTAGGTTTCTACGAGGACATTGACAGCTTAACGAGAACGCTTGGCGAACAAAGAAAAACCTACTTTCCTAATCTGCGTCAAGTTAGTAGTGAAAAAATAACATTTTTAAATTTTACTTTTATTTCAATAAAAATTATCCCATTGGAGATACTTGTTATTATTTGACGTATTTTACGTATCTGTCTAGAGTTAAACAAACTAAATATTCAAATAATCGATTGAAAAGTTTTGGAAGTATATATTCTGTTACACGATCGTCGATAATCAAGGATTATCGCTAGGAATACCTGTCGACCCTTGATCCACCAAAAGTCGCAAATTGATCGTAAATATGTTGACTTACGATGATTTCTGTCAACATTTTAATCAACTTAGATTTACATTTGTCAAAGGCCACAACTCGGACGGTAGTCATTTCGTCGTGGGGGCAGTCTCCTTCAAAATCTACGATAGTCTATTGGATGTGTTGATCTTGGACACAGGGACACGGCATACCTTCACCACCCCAAGATACCTACGTAATTATATATGTATAAGAAGTCCATATGCAAACGACGAAAGAAGACACATTTGACTTGTCTGGATCTCGAACTCAAAGAGAGGAGTATCCGATATCAAACTTAGGTTACAGAGAGCTAGTTGTCGATGAGGGGAGTTAGTACTATTGTTCTTATTTAGAAAAGATCAATCTTATTTTTAGTTAATGGGTAGTTCATATCTCTTCATTTCAACAATGTGTATTTCTCCGTTTAAAGCAACTATTTAAAATGCAGTTTGAGTTAATGATCAAGTTGGGGGAAATGTGGTATCGATCGTATTAAATGAAGTCGATAAAAGTATAAATGTAATGTTGAAACAATTTATTCAATTCTGCGGCAATCAACCCCCCCCCCCCCCCCCCCGACTTTTTTTTATTTTAAATTTATTTTAGTCTAGAGCGTGATATTATGACAATAGACTCCAGCAACGGATTAGAGAAATCCTACTCTGCGAACTTGATTTCATTAAGAGAGGGAATACAATTATCAAAGCAACTTCCATTCAAGCAAAAGAATTGTGAACTGCCGATGGAAAATGTCTTTCAGAAAATATGATGGAGTCTATCCGGATAAACAATGGTGAAATCCGACTCTATTTTATAGGCTATGCATCACCACAGGGACAGGAAAAAATTCTCAACCTCATAGGCCCTCCATAGATATATAGCTTATAAATACTGTACATTATAATAATTATATTGACCATGGGGTTGAGATTTTGTCAATAAATCCCTGTTTTACCGATATAAGTACTTGCTACACTCGTAAGACTGTATAGAGTTTATTAGAATAAATTGATACGTCAACAAAACTACCTAAAGGCTTCTCTCACGATTTTTATCAAACTCATTACAATTTGACTTGTGTAAGACCGGTCTCTTCACCTCTTGGATATTTTCATAAATTCGTCAAGAAACATGTTCAGCCAAAACGACATAAATAAATATGTTGCAGATGTTTTTCAAATATTTTCCTTTTCGGAATATTAAGCTCTATTAACCTCTACGACCACCTGCTATAAGTCAACTGTGTACCACTAGTATACGACACCTGGCGGGACAGGTAAACAACCTGCATTAGTGTTGTTTGCTTGGCTAAACCAACATCTACACAATCAACATCTGTCTTCTAATTTCATCACCACGTATGTGGAAGACAGCATACACATGGTTTAGGTCGGCTGAGAAGGCCCGGTCTCGGCGTTGTCGACGCGGGTTCGACTACAGCTAAATTTTAACAAATAACATACGAGGTATTTTAATTCAGAGTGTATTTATTTTGTTCGGCAATTTTGTATCTGAAAATGGAACCATTGTGAATTTCCAAATATGCACAATAGCGAAAAATGAACATGGTCTTACCAGCAAATGTGGCTTTTGACTCTTATTATTGATAGATAACCAAAATTAAATCCGAGGTAACATTTGATACTACCATCGTGGTAGTCTGATCATTACATAGATATACTAAGGTATAAAAAATAGGGGTTCGTGAGGCATTTACGCGACCTGTTAGGGTCGAAAGTGGTTAAGTGTGACCTCTGACACATTATTAATACTAGTATATCTGTTAAAAAGGAATCCTGAGATATACACAAGACGTAGCCATTTTATTAAAACATGGTTCAGAAACATCGTAAACACGGCATTCACAAAATCTTATACAGGGTACCAATTAGAAATGACATATGCGACACAAGGTTGAACTATGTAAGGCTGGTTTCTACCTCAGGGACATGGCTGGAATTCCAGACCCAGGTCCATAACGTCTATATGAAATAGGTTGTAGATCTGTACCAAGCCCCTGTTGCTTCTACTACAAAATATATTTATAGAACCTTACACGGTCTTGGTCTGACCATTTTTATTTCTGTGAAATTGTTCGTGTTACAAGACCCCTGTTCATTCATGTTCGAATATCATAGCGTAAAATGACCGGTCCCGCTTGTATAACATTTTAATCTTCATGTCCTAAGACATGCCTACTAGTTGGAGGTCTAGAGCTAATTCAACTCCTGGAAGGCTAGTATAAATCATATAATCTCCATGAGCTAAGAGTTCTTTCCACGTCTTTATTGACAAGCCTTTCCTTTCGGATCCAAATTAACAAGGCATGTTACTAATTCATTACTAGTAAAAACTAGTTGAGAGATGTCGCTTCTGGCAATTCAGCCAATTTTGTTATTTTATTTACCCTTCTGGGGGATGAAGGGCGGTGTAAACATCAGCTCGCAGACATGCATAATTTCGTTTTTGTTCCAAGGGAAGTAACTCCTACATATAACATGTTGTTAGCCCCATCATTTGTATAAATTTGAATTCAAGCCATCTAGGGATATTACCACTGAACTATAAATGTCATACATTGCTTAGTTCCAGAAAAGTCATTAATATCATTATTGTCAAATGGACCTCTTTTGGTCCCGCCCCTCAGCCCCACCATTTAATAATTTGAATCCCTTCCCCACAAGAGTACTACTAGTGCTACCAGTCAAATATGAGCTATATCAATTGCTCAGTTTCAGAGTAGTTTATATCAATTTAGCCAAATTGGCTGCTTTTGGTCCAAGGGGGTCAGTCCCACCATTTGTACAATTTTAAATCCCTACCAAAAGGGACGCTACCAGTCAAATATGAGCAATATCCATTGCTTAGATTCAGAGTAGTTTATAGCAATTTAGCCAAAATGACCCCCATTTGGCCCCCGTCATTTGTACAATTTCGAATCTCCACCCCATAACAATGCTACCAATCAAATTTTGTTTAATTCCAACCAGCGATTATGAAGAAGTAGTCAATTGTTGATGGATGGACGGACGCCGGATGCCAGGTAAGCTCCCCTTGGTCCTTTGGACCAGATGAGCTAACAATGCTGGTGGTGTGAAATTACACATTTTGAGAAAGCACATGTTGCATGGATTTTCACAACGTTTGGAATGAGAGATGTGTTTTACCAGGGTTTACACACATAAACCATTTAAAAACATTTCTAGGAGATATAACAGCATTCTGTTTGTTGGCGTGTTTTCATGATTCACATTTTGTCTTGGAATTCTCCGTGATATTTTTGGCAAGATGATGGTTTTCACTGAAATATTTTAACAAACATTTCACTATGAAATACAGATTAATTTTATTTACATATGTGGCACTGAAAGTGGATAAGAAGTTTTTCGACCAACAAAGGTAGCCCACTTTGTTTCTCTGTATGGAGTTTAGCATTAAAGATGGTTTTTTTTTTGTTGGTTGTATGTGTTCCATTTCATCAACTGTCGATACGATGTCAATTTCTCTGCACTTCATGTATAAGAAGCCTGTCAGACAAAATCACTTGCAATAATCCCCCATGGTAATTCTAACAGACCATGTTTCATGAACATGCCTCCAAATTACTGGTATCAAGTAAAGGGAGATAATTCATACAAAAAACAACAAGTAAATATTTTGTTCATTTGCTTTCATTTGTACAAAGTTGACTTCTTTTGTCCACAAAATATAAATATGTAGTACTCACTAACTACTGACAACGACCACATGCAAAAATACTTAAATAATTTATACATCTTGGTCATAAAACTGACTCATCATACAGATTACTCCATCCTATGCAACATAGTTGACACCAGGATAGATGATCCATTCATCAAATTTCATTTGGTAGCCATTTCATCATAAAGTGTCTATTTTTAATAGTCTACATTGTATTTCATCAGACAGTGAAGTAAGTCTACCCTGCATTTTATCATACTGCGTAGTAAAAAATTACAATGTATTTTGTCATACCATACTACATCAGCAATGTAATATATTAGCAATAGACTATACAATGATATACAATACTGTATTACAATGTAATACATAAGTAGACTACATATTTAAGTAAAACACTGTATTTCAATTCAATACATTTGTTGTAGACTATGTAACGGTGTATACGCACTGTATAAATGTACAACATAGTATCCGAGACGAAGTATGTGTACATAATGAAATACAATGTCATACATTATACTATGTAAACAATATCAGCTGTGTTAACAGCCAAAAATACTGAATATGTGCATGTCATGGTGATTTAACATATGAATATTGTCAGCAACAAATAATTTATTTCAAGCCACATCAAATATTGCATTGAATACAGAAATATATTTTCGGAAAATATTTGATATCAATCAGCATAGCCAACAACACTTAACAAGGCCTTCAGTTTCTACAGTTTAACTGTTACTGAAGTCTAGATCCTACCATTCATAAGACTACCTAGACTAAATCACAGTTAATTCTGGTTAGAATCAAATCCTTTCTTTTATTTGTCTCTATCACTCTCGCATAGAACTTGGCAAAAATAAGTTATTGTGTCAAATCCAAAGACTTGGGTTACTGAGAAGGGAATATTGTCCAAAACCTACAAAGCAGTTTATAATTAAGTGGCACTGCGAGACCCTACACTGTAGTTTATTGTAAAGGTGACACTGTCAGACCCTACACTGTAGTTTATTGTAAAGGTGACACTGTCAGACCCTACACTGTAGTTTATTGTAAAGGTGACACTGTCGGACCCTACACTGTAGTTTATTGTAGAGGTGACACTGTCGGACCCTACACTGTAGTTTATTGTAAAGGTGACACTGTCAAACCCGACACTGTAGTTTATTGTAGAGGTGACACTCTCAAACCCTACACAGTAGTTTATTGTAAAGGTGACCCTGTCCGACTCTACACAGTAGTTTATTGTAAAGGTGACACTGTCAGGCCCTACACTGTAGTTTATTGTAAAGGTGACGCTGTCGGACCCTACACTGTAGTTTATTGTAAAGGTGACACTGTCGGACCCTACACTGTAGTTTATTGTAAAGGTGACACTGTCAGACCCGACACTGTAGTTTATTGTAAAGGTGACACTGTCAGACCCTACACTGTAGTTTATTGTAAAGGTGACACTGTCAGACCCTACACTGTAGTTTATTGTAAAGGTGACACTGTCAGACCCTACACTGTAGTTTATTGTAAAGGTGACACTGTCAGACCCGACACTGTAGTTTATTGTAAAGGTGACACTGTCAGACCCTACACTGTAGTTTATTGTAAAGGTGACACTGTCAGACCCTACACTGTAGTTTATTGTAAAGGTGACACTGTCAGACCCGACACTGTAGTTTATTGTAAAGGTGACACTGTCAGACCCTACACTGTAGTTTATTGTAAAGGTGACACTGTCAGACCCTACACTGTAGTTTATTGTAAAGGTGACGCTGTCCGACTCTACACAGTAGTTTATTGTAAAGGTGACACTGCGAGACCCTACACTGTAGTTTATTGTAAAGGTGACACTGTCAGACCCTAAACTGTAGTTTATTGTAAAGGTGACACTGTCAGACCCTACACTGTAGTTTATTGTAAAGGTGACGCTGTCCGACTCTACACTGTAGTTTACTGTAAAGGTGACACTGTCAGACCCTACACAGTAGTTTATTGTAAAGGTGACACTGTCGGACCCTAAACTGTAGTTTATTGTAAAGGTGACACTGTCAGACCCGACACTGTAGTTTATTGTAAAGGTGACACTGTCAGACCCTACACTGTAGTTTATTGTAAAGGTGACAGTCAGACCCTACACTGTAGTTTATTGTAAAGGTGACACTGTCGGACCCTACACTGTAGTTTATTGTAAAGGTGACACTGTCGGACCCTACACTGTAGTTTATTGTAAAGGTGACACTGTCGGACCCTAAACTGTAGTTTATTGTAAAGGTGACACTGTCAGACCCTACACTGTAGTTTATTGTAAAGGTGACACTGTTGGACCCTACACTGTAGTTTATTGTAAAGGTGACACTGTCAGACCCTACACTGTAGTTTATTGTAAAGGTGACACTGTCAGACCCTACACTGTAGTTCATTGTAAAGGTGGCACTGTCAGACCATAGTCATCACACTGCTATTAGAACAAGATTTGTGTCAAAAATTTCTTGATTCCTTATGGTAGGTGTTTAGTGATTTGAGAGCAGACTTTCCTATATGATTTTTTTTTCAGTTTATGTACATCATATTCTGCATATCTTATTCTTAGACAAAGGAATAGTTGAATTTTGAAAGACTGTAACAATCCTGATGTTTTACAGAATAAGAATAGGTATACAGTGTACTACGATAGTGTCTGTCATCGTACCATTAAACTACACGTCCATGAGGGCCTCACAACGTGTCTGTCCCTAAACCTGAACACAAGGAAACCAATTGAGGGGTTCATGAGGTATCTCATTGACAAACTATTTTCTATTTCAGAAGTCTTCAAGCATGATCTTTGACCCTTTAACCTTGAAGGATGTCCACATATTATATCATCATGGAAAATTTCAGAAAACTTGACCTTCTGTATGGGCCTTATATGATGCATTATTGACAGTATATTCCTGGTTCTATTTTTAGTAACAGCGACCTTGACATAGGGAACTTTTTAGACCCCCTTAACACCATTAAGTTTCAGAAAGTTTGGCCTTCTGGATTCTGAGATAATCTCTGGAAACGAAAGGGCTGACTACCAGACAGATGGACGGACACCATGATTAGTATAGGGCACTCGCGATGCAGGGTCCTCGTCAGATGCCATTATAAATCTGACTTTTATTACTAAACCAGATGTGTGGGCAAAACTCCTGTTTCTCACATGTCCACAAACCTTCATGCTGAAGCTAGTCAAGTATTCTACATCTCTGGGATCATATACCTACAGTGTATACATACAATATCAGTCAATTTAACTTGATTCCCAATATTTATTGGTATAAATTAGCTAATAAGTCATTGATTCTTTTCATGATGAGTCAATAGCCTCAATGCATAAAATGAAAACTATCATAAATGGCAGGGGATAATGTGTTACAGCTACACATGTATCCAGAGGCTTGAGCAACTAAACTGGGAAGATATGAATATATCAATTAAGTACTTGTAATCCACATTCTATAAATAAACTGCTTGCAAGCAATAATTTGAATAAATATACCCGAAATTGCACACAAAAAGTCAAAATGCAGAGTTGCACACAGTAGTATTAAGTTATTAGGATACATGCTTACACACTCTAATATTTCCCTTCTTGGGGGTTCAACCATGATTTCTAATACCAACACAAATGTTGATTTTGGCTTGGCTTAGTTATCTTAAAAGTAATAAATGCTGATTTTGGCTTGGTTTAGTTATCTCGAAGTAAGTCATATTTAGGGGAGATAACTATGTTTATCACAAGTGTGATATATAACTTTAATAGATATTTTCAGCAACTGTTGTTAAATTTTTTTTGATAGCTTATTTATCACAGGTGTTGTGTTTCAAGCAGCAAGATATGTAGGAACGCTGTGATAGGTGTTGTGTTTCAGACAGCAAAGATATGTAGGAACGCTGTGACAATGTGGAGCAGGTCAACACATTTCATTACATCACCCATGTCTATTAAGACAAGTCAAGTACTTTCAGTGTGAAAAATATATTGATAAGGAAGAATTGAGAGCATATAATATAAAGTTCCACTCGCTGAAAACATGCATGTTTTGACAGAACAGTTTGTGGATAGTTATATATTCATATCACAAAAAAATGGGAGTGAACCTTTATTTTACATTATATTGAAATATACCCGACTCTATTTATTTTATTTTCAACAATTCATATCAAACCCAAGATCATGATCAAAATACATCTAAAACATGATTATAAATAAATAAACGTAACTTAACGTAAGTTAACCTGCATTACAATTAAAATTTCTCCTAGCAAATCACAATTTATAATTTCAATCTCATTAGAACACCTGAAGAGCACCTGAAATCCTATCCTGATATAGTATTAAAATTGTTTAACAGTCAGAATTTGCTTGGTAGGTAACTGAATACTGTATAGTCGTGTAATTTCGTGGCCATCTCATTTGGAACAAGTTTGCAGGTATTAAATTTTACATAACACTGCCATGTAAATATTTTTTTGGTGAACAGGCGTAGCTTTCTATAACTATCTATATGTATTTTATATAGAGTATATAAAGAAAAACCGACATCATGTCTTTAGCACTTTCATCGCATTTATATATATGTATATAGATAGATAACTACCAGTATAAATATTAACTAGGTATTCATCTTATAGGGGATATCTAACAGTGTCTTCAGTAATACCAAATATATTTCACAGTAATACCAAATATATTTCACGAGTAGGGCTAATACTTTGATATTTTCACAAGACGTGCACAGCACTAGTGAAATATATTTGGTATTAATGAAGGTACTGTTAGATATTCTATGTATAAAATTTTTAGAGCAAAATATACCGGGTCAGCTTTTAATTTTCCACAGTCATTTGTAAGCAGTGCTTTGATTGGTCAAATCAGAAAAAGTGATATTTCTAACTCATGAAAAATATCACTTTATAACATTTTCAATATTTTACTGGTAAAAATGTAATAAGACCCTGTATTTAATGACTATTAATATAGCCAAATTAAATTCCCTGTGAATATTACCAACTACATGTATACAGTACCGAAAGACGCACCACATTACCTACTAGCTAGAACTATTTAATGCTTCTCCTCTGGCAAGATTTTTCTGGAAATTGGACTCGGGGGTGCAAATAACAACCACATGTTCCTTTCAAACTTAATGCATCATTTCTTTCATAAACAAGTATCTTTATAATTCATTTAGGAAGTTTGTTGCCGTACTTAATTTCAAATACAATGTCTAAACAGCACAACACACTGACATAGATTTTGATTTGATCCTTCAGAAGCCTAACAGATGGACTCTATAAGATCAGAAACCTTCTGAGGTACACCCGATTGCCATTTATCCTCAACATCCTGCCACTATCCCTAAGCATCCTAATACTGCAAGTTAGCCTCCAAAGAGGAATATTAATATGGTGTCAGTTAATTTTTGGAATAAATTACCCTAGTATTTACAATCCTGTATGATTTAGAGAAGCAAATAAATACATTGACTAGTAAAGTGATGAGATTTAAATTGGCATGAATTTGGATTCCTGACATACTGCTAATGGCCTCAGTGTTCAAGATTTGACATTAGGAAGAGCCATACTTTTGAGGTTTCAGGTTGTGTATATAAACGAGTCACGAACAAGCGGCGCTACTTGAAAGTCAATTCTAAGTACAGGAATCCTTATAACCTGCAAGTTTACTGTTGAGAGGCCCAGAAATCACATTTGGAAGGATGGAAAATGCTTTCTAGAGAATTACAATAAAACCAGCATGACTACATACAAACACTGCCCTCCACACTTTACAGCAAAAGATATTTTGAAATTGAATAAATCTGATTCAACAGTTGAATATTGTAAATTTTGTTTCATTCTATTATTATCCTTTTGTAGTCTATCAATATGAGCTTATAATATACCAACAAGTCAAATAAGCATATTATTTTTTTTTTTTTTGGATGGCACTGTATATGTATCAAACACAATGGTTAGTTAAAGTTTATCCTGCAATCTCTATTCTTTTGACACAAGACAACAATTAGTGTATTGAAGAAGATGTTATGAACACAAGCAACTTTAGTTGGAGAGAAAATATGATTTTTATATTCTGAGTGTAAATGTAACCATATTGATATTGTTGGTTTAAAAATGGAGGGGGGAAAAATAAAAAATAAAATAAATTACGTATTTTCATTATTTAATAACTTATGACTAAAACACGTTTGGTATCACTGATATGGCAATTTATAATCATATGACCAGCATATTTCAAATACAGGTCCTCTGTATTAGCTATGTACAAAGACTGTGACATATCTATAAAAAAGACTACTTGCATACATGTTTTTACTACTTATTTAAATACAAGAACTAAATTCATACAGTGGAACCTGTCCAATCTGACCCCCAAGTGTTCCGATATCCTGTCTAATCTGACCACTGGCATTCGGACATCGCAACATAATCCTATCTCAGGTCAAAAGTACAAAATCTAACATGTGTATTCAGATATTACAACATATCCAACCAATATTTTTTATTTATCTATCTATAATTAGCCCATGCTAGGTAAAATATCAATCCATGTCTGTTGTATTTCTGTAGAAATGCTAACAAATGCCATTTCATTGTTTTGAAGTCCACCCCCTATTTTGATACAGGTGTATGTGTTGGTCCCCTGGACTTATCAAAGGATAAAGGTGTTATGTTGGATCTCATTGGGTGTCAAATAGGGCAGATTCGCTGTAATTTAATGCAGAAATCATCACTTTGATACTAAAATACAAAATACATTGTAGTAGGAAAACACAATCATTACTTAACTTAGTGTAGACTATATCACATATCTGTACAATCAGTATTTTACTCTAATGCATCTGATTTGGCGCACTCAAATAATAAAAAAATTTAAACAGATTAGCACATTGATGAACTGGCAGGCCAATATTATTATCTATAGAAATAGATATATAAAAAGTGAAGTAAGTACAATGCTTCCAAGCATGAAAACTGCTTACGTATCTAGTTTACAGTATTGTTTCACTGCAACTGAAGTAAACTTTTTATTTAAATACTGTTTGTCATGGCTGTCATATCATTATATAAATTATTTATTTAACATGTCAGAAGAGTTATTTCCCCTGGGCAGTTACCGGTATGTAGCTAGTTTAACATGTATTACCTACAGGCTATATGTAACTAGTTTTAACAACTTTCTAACTGTTCAGCATTTGATATTTATTATCTCACAGTAAACTTAGCCACTGACAAGGCAAAATATCCTTTATTCTAAGACTGATTTGAATATTGCATTATGACTTACTTTCTTGCAATCTGGGTTTACAATTGCATATACAAAGTAAATTCAAAAACTTGCATGATTTTAGCACTAAATGTACATCTTCACCACTAATTATACATGTTTGATACATTTCTACACTCAATAGAGAGAAGAATTCATAAGCTCTTATTTTTCACTATACACCTAGTATTAAGCTTCCCTGTTCTTGACACTAAATTCCACCTGTACTAAATAATAATTTATGAAGTTTGAAACTTTGTTTCTAAAATAGAAATATTCTTTAGAGAAGTAAAGAAATATAAAATGTATTGCTTCGTAGTAATTGTATCTTGATATGGCACTGAAAGCATATGAAGGATTATCAAAAGTTTGCATCATAAATATTTTTACAAGGATTTCACATGAACATAGCAGATATATGAACAGCATATATTCAAAACATACAACCTAATTTTACATCAAGGGAGACCAGCATACCTGTTCACTACTACAGAAAATGCACACAACCAACTCTTTCACTCTATCAATGGCAACCAAATGTCCTGTCCTGTTTTACTTAATATTTCTTACTAGGGTTAGTTTTTTAATTCCACTGTTTGGAAGTGGTATGAATTCGGTGTAAGGAAGAATGTTGTCCAACATGAGGATATAAGATTGTTTATGGCTCATCAGCCCCGGCAGCCTTGTCAAAACGTTTTGCTGGGGGATAAAATTTATTGAAATGTTTGACGTATCGGGTAAATTTTCCAGTAGTCTATATATATTTTTCTTAAAAATGCAATCTGAAAATCTGTTGCCTCATAATGTCAATCCAAGAAAAAAGGATGCGTGTAGTTACAAATTACTGAAACCGAGAAAATCTCAGTGAAGATACATGAATAGTGTCGACAAATTTTCAAATTAAAGCTCAATTTACTTATCCTGAAACCTGTGATGGGAGAGCAATACATTTATGGTTCACTTTTAGCTTGAAGTTTTTGAACTATAACCATTGAGACAGGTAAGGTAATATAGCAGAGTATTCAAAATTATGTCCATTTTGTCTTTCCGAACTTTATGAGATTTATACACGATGTGCCTACACAATGCACGCATGAAGCTGATATATCCATACCAGAGAATATATATCAAATAAATTAGGATAAAACTGATTTGTGGTACATAGGACTGCATGGCATTTACTATAATTTTGTTTGTAATTTAAAATACGTTTTTTAGTAATATATTACACTTCAGTACTACTGTAGAAAATGAAACATTTGTCGTGTTGCTTTTCGTAGTTACTATAGAACCACCACTGTGACGAATATAATACAACCAATATTGTTGTATATGTATTATATCATATTACTGATGCATGAGCTAATAACCACGAACATTTGTACTCACGAAATAATTTGAAAGCTCCAAACCACTAAAGAAAGTACACACAAATATTTCATGTAATACAGTAAATCTACAAACCTACAACATCTTCACCAAAAACAGAGCTTAAACTTACAAATAACTTTAAATAGCTTGGTCAAATAAAGTGATTTCAGAGATCTATAATATTTAGAGCTTGCAAATATTAATTTCAATTTATACCATTTAATAAGTCACCAGCCACCTTTTCTCCAGCACTAACCATGCATAGTATATCACCCCCACCCCCCACCCCCCCCCCCACCCCCCAATACTGTGGATTATATCTTTTACTGAAGGAGCCCTTAGCTCTCATGTTCAAATTCCCAGCATAAAAGTGGAGACCAATGACCCAGCTCTTATCCTTTCATTCCTCTCTACAAGAGAACCTTGACACAATTGATTGTGAGCACATGTTCCAAGCCGTACTGCGTACATCATGTACAAAATGTTGCACTACATAAATACAGGGTTAGCCATATGGACAGCCATTGATGATATGCCCTTTAATTCACCAAAATTATGTTCAACTCGAAACAGAACCTTGGACAGGACAGAAATAAGAGTTTAATATAGATAGAATTTCATTTAACAAAACCAGTCAACAAATGATGTGGATGGTTTCATTGACTATAACCTACACAATGTCACCATGATGATGGCTTTTTGAGTATAACCACTAAACCGTCACACAACTTCTATCTACATAAATTCTTTTCAGCCAGAAGAAAATTTCTGTCCGAGAAAGGACATTTTTGGTGAATTTTAGGTTCTATGCTAATCAAAGTGGTAGCTGTTGTAATGCATGTACAAGTAAGAATTTGTTTTAAAAAATATTGTATCATGATAATACAGACATAATCCTTCATATTACTAATAATTTACATGGTTCACTGAACCGCTATTCTATATTTACATCAAAATACTATTCACAGCAGACTCCAAATCATCGTCCATAGAAACATCATTGGGGTCGTCTTCGGGGGTTACTGACCGAGCGGGAGTGCTGGGACCAGGAGTGTCACTCTCAGACTCGGTCGTGGGATTGGTCATGTAGCTATGGCGAGTGAAGAACTCGTTTGATTGATCAAGTGAGAATGGGGAGTGAACGGAGGAGTCTTGATTTAAACTGACAATAGAGTTTATTGCACTTTCCATCTGGGCTTTCAACAATTCTTGTTGTGAATCCGACTCCTTATCACTATCATCGCTATACAAAGTTGTGGCTTCGTCGTCCTCTACTGTCTCCCGCGGTTCCACATCCAATTGTGCAGATGAAAATGCTGGGACACTGAACGGCATATCAGAGTTGGAGATGTGTGGTGCATCCTTGTGCTCACCCATACCAATGGTGTAGGCAGAGTCCACCTTATGTGTGATAAGGCTGGAAAAGGATTCATCATGGTCCACCTCTGGGGAGGATATGGGTTCATACTGGGACTGGTGGAACCCACCCACATCAACGACAGCACTGTCTAATTCATTATCATTACTAAAATGCTGTTTAGAGTGACTCGAATCATCAACAACTCTATCAAACAATTCTTTTCCTATGGAGAATGGCACCTTGGAATCAGACATAAATGTAGGCTTGAACGACTGTTTATCTGAACTCTCCGATTGCTGTGGATAATCATGGGAATGATACAAGTCCTTCTCCGAAAACGAATTGATGCAGAGCTGTTGCTTCTCACTGGAATGATAACCCATGACATTATTATCACAATTGCTGTCATTGGAGATGAGGTGTCTTACAGACCCTTCATTCATCTCAAATGATGGCGAATCACTGTTCCGCCTAGCACTTCTATCCGGTGAACCAACCGCTCCAGAATGAACCTCATACTCCCCTATGGTGATTTCATTGCATGTAGGAGAAGGGGAAGAGTTCCCATACCCACCTGTGTCTAGATCCGAGTTACTGACAGGAGAATTGTCTGATGCTAGGTAAAGCTTGAACGGTTTATTACTGTCTGACCAATGATCACTCTCCATCGATTCACTCTCATCATTCACGGGTTCAGTTTTGATGTTTGTTAGGTGGGGTGCACCAAATAAGCTTTTAGAAATGTCGTCTGAATCCGATCGACTGTTACTAGAATTCTGACGTTCTATTTCTGATGTGTCCATATTCACATTGTCATGGTAACTACTTTCATTGCTGTCACTACTTCCATCCTCCGCGAGTGAGCTGGTAAAATTCTGGCCATCACTTCGTATCACTAGTTTGACCTTTGGAGTACAAGGTCGACTTGTTTGCTCCTTTTTTATTTCCACTGTGTCACTATCACTTATTTTTTCTGATTTTATCACTTTTGAAATATCTGATACATCTTGTTCATCCATAGACATATCTTCTGATTTCACTGATTCTTGTTTCTTTAAGTACCTAAGTGGCATTGCTTCAAATGAATCTAGAAAAATAATAAGAAACTGAATTAGAAAAATGTTTAAATGTAGTAACTTATTAGACTAAAAGTCTGGGTGTGGAGGTTATTTTTTTAATCTTGAAAACAGGGAATCACATTTGACTTTCTGACAGTGTTACAATTTTCTTGATGAGAATGCCTTTATACCTTACCTAATAGGCCCTGAGTATTTAGTGGCATATTAGGACATATTATATAATAGTACGGGTAAGTGATCAAGGGGCCATAACTCTGGCTATACAAGCATAACCAAAACTTTCTACGTATTTTACATATCTGCCAGCTGTTTGAGGGGAGAAATTTCCTGTTGGAGATTGCACTTGCTAAAATTTTCAAGCTTAAGAAAAGTCCAATTTGTGAAGTCCAATTTGTGAATTTCTTTAAGACGAACTGAAACAATGTATATCAAGCTGCTCTTTTTGTTTGGAAAATTGACTTCTGATCTTATAAAAAAAAAGATTTCCTAAAAATATATTCAAATCTAGGGAGGAGTCTCCTTCCTACATAAGGAGGTTCGGCAAGTATAATTTTCCCTTTTGAAAATAGAACATTCCAGAAAATTGTAACTTTTTTCTCTTCTTTATTTTCAACACTCATTGAAGCATAAGTAAGTGATAACACTACATCATTTTATACCAAGACAATTTGGTGAATTACATTTCCTAATCAAATGTAGGTCAAGGTCAAATATACCAAGACAATTTGGTAAATTACATTTCCTAATCAAATGTAGGTCAAGGTCAAATATACCAAGACAATTTGGTAAATTACATTTCCTAATCTAATGTAGGTCAAGGTCAAAATGTAGAGTCATTTTGATACAAGGCACACTGACCTACCTTGGTGAATACATGCCAAAGTAAGAACTTCCAGTGTCAAGCTGTGTAGGAGATACAGCCTGGAAAGCTTTTCTTTGATAAAGGTCAAAGGCAAAAATGTAGGTCAGAGTGATCTACTTTGATACATGACACACTGCCTCACTTAGGTGAGTTCACTGTACAAGTACGAAGTTGAGGAAAGCATCTAGTAGCTACCGGAATTAGGATAGCATCTAGTAGCCTTTAGGGTGTGTTTAATCCTCATTTAAGAAATAAAGAATTAAATAATATAAAGTATGAAGTTCCAGTGACAAGCAGTGAACGAGAAAAAGCCAAACCAAGCTAAAGGACGGAGAGACACTATGCCATTCTACAGTCCCTCAGGTTCCGGGTAGGAAACTAATTGATCATCCTCACGAGAGTTGATATCTTTTATAAATAACTACGTACCTGGGTTAGACTTGACCAACTCCTTCTCTGATTTGATTGTCTCTGTCAGGTCTTCATTCATTAACCTCTGGATCATAACCATCTCAGCTGTCTTTTTCTTTCTCTACACATATATAAATCATACACAATGTACATCATCTCGGCTGTCTTTTTCTTTCTCTACACATATATAAATCATACACAATGTACACCATCTCGGCGTCCTTTTTCTTTCTCTACACATATATAAATCATACACAATGTACATAATTCATCAAATTATTATTAAAGTAAAACCTGCTTAGTGTTCAATACATCTGATCTGTCCTCGGAAGGATGATAAAAGCTATAATGTACATAGAAAGAACGGTTGAAAACTTTAAGAGTAAACCTGATTTTGTGACAGGATTTCAACTTTTGTTTTCTCATATATTTTTGAATTTATTAGGAGACAATATTAGAAGTTATGACATCATAGCCTATCAACCAGGCTTAGAAGTCATGATAACTGGGTCTGTATATACCTCAAGTATATCTCGAGGCATGAGGTTAAATTGGAATAGCTTGTTTTTCTGGATACCAAGATTATGGACAATCCTAGGCTATTGTGGTTGTGTTAATGCACAAAACACCTATTTAAAACCCAAATGGCTATTGACAGCAACAGGCATCATGTATGTTGGTCAGTGTGATAACCACCAGCTACTACAAGACCCTGGCTGTTAATAGGATGTTAAACAAAATAAACCAAACCAAACCAAACTACAAGACCCTTCTTGCAAATGATTATGGTTGCTGATAGCATGATAAAATAAACATTGTATCCAAGACAATGAAATACGCACCATACTCTCCTTCAGAAGTAAGAGACGGAATTTGTCAAACATTTTCTGTTTCTTGTGTAACAAGCCAGCAGCTACACTCTTAAACATCTCGTGATCTGTAAAGGACAAAATCATCCATAAGTCTTTATGAAACATCTCGTTTAAATTTGATAAAATACTACAGTTCAGTGTTATTTTACAGGACATAACATTCTACTCGTTATATACACACAGGAAAAAACACTGAGATAATGTTATATACTGTAAGGAGTTGTTAACTAGCAAGCAATATAAATTTGATTTATGAACAATATGGCACGCTATGGCTATCTTAAAGGAAATATTTACCCAACTGTCAAACACAAAATCTCCACAACTCACTTCATGTAGAATTGTTTATACACATAATTTACTGGAAGCCCTTTAAATTTTGTCCTCACCTTTCTCCATAAGATCATCAGGAGGAGACTTGCATTGAAACACGTGGTACCGTAGTAATCGGCGATATGTATCACGGCGACTTCGGAACGGTGTCTTTGTGTCCGGCTTAAGAGCGTTATCCTGGTCTTTACTCAGCTGCTGATGAATTCTTTGAACAATTCAAAAATGTCAATCAATATCTATAACGACATGGACAAATTCTTCAAGACGAGACTATTATCTTTAAGTCAAAACTGAAGTATATTTCTTTTGTTCTTTTTTCTGAAAGCAGGGTTATACTTGAACTTTCACTATTTGAACTATGTGGCATTTGGAAACTAACAAACAAATATTTTAAAGAATATTGAAAACATCAATAATTGTTCGGTCAATTCTTTACATGCAAGTTAACAACGAAATTACTGGGATATTATTGATCTAAAAGGAAGTCAAACAGATATGGATGTGAAGGTTTGACTACCTTGAAATGGAATAGATAGAATTGAACAGTTTACAGTTAACTACATTCTGCCAAATTGACATTTATTACGCTTGTACACTTAATCATATTGCTGAACTGTATTACTGATATTGTCAACAAGAGTCTGTTTTAGTGAGCAGTTATCATTGCTTAATATATCACATGTTTTCCTGAAACTCCAGTACAGGTAATGGTAGGACTCACCATACCAGAAAATTGTATTTTTATACATGAACCTTGTATAGGACTTACAGTTGGCTTTTAGGAATAGCTGCGAATGGAAAACCAGGAATAGCTGAAGTGGTTACCGTGGATACTGGAGTGGTTAAAGCTGGTATCTCTGCTGGCTTAGTGGCAGTAGTTGCTTTGTTTTCAAGTTGCTGGAATACAGAAATAGGAAATCTATATTCTATGAGAATGTACTATCAAATGCAGTTTTTTTCCTGACAATTTTGGGAAATAACCACTTGGTGAAAATAAGGATTTTTTTGTGTGTGCAACAGAAGTGTAAAATTTGGGGAGAAATGAGGAAATTAGTTAACTGGATTTCATGTCTTAACATGAAAAATACAAGATTTTAAGATGAAAATTGGCATGCCTTCATTGGGGAAAATAAACATACAGAATTTGGAAATGGGTCAAAATTTTGACTCGCTGGATTTTCCCCCACTGGAATGGGATGGAGCCCCAGTCTCAAACTGGGAAGAAAATTGGTGAATCCGGAAAGATCTTTTCAGGAGTAAACTGTATATTTTAGGAATTTCGCTTAAATATGAAATAATAATTTCAATTGGGAATGGGCCCATTAACGGCCCCAAAAAGCCCTCTGAAAAAAACCCTTACCCAAATATACAGACAGGAAAAGAACTATAAAGCCTCTACCAAGAAATATTATTTTCATCTAATTTTCTTATTTCTATCATTAAGATAATGGTGTCTAACATTATCAATATCAATTGGACGGTTTATGAAATGGTCAATTTCTAAGCTCCAGTCGGAGCTATTCCAGTAAAATATCTACCCTATGGAAGGACTAAAGATCTGTGAAACAAAGACCACTAAAAAGTACTTAAATTCAAAAAGAACCAATTATATTGCATTTTTTTTCCAGCACCCATCATGCTTAGAATTTCTTTTTTCTTTCCTGGATATCCAGATGAATATACATTTTACTTGAACAGCCCTTGCATTAAATTCAGAGAGCATACCACCTTTGTTTTAGCCTTACCTGCACAGTGATGGGCAGTTTACTGGAAGATGATGCCAGAGCTGAGCCCAGTGTCTGTTTCTGCTGCAAAACCTGCTGTGCCTTCACTTGAGCATTTACCTGGGCCTGCAGCTGTTGTTGGCGCTGGAGCTTCAGGAAGAGAGAGATCTGCTGTTGTTGTTGCTCAGGTGTCATTTTGGACAGATAACCTTGAACTTTCTCTTTCTGATCAACCGTCAAATTCAAGTTCAGTGTGTGATTTCCAATCTGTACAGATGAGTATTAAATGTTTATGAGATCAACCTATAGCAAAACATTTTTCTCTTGCTCTTTAATCTAAAGAGATGACTACGAATACATGAGCACAAAAAAAACAGACTTATAATATTCTCATAAATAAATCCAAATGTAAACAATATACAGAGCAACCCGCTTATTTGCATAGCCCTTTTTCCATGACAAAATATGCAAATAACCGGAGTATTCGTATAGGCGGAGTTGGGTTTTGGCCCCTCTTATACACTATGTAAATCGTCAGGTAGGTACTAAAAACGGGCGCTATATGATTGTTTACGTTATTTGCATTAAAAACATATTTAAAAAAAAAACATTATTTAAAATATAAGAGTAAATACGAAATAAATGGGTTGTTATTCTTTGTAAATGTACAAATATTTGCATATACATTTGTACTTCATCGTTTACTACTTGTCACTCCGAGTCTGTGGGTCCGAAATCGGTCATACACGCGTGGGTTGGCACTACGATGTACAATGTGATCATTTCAATAAACATTCATTATCGTCTTGAGATGTGTTTTGTTCCTGCTATGAGTATATTAGTTGTTTGATCATAGATGATGAACTGCTTAAGCAATAGACTGTCTTAAATGACCCCGAGATGTGCATTGTCGTTTGGGTTTGTTTTGGAAAATGGCGCACACACACAAAGAGTTGTCGTTCCTTACACATATGCCCCCACAATGCAACGCGCCTAGTAAACAATCATGGCGATCGCAACCTGCCTCAGCGAGTGTTCAAGTGCACAGAACACAGGTTTGGATCGATGCTATAATAAATAAACAAATCTCATCAAAAGATGAGACATATCAATATTTTATTCAGTAATTCTTCTTCACAATTCTACTGATATGGTCTGGATAATAACTAAATGTCGATATCGATGCATCGAACATAACCTGTTTTGACGAAGTGGGAACCAATGATTAGATAACGTTGTACATCGTGTCGAATCAATATGTAAGTTAAAAACACTTTTCATAAAACTTTTATAACGGGAAAATCACAAAAATATCCTAAAATCAATTAATTTTTTTTCGATTTTTTGGAATTTTTATATGCATATAAGCGGGAGTCTGTGTTTTAGTTGATGCAAATACACGGGATTAAAATACAAAGATAAAGAAGAAAAAAATCGGGACCTGAGAATTTTATGCAAATAAGCGGGATATTCAAATAACCGATATGCAAATAAGTGGGTTCCTCTGTATATCCTCCATTTAGACTAGGCATCCTCCCAAAACATTTTGCAAGTTGGTTGTTGGGGAATTTTTCACCTTTCAATTCATATAATATACTCTTGCAATGGTGAATGTGGAAGATTTTCCCAAATAACTGGATTCAGAATTAATACTGAAAACTTTCTCTATGAATTTACTTAATGACATATATAAAATAACCTTGTGATTTATAAGCAGAGAAAATGAGATATAAACTAACCTTTATTGGTGTGGGGAGCGCCACTTTAGGAGAAGCTGATATTGCCATTTTGCCAGGAGGTGCTGCTGCCATGACAACTCCTGGATGAACTGCACCGACAGGAAGTTGATTCATTAGAACCTGGGTACCTCCCGTGGTGACTAACTGACTTGTATCCTGGACAGCTGGATCCGGTTGTTCCACCTTGACATCACTAGGTTTGGCTATCTGAGGAAGACTTGTGGTTGGTTGGGTTAGTGAAACAGAAACGGATGGAGAAACCTGCGATGAGGTTATCATTGTGGAAAGTGACGAGGTTGGCAATGCTTCAGATTTGATGACTAGATTTCCAGCTACAAAGAACAATACACATATCTAGATACAACTGCTCTTATCTGTACATGTCTTCAAACATTTAATTACACATAACAAATAAACAAATTGTACCTAACATTATGCATTTATAAGTTGATAAGGAGTACTGTAAAACACTGTGCCACTTACACTTTTTTAGCTAAAAATTGCTGTTGTATTGGTTGATGTTAGATTACTTTGGTACAAAGATAGTAAAGTTTTTCTCTCTTCATATTGACCTTGGCTGCCATGACAGGTTACACGAGTTCAACATGAATGTATTTTCTAGCCTGTATCACTAAGAAATTGAAACATCTATATGAAGTCATAAAGTATATAATTTACCTTGTGTAGCTGGTGCCGCTATTGTCGCCTGCACAAATTGCGTTGGTGGTTGTTGTGATTGCACTATTCCCATGGTCCCTTGAGCAGGGTCCTTAACAGACCCCTGAAATGATGCCACCTCCTGTTTAATCACTGACCCTTGACCTATGACTTGTTTTGGCAGTTGCTGGCCTATCACAAGATGAGGTGGTGCTTGAATATTTTGGCTCTGTCCTATTAACTGAACATTTTGTCCAATCAGATTCTGGGTTTGAAATTGTACCGACTGCTGTGGTTGTGGAGTAATTAATTGCTGAGGAAGAGGTGTTGCTGTGTTTTGAATTGTCTGCCTTATGATTTGTCCTTCAGATAAGATTTTCTTCTGAAGTTCTAGTAAATGTTTACGCTGCACTTTCTGTCCATTGTTGAGGTTTTTAACCCCACCTAACTTTTTGAGATTGTCCTGTATCTGCTGTAGTTGAGTCTGGGCCTCAGGGGTTAACTGTATGGTGTGCTGCAGTTTTGGCGCACTATCTCTTGCCTGCAGAACATTCTGCTTCTGGCTAGCTCCCGCCACAAGTTGCTGAAGCTGGACAGACGACATCACTTGGTTGGTACTTTGACTCGTGGTTGTCACGGGAACCCGAGATTGAGTCACTGTGGTGGTGACAGTAGTGGTACTGGCAGTGCTTAAATTTGGTGTGGCTGAGGCCCCGGAGTACTGCGACACCAGAGGGATCTGCACACTTTGTAGATTCTGGACAAGTTGATGAGGCGATGCAGAAGTGTGAGTGTTCTGCTGAGGTGTAGTTGAGGCAGAGCTCAAGGAGATCTTAGAAGATGATGGCGTAGAATACAGTGTCTGTCTAGGTGTTGTTGATTGTGTTAGCGACTGATGCTGTTGTTGAATAAGCTGATTTTGATTTGATACGGATTTCACAGTAATGGGTTGAGAATTAAGAACCATTCCGACCTGGGATGAAGATGGCTGTTGATGTACAGAATAGCGATAACAAACTTCAATGGTCAAAATCCAAGATGGCTGCCTGTCGGCCATGTTGTTTTCCGATCGGTCCCAAAATGCAATATGCATAACTAGGCACCAAGGGAAACCCACATATGAAATTTGAGAAAAGATCCCTTCAGTACTTTCTCAGAAATAGCGATAACAAACTTCAATGGTCAAAATCCAAGATGGCTGCCTGTCGGCCATGTTGTTTTCCGATCGGTCCCAAAATGCAATATGCATAACTAGGCACCATGGGGAACCTACATATGAAATTTGAGAAAGATCCCTTCAGTACTTTCTCAGAAATAGCGATAACAAACTTCAATGGTCAAAATCAAAGATGGCCGCCTGTCGGCCATGTTGTTTTCCGATCGATCCCAAAATGGAATATGCATAACTAGGCACCAAGGGAAACCAACATATGAAATTTGAGAAAGATCCCTTCAGTACTTTCTCAGAAATAGCGATAACAAACTTCAATGGTCAAAATCCAAGATGGCTGCCTGTCGGCCATGTTGTTTTCCGATCGGTCCCAAAATGCAATATGCATAACTAGGCACCAAGGGGAACCTACATATGAAATTTGAGAAAGATCCCTTCAGTACTTTCTGAGGATTAGCGATAACAAGAATTGTTTACGGACGGACGGACGGACGGACGGACGGAGGGAGGGACGGACGGACGGACGGACGACGGACCACGGACGCAGGGCGATTTGAATAGCCCACCATCTGATGATGGTGGGCTAAAAATCGGGACCTGAGAATTTTATGCAAATAAGCGGGATATTCAAATAACCGATATGCAAATAAGTGGGTTCCTCTGTATATCCTCCATTTAGACTAGGCATCCTCCCAAAACATTTTGCAAGTTGGTTGTTGGGGAATTTTTCACCTTTCAATTCATATAATATACTCTTGCAATGGTGAATGTGGAAGATTTTCCCAAATAACTGGATTCAGAATTAATACTGAAAACTTTCTCTATGAATTTACTTAATGACATATATAAAATAACCTTGTGATTTATAAGCAGAGAAAATGAGATATAAACTAACCTTTATTGGTGTGGGGAGCGCCACTTTAGGAGAAGCTGATATTGCCATTTTGCCAGGAGGTGCTGCTGCCATGACAACTCCTGGATGAACTGCACCGACAGGAAGTTGATTCATTAGAACCTGGGTACCTCCCGTGGTGACTAACTGACTTGTATCCTGGACAGCTGGATCCGGTTGTTCCACCTTGACATCACTAGGTTTGGCTATCTGAGGAAGACTTGTGGTTGGTTGGGTTAGTGAAACAGAAACGGATGGAGAAACCTGCGATGAGGTTATCATTGTGGAAAGTGACGAGGTTGGCAATGCTTCAGATTTGATGACTAGATTTCCAGCTACAAAGAACAATACACATATCTAGATACAACTGCTCTTATCTGTACATGTCTTCAAACATTTAATTACACATAACAAATAAACAAATTGTACCTAACATTATGCATTTATAAGTTGATAAGGAGTACTGTAAAACACTGTGCCACTTACACTTTTTTAGCTAAAAATTGCTGTTGTATTGGTTGATGTTAGATTACTTTGGTACAAAGATAGTAAAGTTTTTCTCTCTTCATATTGACCTTGGCTGCCATGACAGGTTACACGAGTTCAACATGAATGTATTTTCTAGCCTGTATCACTAAGAAATTGAAACAGCTATATGAAGTCATAAAGTATATAATTTACCTTGTGTAGCTGGTGCCGCTATTGTCGCCTGCACAAATTGCGTTGGTGGTTGTTGTGATTGCACTATTCCCATGGTCCCTTGAGCAGGGTCCTTAACAGACCCCTGAAATGATGCCACCTCCTGTTTAATCACTGACCCTTGACCTATGACTTGTTTTGGCAGTTGCTGGCCTATCACAAGATGAGGTGGTGCTTGAATATTTTGGCTCTGTCCTATTAACTGAACATTTTGTCCAATCAGATTCTGGGTTTGAAATTGTACCGACTGCTGTGGTTGTGGAGTAATTAATTGCTGAGGAAGAGGTGTTGCTGTGTTTTGAATTGTCTGCCTTATGATTTGTCCTTCAGATAAGATTTTCTTCTGAAGTTCTAGTAAATGTTTACGCTGCACTTTCTGTCCATTGTTGAGGTTTTTAACCCCACCTAACTTTTTGAGATTGTCCTGTATCTGCTGTAGTTGAGTCTGGGCCTCAGGGGTTAACTGTATGGTGTGCTGCAGTTTTGGCGCACTATCTCTTGCCTGCAGAACATTCTGCTTCTGGCTAGCTCCCGCCACAAGTTGCTGAAGCTGGACAGACGACATCACTTGGTTGGTACTTTGACTCGTGGTTGTCACGGGAACCCGAGATTGAGTCACTGTGGTGGTGACAGTAGTGGTACTGGCAGTGCTCAAATTTGGTGTGGCTGAGGCCCCGGAGTACTGCGACACCAGAGGGATCTGCACACTTTGTAGATTCTGGACAAGTTGATGAGGCGATGCAGAAGTGTGAGTGTTCTGCTGAGGTGTAGTTGAGGCAGAGCTCAAGGAGATCTTAGAAGATGATGGCGTAGAATACAGTGTCTGTCTAGGTGTTGTTGATTGTGTTAGCGACTGATGCTGTTGTTGAATAAGCTGATTTTGATTTGATACGGATTTCACAGTAATGGGTTGAGAATTAAGAACCATTCCGACCTGGGATGAAGATGGCTGTTGATGTACAGACATATCATTTCCATCAGAACTAGAACTAATCGTCTTTGGTACCTGTTGTTGGGGAACTACATGAATTGCCGTGGGGATTGCACTGTTAGTAGGATTCTGCATCCCCTGCCAATTGATGGTTAGAGGCATGCCAGCTGCCTGACCACCTCCGTGGCTGATGAATTTCACTTGCTGCCCCTGTGACGTGTTGACAATGCGTTGCAGCTGAATGCCCTGGGCCTGGGGTTGGGCCTGTGATGACACTAACACTTGCTGTGTTCCTGGCGTACCAGCAATTTGTGGCGTAGTTTGTATACCACTAGCAGTTTGCAATGGTTGCTGTTGCTGCTGCTGCTGTTGTGACAATTGCACAATGTTGGGATTCAATGTCCGCAGAATGATGTTTTGCTGTTGACCAGCAGTATTGTTGGTCCTCTGAATAAGAATCTGCTGACCCTGTTGGTTGACCCCGATGTAATGTGATGGTTGCTGGGGTTGATTCGTCTTATCTGGGGTTGGAGTAGGGGTCGGTGTATTGCTCCCTCCTTGAGTGGCCACTCTGATCACATTACCCAAGTTTCCAGCAAGGTTGCTGGTGCTCCCAAACACCATATTGGACCCACTGGTAGTGTTCTGTGCAATATTCAACTGGGGCTGGATGGTCATTTGAGGTAAGTTCTGAAAGTTGATGGATTGGCCCCCGACAGTCTGAGGAACATTGTTATTGGGTATGATGATATGCTTACCATCGGCTGTCTGTATTAATGTTCCCTGGATGTTGGGGGCCATATGATGCACAGTGGATCCAGACTGGTTCTGTAATTGTGAGTTATTGCACAGCACATGTGCCACATTCAAATTGACTACATTAGGGTTTTGAATCACAGTATTTTGAGTATTCACAATATTTTGACCTTGACCCTGTAACACTGCTGCTGCTTGTCCTTGACCCTGATGCAATAATGTATTACTTCCTTGTGTAGGCTGTAGTATTGTACTCTGACCTTGACCTTGCTGAAGGATGGTGCCTTGACCTTGCTGAAGGACAGCAGATTGCCCTTGTAGCTGTATTCCTGCATTGGGGTTGCTGAACTGAAGGGGGATGTTCCTTGTGAATACCTGCGGTGTGTTAGCATTATTTGTCACCATAGTGACAGGATTCACACCCGCCCAACTCTGGATGGGTGTGAGGGATCGACCAACATGGGAAGAGGTCACTGGAGTGATGGCTCGACTTACAATGGGAGATGTGGACACAGGACTCTGGCTGGGTGCAAGAATACGGTTGATGACTTGAGATGATCCTGGGACCTGTTGCAGGCTGGATGCTTGAGTGGTACTTGTCTGGAGGGACTGGATTTGGGGGTGGGTCTGAAAGAAAATCTGGCCCCCACCCCCAGGCTTCAGAATCAGTTGTCCATTAGGGCTCTGCACAATCTGCTGGCCTAGCCTGTGAAGCAAAACATGATTTTATTTTAATTATGTAAGCTTTGTATACCTTGTGTCCACTTATCAAATGGCATGTTCTGTCGTGTGAAAAAGTAAATAAAAATAATATGGGTAAAGACACTTTCTCCTTGGGATTGGGAAAATTACATTCACATTAAATCTGAAATGGCTTTTATTACCAAGCAGAAATAAATTTGGAGGATTTTTTAAAATCAAAATAGGTGTTTAAATATCGGAAGACAGGGATTTATCTAGCTTTTAGAAGTTACTACCCATTCAGCAAAAAGGGGGAAATCACTGGTGTGTGGCGGGTCTATATATGCAGAATAATGGGCCAAAACTTGAAATTATATTATGAAAATTGTGTATATCAAAATATTTCCAAAGGCTAAAAATTTGAGAACTGCAAGAAAAGAGGAATCTTTCCAAAAGGTATCAAAGGGAAAAAGGGAGAGAATAACAGCAGAGGGATCTTAGTGCCCAACATTGAATGCACTTTATTGATTATATTTAAGACTTATCTCTACTTTTCTCTTCTTCCACCTTTTTTAATAACAAGGCGAAACTACAAATGAAATCTTAGTCGAGTCAGAGAAGTTTCTGTGATCAAGAAATAGCAAACTTCAACAGTCAAAATCAAAGAGGCCGCCTGTTGGCCATTTCATTTTCCAATCAAACTAAAAAATTGCAATAGGGACCAAGAGAAACCTTCACATCAAGTTTGAGAAATATTGTTCCAGTAATTCTTAAGAGATAGTGATAATAAACTTCAACTATCAAAATCCAAGATGGCCACCAGTCAACCATTTCGTTTTTCCAACCGTTCTCCAAATTCAATATGCACAAATAGACACAAAAGTGAATCAAAATACAATATTTAAAGATTCATGATAACCTTTTTGAGAAATTGCGATAACAAACTTTATTTTTTTTATCAATCTCAAAATTGAACAGGCACATCAAGGGACCAAGGGGAACTTACCCCTGAAAAATAGTCATATTATAAACCTCAATCAAAATTCAAGATGGCCACCTATTATCCATTTTGTTTTTTGACAAGTCTCAAAATTGAATATGCACAGCTAGGGACCATGGGGATCTTAAATATGAAATTTGACATATATATTGATTGCTTTCTGAGGAACAGCAGTAACAAATCCAACCTGTCCAAATTCGAAATGGCTACCAGTCTGCCATTTTGTTTCCTGATTAGTCTCAAAATTCAATAAACACAACTAGTGACTAATTAGGAGAGCCAACATATGGAATGTGATAAAAGATCCAGAGTACTGAGAAATAGTGATAACAAGGATTGGTAAGGGACAGACAACGGACCATGGACGAAGATCAATTTGAATAGCCCATCATCCATTTGATGATGGTGCACTAAAAATGGTCTAGATAAATACCCGAGAGAGCTTAGTAGATAAATCCCCAAGAAAACTTACTAGATAAATCCCTGAGACCTTACTAGATAAATCCCCCAGACAGTTTACTAGATAAAACCCCGAGAGCTTACTAGATAAATCCCCGAGAGAACTTACTAGATAAATCCCCGAGAACTTACTTGATAAATCCCTGAGAGCTTACTAGATAAATCCCAGAGAGAACTTACTAGATAAATCCCCGAGCTTACTAGATAAATCCCCGAGAGAACTTACTTGATAAATCCCCGAGAGCTTACTAGATAAATCCCCGAGAGAACTTCCTAGATAAATCCCCAAGAGAGCTTACTAAATAAATCCCCGAGAACTGACTAGATAAATCCCAGAGAGAGCTTATTAGATAAATCCCAGAGAGAGCTTAGTAGATGAATCCCCAAGAGAACTTACTAGATAAATCCCCGAGAGAGCTTAGTAGATGAATCCCCGAGAGAGCTTACTAGATAAATGCCCAAGAGAGCTTACTAGATAAATGCCCAAGAGAGCTTACTAGATAAATCCCTGAGAGAACTTACCCTTGTTGTAGCTGTCCCACGTTGATCTGCGGGGTTTGTGGAGTTGCTGTTGCCTGTTGTACAAGCCCTGTCGCACCCTGGACAATCTGCATACCCCCAAGGGAGGCTGACCGGGGCACCCCTTGAGCTGGCACAGCCGAGCTTTGGGGGAGGTAACTCTGAGCATTGACAACATTCTGCTGTACTGCGATATGGTTTTGGATAGAAAGTGGTGCAACCTCGACAGGGCTAATGGTTTCATTTTGGACTACATGTGCATTTGCTGCATTATCATCAACTCCTGTTGTTGACAGGAATTCGTCTGCCCAGTTGAAGCCTGAATTCTACAACAGGTGAAGAAACATACCAATTTTATACAGATGAATAACAAATTAAAGACAAGACAATTCAGTAAATTACATTCTTCCTTGTGAAATTTTGCTCTATCTTTCAACATAGCGATACATTTAATGCAATAATTTACCCAATATTTGATCTATTGCAATATGTTGCCGTAAATTGGTTAATTGAACAAGATTAACCCCTGTCAGATGTTCAAAAAGATTAAAAGATGTCTTTTTGGCAATTAAATTTTTCTAACTTAAGGGTACAATCTGATCTGTGCATCTCTAATCAATCGCAGATTTGTTGCCATCTGCTCAAAATCGCCAGTCCACAATGAAGCTCAGACATATATGCTAGAATCATAGTCTCCTAAGTGCAATGTCAGACTTCTGTAATTGCAGAACACTTTGGGCAAGCAATGCTCTAAGCGAACTTAACTTCTAAATTTATTTTATGACTAAAACATCCTATATGGAATATTTTCCTTTCAATTAAACAGAAATGTTTCAAATTATTTGATCCTTTCCTCATTTCGAAAATCATACTAGAACTTCATAATTGGGTCATGGGTTCACCAAGGTGAGTTTTGTGTGTAATGAACCAAATGTATGTCAGAATGACCTTCATTTTGACCTTTGAACTACATTAAAGAAAACTATTATCTTGGCTCTATCTGCTATACTACCAGTCACTGAAACTTCATTCTTGGTTAAGTAGGAAAAGAAGTACAAGAGAAAGAATCCATGCAAATATTTTCTTTGATATAGGTCAAAGGTCAAAATATAGGTGAGAATGACCTACATTTGGTTTATGACACACAAACTCACCTTAGTGAACCCATGACGAAAGTATGAAGCTCTAGTGATAGGTAGTATAGGAGATAGAGCCATGACAAATTTGGTCAAAATGTAGGTCATAGTGACCTACTTTTAATACATGACACACTGCCTCACCTAGGTTAACTCATACCACAAGTATGAAGGTCCAGTGAAAGCTGTTAAAAAACGTAGACCCCAGAAACGATAGTGGAACCACAGTCACCATCGGAAGCAATGCAAGACTATATATATAGTATCCCCAGTTCCCGGTAGTTGACTTAAGTTTATCACAACTGATTACTGATTTATCTAAATGTACCCAGGCTATATATCTTAACTTAACAAAATACTGCAACAATCTTGCAAATTGATATTAACATTATCAGACAAACTTAACAAAAAAATAATTCAAAGCATTATTTTATAGTATGTAAATCTATGCTTTTGAAATGTGTTAATTTCGTCTGCATATGTATATAAAACTGAAACGATATATAATATATTCTCACCCCATCATCATCTGGTCCAATGGCATTCCCAAACAAGTCATTCTCACTGAAAAGAAAAAAAATCTCAGTCTCTGCACAGGGTTATTACCTATTACAACTTTTTATGTGTTTTTTAGAATCAAATATCTCTAATGCAACAAAACCTATCATAATATCCGACTAAATCACTAAACCTTGAAATCCATCATATTTAGTATTGTGTATTAAAACAATTCTAAACTTCATCAAATGTTACCCAGGTGTGGAATATTATACTGTGAAATAAGATACAAAACCTTTTAATCAAATATTGAGGTTGTTCTTCATCATTAAACTGTGTAGGTTAAATTCAGCACCTTCAACATGCATTCTAACAGAGCAACCCATCACATAAACGGTGAAAGTTAATTATAATCAGCACTTGAAAGATATGATTTGAACTCCTTCACCTGTGCTGACTTGACAGCTGGGAGTCAGTTTGTACATCCTGTTCCAACATAACTTTACAGGGGATAATCAAATATGAATGGTTTGAAAAAGGACTTACTTTATAACATCTAAGAAAGATTCCCCATCATCCATGTCAGAGAGGACTGTAATAAAGATTTCTTAAAAATAGAATGTTGCTTTGATGTTATCATCAGAAACATGTTGAATAGTTAATGATGCTGCTGCTTATAAAGAATGTAACAGTAAGAATTATGTTGTAGAGTCGATTGATATACTTTCATTCTGGGTTTAAAATACTCAGACTGGAGACACTAGTACTATAGCAGAAGTGGTTACTCTAGGATCTGGGGAATAGCGCCCATTAGTAACACAAATGTTCCTCCACGTCACAGATGAAAGAAGGCATGTTTAACGTCCCGACTCATGACCACCTGAAGGATATGCGAGCACTTTCCTGCGACGTTTCAAGACGTCATGAGTACAGAATGAGCATTTCTTAAACTTATACTCTGCCAAAAATTTGCCCTATTTTAGTGGAGAATTTGTCCTATCTTTGGAGATTTTTTTTCTTTCTTTTTTGGAGATATTTTCTTAACAGAAAATACTTTTGAAAATACTTTTTTTTTTATTCCTGGGGTGAAAAGGTCAGCTTTTAAGGTATACTACCCTAAAAAGGTCATGATTAACTGCTGTAAGATGTTGACCAAGTACGTATGATATGGCTATCAGTTTTACAATTAGAATCGATATATATCTAATGCATAAGTTAGTAGTTTAATTAACAAGATCATTACT
This sequence comes from Pecten maximus, assembly GCF_902652985.1. NCBI lineage: Eukaryota > Metazoa > Mollusca > Bivalvia > Pectinida > Pectinidae > Pecten > Pecten maximus. The sequence continues at coordinate 25,430,729 of NC_047024.1, read as the reverse complement.
TACCCATCCACTGTCTTGGGGAGAAAGAACTTGAAATCGGAGTCGGAGGATTTCATTTGAAAAGGTGGGCGTCATCACATCAGGTATCAAACATTATGGTATGGCTCAAAATCTGTAAAACAATTATACATAGTTTTTTTTTAGCAATGAATCAAATGCAACTGTATATACATATACTTCAGCTTAAAGAAATTCATTAACTGGAAATTGTCCCAAGGAAAGCATTTACTTAAAGGGGCATTCATTCGTTTGAATAATGTTTAGGTCATCAAAATTGAACTTATTTGAAAATATGTATTTTTCCAAGTAGTAAAAGTTATAATCTTCACATTAATAAGGCAGTTTTACTCTCAAGATAAAACCAAAGTTCTTCAAGTATTAAGTCCTGAAAATTCAACCCGAAGTTTCACTAATTACACTAGCGGATCCAGGTGTGGGGGGTGGGGGGTGGGGGGTGGGGGGTGGGGGTGGGGTGGGGGGCCTTGGCGGACCCCAGACCCCTCGCAGACCCCCAAAAAAATTTGGCTCCCGCCTACGGCACTCGCATTATCACTAAATTACTGGACACCCCCCTTTCGAAAATCTTGGATCCGCACCTGAATTACCACAAAGACATACAGTATTTGTATATGATGCACCTTTTTCCTTTTGATTCTGATATCCGACCAATTAGGAATGTCTCTTTAAGGAAGTTTCTGAAGTTAAGGATCACTGAAGAAATGGAGGCCAGATGTCATATGTCAACTAGTCAGTCATGTACTCTAAAGCTTCACAGCTTTTAAAATTTATACTCAAAATATGGCTACCACATAGAAAAGCCCCATTTCGAGTATTTCATAGTGATTTACTATACACTTTCTTCCATTATTTTGACATGCGTTGTACCAGTAAATATGCCAATCATATAAGGTAAACCTCCAGTCTGTTTGAATCGGCAGGTACTGAATTAACACTCAGACATACCGTTGTATCTACAGTTTGTCTGTCAAATTTGTGCTGTAATGATCACAGGCCATACAACAGCCCATACAACAGCCCATACAACAGCCCATTATATATAATTATCCAACTGTTGATTGAAGCCTGGCATATTTTTCAAGGCTGAGCTTTCAAATGAGTTTCCTGAAAACTTCTCTTTTTTTTTTTCTTATTTGACATGTTCTCATTACCCAAATGGGGTCAATTATAAATAACTATCACTAGCTTCAAAATTATTTTATTGAAAATTCATTCAGAGGACTAAAGTTGGATCTATTTATCGATAATTCAAACAGGTTCAACAGTATTTATTTAATTTTGTTTAAACTGACAAAAGTTTGGTTTGGTTTATTTTGTTTAACATCCTATTAACAGCTAAGGTCATTTAAGGACGGCCTCCCGTGTGTGCGACATGCATGCGTGTGGTGAGTGCGTATGTGTGTTTTGGGAGGCTGCGGTATGTTCGTGTTTAGTCTCCTTGTGATAGGCCGGATCTTTTGCCGATTTATAGTGCTACCTCACTGAAGCATACTGCCGAAGACACCCAGCAGCACACCCCACCCGGTCACATTATACTGACAACGGGCGAACCAGTCATCCCACTCCAAATATGCTGAGCGCTAAGCAGGAGTAGCAACTACCATTTTTTAAAGACTCTGGTATGTCTCGGCCAGGGGACAGAACCCAAAGCCTTCCTCACAGGGGCGAACCCTCATCTAAAGGCCAAAAGTGAGGCATTGTCAAAGGAGACATTAGGAAAAAGAAAGTTGTTAAGAAAGAAGAGAAAAGATAAGATCCCAAATCTAGTCGCCTCTTACGATCATGCAATGGGGGCAGCAGGCACAATTCTTACGCCCTACCTGCAGGGCCAACTGACAAAAGATTTACCAGTGTAGATATATATGAGGGCTATAATGAAATACCTGCCATTATACCATATAAATATATATATATGTATATTGGCAAAGTAAAAAGCCCTAATTCATTAATCAAGAATTTTAAAGATTATTTAATATAAAGAAATGTTTTGTTTGTTTTTAGGGGTTTAACATCCTCGCAACAGTCACGGTCATGTGAGGAAGGGTGTCAAGGAGATATACGTATATACGTATACGTAGAGTAAGAAAAAAGCACAGAAGGACAGAGTAGTGTCAGAGGAAAGATTTAAGATCCCTATAGTGTTGCAATGGCGACAGAAGATCTTATTTTGGTCTCTTCAATGTCCCCTAAAGTGAAGACATGGAAGAAAATTCTCGATTCTTCAGAGGGTCCACTTTCGTTACCTTCTACTATCAACATACAGTGGGATGCAGCGGGCCTTATTCTTATAGGTTTTTCAATGTCCCCTGGACAACAGGACACAAGGGGACCACCCACCACCCTGCAGGAGGGCCCCACAATTAGTTTCCTCTAACAACATACAGCGAGATACCGCAGGCATATTCTTTCCCGGCTCATGTACAGGTTTATTAAGAAAGATATCGTACATTTGTTTTTTTTCATGGGGCGATGAACCAAGTTAGTTGAAAAGTTGAAATAAGTTAGTCTTGAAACAAATTTAACATGAAATTAAATTCACACACACATGCGATACTAATTTGGTCAAATTCATGGGCAAATGAAATAGGCAATACTTAAGTTATTTAGGTATTAAAACATACACGTTTCTGCAAATACTACCGAGTACATGATATATTATCGTGTCCACCTCAAGTTTTTTTTTTTTTTAAAGCATTTGAAGGACAGATGAATTAAGCTTCCTCATCTATATATAACCTTAGTAAAACTACTAAAAATAGCAAGAGGCCCATGTGGCGTTAACATCCACCTGAGTTCTAATAGATGAGGTCTTTTTAAACCAATATTAAACCCATCTCAGCTCTGTGACCTTCAAAGGAGGTCAAGGTCATTCATTTGAACAAATTTGTAGCCATTCATCCAAGCATGCTACTGGCCCAATATCATGACCCTGGGCTCTGGTTATGAAAAGAAGTTATCTAAACTTTTAATATTTTAAATATTTTGAGATATCTGACCCATGTGACCTGAAAAGAAGTTTATAGGTCATTCATTTGAACAAACATAGCAGCCCAGCGTGCCACTGACCCAATTTCATGACCCTGGGCTTTGTGGTTATTGAGAAGTAAAAAATGTAAACTGTTCAGACGAACGACAGACAATGTACAATGACAGAAAAAAGGCAATAGGTTTGTCTCAGGTGACCTAGAAAGATTTCCCAACATACCTAGTACATAGATCTATCCATCTTGTTTTTTTCTGGCATGTAAGCATTTTTGTTTTGTTTGCTTGGGTTTATCACCCCGTGAATAGCCAGGGTAATTTTGAGGCAGCGTCTTCTTGTAGTAGTTGGTGGCTACCTCACTTAACAACATAAAGGAGGCCTATCGCATGCCATCAAGAGTAATAAGGGTAAAGTCTCCAGCTCAAGGACACAACCATATCTGAGCTTCCCAAGGACACAAACTGCCACGAGTGGGAAGATCAGATCTGAGGTTACGTTGGCTGAAGCTCTAAATGATAAGCGTACACATTATTTTTTTAGTTAAGTATATAAGCTTCATTTGGTCCAACTTCAGTAGAAATAGCATAACTTCTTCTACATGTTTCTTAAGGCCATCAATACTAAAGGTTAATGAATAGGGACGTACGCGACAATGGCAGAGATAAATTGTTTCCCATGAGCAACAAGCATATATCCTTGGGCAAAACTGTCTGATGTCAAACCAGGGCTTTATCAGGGGTTCGGGCCCAAGGATCAAATTGGGAAAAATTTATTGACAACAGCTATTTTGGAAAATCGGACAAACACTGTATTATAACATTCCTGTCTACATTTCTTATAAAAGTACAATCAGCTATATTTTTTATATCTTATTGACTCGCTCAACATGGTAATCAGATGGAATATTTCATTTTGTCAGAGACTGGTACCAACTTATCTTATTAGGTGGCCAGCACAAACACCAGATATTTTCAGGTGGTCCTTCAATTCTCTATTGACCAAGATTTATATATAATTCCTTCGAGGGTTATGGGCATTTAAATCAAATAAACAATTCCGTAACATGTGTTATGATGAATCCTTTTTTAACTTGACACAAGGATGTCTATCTGTCTTTAGCATGGAAGCTTCTGAAGCAAACTAGCGAAATTTCAACTTTGTAGTCTTGATCACCCAGATGTTTGCATTGACATGGATGCTTAATATTTGAATCTTAAGCTTTTATAATGACTGAAATCAAAGTGCGTCTTTATGAAAGATGTTTTGGTCTCGGGTGGGCAAAGGATCGACGCTAGTTAAGTGTTGATCATTTTTTGTACACAATTCATTAGTTAGATTTCCTTGTTGGTTTTTAAAATTTGTAATTTAAAGGATTTTACCTGCATAGGCACATATCGATTACGGTACACAATATTTATACTTTTTTGGGCTCATCAAGCTTCACGCAAACTAAATACATGCATAAATGAGGCTCACAATTCCTAGCATGCCTATAGCTACATACATTATAGCTACATATATATATACAGTATCACAGATTTCTTTCATATAACATTGCGACATAAATTCTGGGGTCAAATTCATTATCTCTGACCAAAACAATCAGGTATTCCACTAGTTGGAACTGGCTATATCCCCAGTGCCACAATATCCATGAAGAGCATAAATTGTCAGCCAAAGGAAAAGAAAAAAAAATATGTGAATCTATCATGTTATTCCTTCTAGTGAACTTAGTTTACATAATATCACCACATACCTTAATATAATCCAGAAATTTCAGATTTCACCCAGACTGCCATTCATTTTACAATTTGTACGTGTAATTTAAATTATCTTTATTCTACTAGTAAATTACCCTGACTGATCATGATATAGTGATGAAATTGATAACAGATTTATGATAATTTAAGGATATAATTAATCAAATGTATAAAAAACAGGTTTGTCAAGCTGTCTGCACATATATTACATATATACATCAATACATTAATTACATTTAGGTCGCAAGTCATCGTTCTAATGATCTATTAGAGCTAGGATTTATAAGAATATCTAAAAATATTGTTTTCATTGGGTGAATAATGAAAATAAGTTAAATACATCTGAAATCTTTCACAATCTCATTTAAAAAAGATATAGACTGCACCTTATCATCTATAATAGTCCTACAGGCCTATAAATGTCTTTATCTTGAATAAGTCAATTTGAGAGATTGTGTAAACAATTAATCTTGCAATGATAATTTACAACTTTTGTTAACATATTCACACAGTTAATAACAATGTAAGCCAGAAGATCTGATGACACTAGAGCCTATATGGTTATTTCAGACATTATTAACACCGTCAGCTAGACGATAGTCTGGCTGTCAATACTTTTTATATTATATTGGTATTTAACACTTCAAGTAGCCAATCATGTTGTAAGATTATACAGGTGTTGTGCATTGAACTGGTATGTTGATATTATATTACAACATAGCAATAAACCTAGAAATATAACCATCACATTTTTTTGTTTGTTTTTATCCCAGCACATGTGTACAAACGTATTTATATGCATAACGTTACTCAAATATATATCCACTATTTGATCTCTACTAAAGTACTGGAGATCACAATATAAATTCAGCCAACCAGAAATCATACCACCTATTCCCATGATAATATCTATTACACCAACAAACCAAAATCCTATATATTACTTACAAATGGCGGACAATGTATCGCATGTCTTGGAGGCCATTATTTACAAAATCGTTCAAAAGCCACTTCCCTTGAATGCAAGACCTGTATTTTTATTGATCCCATCAGGAAAATGAGTTCGTTGCAATACGATTATAAACACTACTATATTCAGACTCGTTAGCCTAAAAGGTCTTTTAAACCCATAATACCCTGAATGGATAGACGGTCAGATTATTTTTCTACCGCCAAGCAGATCGGATTCAAAAATAGACATTTTCAACAACCTGCTACATAAAGAAGATAGTGTTGATATGAACGTTCGAACAGACATGTTTTGCAAATTTGTATATTCGTCTCGTTCTAAAAACAGAAAATTGCATAGTCGTCCTTTGCTATGAGGTCAGAGGAAATAGTTTAGACACTTTGACTGACAAATGAATTGACACTTCCCGGCAAGTTACCGAAGCTTTAGAAGCTAAAGTTATGTTTGAACATGACCCCATTCTGAACAAAGCATTATCGCAATAGACAGGTCCGATTCAGAGGATCATAATAATACATTTCACACGTGCAGCAAAACAGTACATTTTGGAGAAAATACAGCCCATAAAAGCTGTCAGGGACTTAAACAACCCCAACCCAAACCTTTCCCAACAATTTTTATCAGCAAATAATATTCAGAAAACACTCACCGTCATGTAACATGCCTGTGACCTAAGGGGCTTACAATTGGTTGATCAGGGACATATTTAACCTTTGACCTAGTAATATAGATCGTGGTCTAATGCATGTACAGGTGGGTTCAAAGCATCTCTCATTACTTTTCTTATGTTTACATATAATTTAAGTAATGTAGGCTACAACGACTTGAAATACTTCACAGTTGCATTGGTTTTTAGGTGGATAATTCAATAAACGTTAGCGGTCCGAATGGTTGACTTGCATGCTGACGTCAGATATTGACCTCTAACCGGAAATAAAAATGTATTGGCTGTGGTAATACACCACTCCTTCATTTAGTACATTGATATAACGTATATGACCGCGCCCATTCTATTATTCTTGTGTATTGATAAAGTGTAGTTTACATGTCAATGTACTACGCATGAAACCCGGGGGAAATATTGCAAAATATTGCAAATAAGACCGCATATTAATGTTACACATAAATCGATGACGTAGTACACCATATGAAAAATAAACAGGTGCTTGTTTTCTGCTAACACAAACGGGGTGCCGGTGCAGTTTCGGTTTGCTGGGATCTAGGTACAAACTGAATATTGTGAATTTTCAAACTACTATCACTCTAGTAACATAATAATTGAACTGTCACAGTTTATATCAATAGTTTTAAGTGGATGTCACACCTTTTAGCATTAAGCAGCTATTTATATATACATTTTCTGTAAGTTCAAGGTTCATATATATACATGTAAGAAATGATAGCTAGATAAAAAATCATCTGAATATATAACGCCTCATTTGAATGATCGACATCCTCTTCGGCTATTTAGTTTCCATAACGCTGATAATATTATTGACAGGGGATTGGTATAATCTCTGATCTATGAGTGACCACAGGCCTTTTACACAATTAAGATTTAAACAGATGAATGCTCAACAAAAACAACTTCATTATAGGCTTTTCCTGTCAGTGAGTTTTGTATTTGGTCATATTAATGACACAAATCTGTAAAAATGTGATAAAATGGAGAGTTTTTAAGAGGAAATAATAACGTTTTAACATGTTGCATATATGCATTGTTATGTTCCGGTCTCAAACTTTAAACAAAGGACAATAACTCTGTAAATAAGGAGCAGTGGGACTTGAATCGAGTACAATGCAAATTGCTTAAGTGTAACTGATGTACTCAAAAAGTTTCATCATCTTTGCTTAGCTGTGGGCATTTAGTTAATATGCTCCAGACAGGGAATTTCAACAAGACAATTAAAAACTTTATAAACTATGACTACATGTACATGTGGGCCTTGAATCTGCAGTAGTAGGCCTTAGGGTAACTGATGTACATGACAAGGTTCATACTCCTTGCATTGCCTTACTGCACATTGGCTTAGTGTGAGCCTTGCATTTACTTAACTGTGGGCAAATTTAAGTTATGCTCCAGACGTGGAATTTTAATGAAGGGCAATAATAAATCTGTATATAAGGGGTTGTGGGCCTAAGAATCATGAATTTATATTACCACAGACCGTTCCGTTTCAAGCTTTCTGAGAAACACAATTTTGACATGGGTAGGGAGCGTCGAACCATGCACCTCAGATTTTCACCTGCTGCCATAAGAGTCGGTCGCACATATACTTAATTGGGTATACCTTGAAATGATCAGGTAGGATTGCTACTTGGCAGTTGGCCCACCTGCTGAAATCAGGCTCTTGGAACGCCTATGGAGTAGTTAGTGATTACCTCACTGAAGAAAAGAAGAAAGACTTAGGGGTTATATTTTGAGATTAATTGCAAGAACAAATTTGCTTCGAGACAATTTTAACACAACAAATAATCAAAAAGGAAACAAGAGACATTCAAAATAGGATTGAACCAATTATGATTATGAAATGGTGGGAGCCAAAATCCCTTTGGGGATGGCTCCATTATAAAATGGTGGCAGACAAAATCCCTCTAGAGATAACTCCATTATAAAGGAAACAAGAGACATTCAAAGTAGGATTGAACCAATTATGATTATAAAATGGTGGGAGCCAAAATCCCTCTAGGGATAACTACATTATAAAATGGTGGGAGCCAAAATCCCTCTAGGAATAACTCCATTATAAAATGGTGGGAGCCAAAATCCCCCTAGGGATAATTCCATTATAAAATGGTGGGTGCCAAAATCCATCTTGGGATAACTCCAATATAAAGAAACAAGAACAGTATTATCCTAAATCGTATCCCCCATATATTATGTGAAAATGTCAATTAGATGGTGCAGGAATGATTTTCCATAGGCTGTATGATTTAAAAATGTATCGGAGAATCGTATCACTGCAAAACCCTACATTATGATTTAAAATGTATCAAAGAATCGTATCACTGCAAAACCCTACATTATGATTTAAAATGTATCAAAGAATCGTATCACTGCAAAACCCTACATTATGATTTAAAATGTATCAAAGAATCGTATCACTGCAAAACCCTACATTATTATTTACAAATGTATCGAAGATTCATATCACTTCTATTAGAAATATTGTACATATATCATTTCCTGAAACATCACTAACATATTACAGTCAACATGAAATCTTTTTTTTTTTTTTTTTAACATACGTTTATGTTTTTATTTAGTTTTAATACATACATGAAATTATTTGGCTATCTTGCATACTAAAAATGTACAACGTTCTTAACCGTGTACTCATATTGAACATTTCATACACAAAATACTCAAACTTTCATTCATATCAGACATTTCATACACACCAGCTGTATTATGCATTCATATATAACATTCCATAATCAGCATAACTTCATATCAGACAATTCATACACATGATACATCTATAGAGAACATTCATATTGAACATTTCATACACAGATTACTCAAACTTCCATTCATATCAGACATTTCATACACAAGATACATCTATAGAGAACATTCATATTGAACACTTCATACACAGAATACTCAAAACTCCAACATGAAATCTTGATATACATGTAAATACATGTAATAGTTTTGTCGTTATTCCTTATAAATAGCTATTTGAGCAATTCAGGCCATTTGGGCCTCTTGTGTTATTTACCATGCCTGATACATTGCTAATTGATCTACACAAATATTTAAAATGTCTTTTTCAGGTAATTTTAATTCCTAAAGGAAATGGAGGAGGACGCACGGCTACCTTTATCACAGCGTTGTTGTACACTGTCGGTATCACATGGTAAGGATGGAACAGAGAGCACATGCTGTGGCCTCCTTATCGACACCCGGCATGGAACTGTCCTCACTCACGCATCACTCTTGTCTCAGATGTTAACGAGTAATTCATCTGTCCTAGACGATTTGAAGCAGGAACATTTCTCACAGTCAAAACAACTGTCCCAATTCAAAATTGAAGCCTTGTTTCAGGAAAGTCTTTCAGAGGAAAATGACACGTTACAATCTTCAAACAATAAACTCATGCCAAATTTTCTGAATAGTGGACTAAGTGGGGATCCTGGATATGTACGATATAATAGTTCTGTTGAGTGCATTTTTCAAAGTTGGTCACTGAAACAAGTTCTTTCAAAGCTGTTACCTGCAGAAAGTTGGGACTTTGTGGAGAACTTTTCCGAAGTTGATCAAGGAAATGAAAATCGAGAGAAAAAAAGCCCAAAATAGTCCAGAATACTACAGCTTGCTTCCATGTTTTCTAGTGTTGAAGTTATGGAACTGGGAACCATTTGAAAGCGTTCTACATGTGCACTCGTCTGTGAACAGTCGCCAGGGAGACCAGGTAGAAATTCAGTCTACCCCATTTGGAAGTGTGAGTCCGGAGATTTTCTTTAATTCTCGTAGCCAAGGAATCATCAGTAATCTAGCAGGGAAAAACAATATCCTGATTCTGACTGATGCCAGGTGCATCCCCGGAGCTGAAGGTGGCGCCCTCTACTTCTGTGCTGGAAAACAACGGTAAAAATGAGAGAATCAGAGTATCTAGGTTGAGTAAGGTAGTGTTTTGGGTGTATGAGACGTTTTACTGTACCATTGTATCCCTGGAGAGGAAGTATGTAACCCAGGTAAAATTAGCCACAATATATCGCTTGACTAGAGAGATCTTTTCTTTAGCTCGATTGGCTGAGCATAAGACTAGTAATCCAGAAGTTCCAGGTTCAATTCCTAGCAGATTTGAATTTTACTTAACATACGCTTGCGCTCCATTACATTATCGCCCATATACATGTATAGACAAGGGAATATATACTTAGTGTTACTTGTGAAAACATTGCTGTAGCTCCTGAAAACTCAAGGACGAGCTCTTCCCTCGAGAGGGATTACCTAGGTATGTAACACTGGTAATTACTAGCCTGAATATACGGCTCGAGAGAACTAGTACTTCTCTTTTGTTCGATTGGTTGATCATAACACTAGTAATCCAGAGGTCCTTGGTTCGATCCCTAGCGGAGGCTGTGAATTAAGTAATGATATGCTCTGTTACACTATGAAAAAAAGACAACAGCACATAGATTAAAGTCAGTATTTTGATAGTGTCTCCATATTTTGTTGCTATGATGAGATGTCAAGAGATGATGAGATTTTCAAATGGCAGTAATCTTCTTGTTTTATTGTGTAATAGTGTTTCAATATAATGCTGATATATTTGTGGCAATTCAATAGTGTTGTAATGGTTTTGTTGTACATCACAATATCAGGTGACAAACTTGATCTTTATGTTACAGGGTTCTGACAGGAATCATGATAGCCACATTGTGTTGGAAGAATAACGAATGGGTTGGACTTTCATTAGCAGCATCCTTGTCCGAGGTCCTTGACTGTCTGCATGGCTTGCCATTAAAGTTGTCCAACAACACATATCAAGCTATCAACAGACACAACATCCGATGTAAGTACGGCAAGACAAGGTTAAAATCCTAGGTCCTGTACACAGTCAGTTTTTATGCCCCTGCCTTTACCATTTTGTGAACTTAACGGGTTTTACGTCCGCAATTAGGGCCTTGCAGCCTTTCAGCTGTTACTTTTTGCCATCATTTCATAATTATTTAGTTTCTGCTCATTTATCTTTAACAGATACAGATATAGAATTATGCAGGTCAAGTTCTGATTTGGTTACAATCAGTTTTTAGCTCAACGGTTACGAGTAACTGAAAGCTAATGCTGTCACCCCGACGTCGGCGTCCCACCCCAAAACTTTAAAGTTTTTGGGATCAGTTTTTGGAAAGCTTCTAAGTCCAAAAACATACACCTCACACCCTTCTGATATGGTTTATACATTCATTAGAGGTCTAGGAGTGATGTTATGGCAAAATCATGCAAAAAAAATTGTGATTTGTTTTGGCTTTTTACCATTTAGTGAACTTAATTTTTTTGGCACAAAAACCCTCTTTAAAGATTTTGGGGGTAAGTTTTGGAAAGCATGTAAATTAGAGGTCTAGGAGCGATATTATGTGATGTACAATTTCAAAATGACATGCTTATACATACATAAAAAATGAATACATAGTGTGATTGCTGCCGCCGGTGAGCTTTCGCAATCATTGATTGCACATGTTTTCAGAGTTTTGACCATTTATCTTTATAAGAATTTTGATAAAAAAATTCACATAAAACAATATGACAGAAATTGGAGAGCCTTGCCTAACTCCAGTGGGAATTTCTAAAAAAAAAAAAAAAAGAAAGATGTATACCGAAAATGAAGAATCTCTTAATCTGAAAATCATGAATACACCTCATAAGAAAGCCAATTACCATAAAAATTACAAAAATTCTCCGTGGTTACCAACACGGGCATCTGCTTTTAATAACAGGGACAGCATCAAAGGTGATCAAATCTATTCAAGCGAACACACCACTCATATCTGTGAGTGGTAACTGGGGCTCTGGTGTCTGTGTGGGGGACAACAAGCGAGGCGATAGGATAATTCTCACCTGCAGTCATGTTATTGGCAAAGGTGACCCGACTTCAGGTAAGAAATTTTATTCTTAATTAATAATCCAAATTTTATACAATTAACATATTTATTTAGACCACCATTATTATCTGAATTATTCCATTTGTCAATCTGAGATTTCATGTGATGGTTCCCCTTGATTGGAGCAACAAAAATGGCCGACATGCAGCCATCTTGGATTTTGTGAGTTGAAGATTGTTATTGCTATTTCACGATGGATCCATAGTTGTGCATGCTCAGTTTTGGAACTGATCAGAAGAACAAAAAGTTCAGTCGCATCATGTATAATTTTTTTTTAAAGGAAAGTAGAAAAAAGATTGAGATAATTATAAACGAGATAATTCGATAGTACCAAGATCCTTACTGAATCTCTTGTTTGTTATTATTTGTTTACTTATTTCATGAATTAATCCTTTCAACCCTAAGAAACTTTAGTGGACTCTGCCATTCTTTCATAAGTTGAAGTCCAATATGGTCAGTATTAAACATGTCAACAAAGACATTTGAAATTGATTGAATCTGATGAAAATTCATTATTAATACATTTTCACTTTTAATAATTTTCATTATCGAAGATACAAATGTAGTATTTACTCTGCATTAGTTGCAAAAGTCAAACAGATATAAATATTGTTCATGAGTGGAGATAAATTTCGAAGATGTATATGTGTTTATACAGTGGAGGTCCTGTACAAGGGTGTCAAGACATCTCACCAAGCGGATGTGGTCTACCGCGTTCCTATGGGCCAGCAGTTTGACGTTGGAATCCTGCTGGAGCGGCGATCAACTACCCTCCAGCCCTGTATTGAGATCAGGAAGAAAAAGACACCCAGACAAGGTATTGTAGTAGGGTATAATGGTATACATGGGAAAAAAATTCAGGTTCAAAAATTAAAAAAATATAAGAATATTCATTACTGTATTTTAAAATGTTGAAATAATCGTGAACCCGGTGTAAATGAACAGTGAGCTTATGTAATGGCACAAAAATCTGGCCTTCATCCCTTTTCCCTTACAAAGCTACTTGTACAGAATGGCTAAGTGGAATTTTAACCAAATTTAGTACTGAGTATTATTTTGTAATGATAAATCAATATTTTATCAATAGAAGTTATGGCCCCCCAACTTGAAACCACAAGGAGGGGCCTGATAGGGGAAATTGGCATTAATCGTAAAAATAATGTTCATTCATACAGATTTAAGAATAAATTACCACAATAATGCATCTGTAATAAGGAATGAATATTTGTTCAAATAGAAGGGGTGCCTCACCAGTTTTCTATATATCGATCTTGGGAACGTAGATTCAAATATTTTAGGATGGGTCCCTTTGCATTGAGATGCATAGTACAAGATTACAATACATTATGTATATGTATAAAATTACTGTGGTTCATGTGTAAATGATAGCATTTTTCTGTGACTGATGCAGGCCCACTGGGCATCTTGTTTGGGAATGAAATTACTAGGAATTTCCGATACTACTGTAAAATGTCATTTGTTTCTTATCTATAAACCTAATTTCCTGATTAATTTTTATCCAAATCCTTGTTTAACAGTGTGATAGACTTCACAGAGTACATCAACTGATTATTTTTACAGGAGAAGTGGTGTTTGTGATAGGCCATTATTTTTACAGGAGAAGTGGTGTTTGTGATAGGCCATTATTTTTACAGGAGAAGTGGTATTTGTGATAGGCCATGCCTTGTTTGGAAGAGGATATGACATTGAACCCACTGTAACTAAAGGGATTGTGTCAAAGGTCATCAGGGTCAGAAATCACCCAGTCATGATACAGGTAACATACAATCTTCCCGTTGTGAATATCTGAAAAACCTAAATTAAAGGATTCCATGTTTTGGTACACAAAACGAATGTGATTTGAATGAAATATGTGAAAGGGTAAAGTTTTGTTGTAGCCATTTTGTTTGTAATGGCACCTAATTGGAAAAGGGGAAGGAAGAACCGCTGATCCAAACTGATTCCATCACTAAATACCGGGGTATATGTCTTTAAATTGAACATCTATTTAGTTATCAGAGGTTCCCAGCTTCACACCAATGTCCAGCAATTTAAGTTTTTTTCTATCTAATGCAACATATTAAATATATTTGTAGATTTATTTTGCTAATACCTTATTTTGCTAATACCACAAGCTAATCAACTTTTACTGACAGATAATGGTGTGTTGTATTTACAGACTACATGTGCGGTACACGCCGGGGCCAGTGGTGGGGCTGTGGTAGACACAGAGGGTAGGCTAGTCGGTCTCGTCGTCTGTAATGCAAGGTACCAGGGTAGTCATCTTACGATAGTCCACACGTGGTACACATTCAATATTATAAACATTCTTATTATCTAGTATTATTAAGGATACATCTTAACTATTTGATCAGTGGTAATTAGTACATTAACTCTCTCTGAAGGTGCTTTAGGAAACCTGAATTTCTTGTTTTATTTAAACATGTTTTATGGCAAATAGGAAATGTTGCCATCGGATTTGACACAAGTTTTACCAACTTATCAAAAGTTCTCCGACTCTTTAATTTCTACAGTTCCTGTTGTATCAAAGACATTTCATTAACGATATCAGGAAAGGGGCTGGGGATATCAATAAATACATGATAAATTGGCAGTTAAAAATCAGTAAAATATTTGTTGTTTAAACTACTTCTCAAGAATTATATATCAGTCATGTATAAAACAAATACCGGTAGTTTGTCTTGGAAATGAAAGGACAAAATAAGTTACATGTAGTTGATGTTCACAAAGTAGAGTGAAGACAAAATTTGCTGAACCGAAGGTATGGATGATTCAAAACAATGTAGACAATTTCAGCCTGACCTGTATTTTTTACCTCTTTATGATTAATCAATGTACTGTACATGTATTTCATTACAGAGACACAGCAACAGGAGCCAGCTATCCCCATATCAATATGAGTGTTCCCATAGCAACCATCAGTCCAGTGTTGGACTCGTACATGGAGTCAGGGGGTGAGTGTCTGTGATTTTTCATTCATGTAACTTTGTGTTATAGGTGAAAGCCATTTATATCATGAGTTATAGGTCAAAGTAATCTATATTTTGAGTTATAGGTCAAGGTCATTTATATTTTGAGTTATAGGTCAAGGCCATTTATATTGTGAGTTATGTAAACGTTGTTGATGTTTTAGGTAACAAAGACTGTTTGTCAGGTCAAAGGTCATTTGTAATCAGAATCACATGAACCAAAGGTCATTTACATTCAGGATCAAGGCCATTTATAATCTGGATTACTTGGGTCAAAGGTCATTTACATTCAGAAGCACATTGGTGAAAGTTCATTTACATTTACGATTTCATGAACCAATGATTATTTGGAATCAGGATCACTTAAGGTCAAAGGTCAGTTACATTCAGAATATATAAGGCTGCAGTTCAGTTACATTCAGGTTCACTCAAGCCAAAGGTCAGTTAAAATCAGGGCCACAACTGCTGAATAAATCATGTGTCCAGAGAAAGTGTTATAGTGTTGTAAGAACAATATTTTAAGTTTCCACACAGATGTTGATGAAATGGGTAAACTATATGTTAGCATAGAGATGTCAAAATCTTAACACTTAAAATAATACTTAATTTACCTAAATGTCATTACAAAAGGAAGTACAGAAAACGTATTTAAAAAGAATTGTCATATGCATGTTAAGTGATTAATTTCTAGAAATAGAATTTCCAGATGTGGCAACCAGATTAGTAGAGTCAGGTTTAACACTGATTATTTGTGGATTACAGATAAATCAGTTCTACGGTCCCTGTGTGTCAGAGATCCTTACATACATAGCCTATGGACAATGGAGAAGTTTCAACAAGGTAAAAACAGTGAAAGGGAGTGTTATGAAAACTACGGAAACTATTCTCTAAATATTTGTTTTAGACTCATCAATGACTATGTGTGAGGAATTGCATTCAATTAATAATAAGAAAATGATGTGGTGTACTTGTAAGTATCCTGATGGTATGGCTTTGTTTTCCTTTCAGGTGCCCAAGTCTTCTCCAGCAAGTTGTGATACACAAACATTTGTGAAGATTCAGATGTGCCAATATTTATAAACAATAAACTTGTATCGGTCAGATTTGTCCACTGAAAGGCCGTAATAGTGGACGTTAAACCTGCTAATAATAATCAGAACAACAGACCTGGGTCAATGTGTTAACCATCAGGTTATTTAAAGCATTCCAGGACTAAGAAAGTGATTTTTAAACCCCACCCACCAGATAATATATTGGTTGTCTTGGCATGTTGCAAGACTAATTGTGCACGCATATTGAATTTTGGAAGACTTTGTTTTTTATAGTCAGTGCAATAGTCATTTTACATTTGTCAGTTGAATCAATGCCACACATCCTTGTCCATCTTGGGTAACAGTTTGTAGTCTGATTAGCAGCCTGTTTTTACTATGAAATTTTCTATTGAATGCAATGAAGATAATAAAAACACTAAACAGATTCACTTTCCAGTTATTTATATTTTAATGTCTACATTTAAATATAGAACATGGATTTAATAAATACACATATCTGCAACAATGGTCAACAGGGTCAACAATGGAATATAAGGGATTGAATAAGTTAACGTTTCTGTCAATATCTAATAAAGCTACATTTGGGATAAAAACATTCCACATAATTATTATAAGATTCAATAAACATTTGAATTTTAATACAAAAACAAGTAAATATTCAACAAGAGTCTGTACCTTTCTATCAACATTTTCCCATACACAATAGAAGGCTTAAACCACTCTTAACAAGCATTGTATCATACCACTCTTAACGAGTAATGTATCATACCACTCTCAACGAGCAATGTATCATACCACTCTCAACGAGTAATGTTTCGTACCACTCTTAACAAGTAATGTATCATACCACTCTCAACGAGTAATGTATCATACCACTCTCAACGAGCAATGTATCATACCACTCTTAACGAGTAATGTATCATACCACTCTTAACGAGCAATGTATCATACCACTCTTAACGAGTAATGTATCATACCACTCTTAACGAGCAATGTATCATACCACTCTTAACGAGCAATGTATCATACCACTCTCAACGAGTTATGTATCGTACCACTCTTAACGAGTAATGTATCATACCACTCTCAACGAGTAATGTATCATACCACTCTCAACGAGTTATGTATCGTACCACTCTTAACGAGTAATGTATCATACCACTCTCAACGAGTAATGTATCATACCACTCTCAACGAGCAATGTATCATACCACTCTTAACGAGCAATGTATCATACCACTCTTAACGAGCAATGTATCATACCACTCTTAACGAGCAATGTATCATACCACTCTTAACGAGCAATGTATCATACCACTCTTAACGAGCAATGTATCATACCACTCTTAACGAGCAATATATCATACCACTTTTAATGAGCAATGTATCATACCGCTCTTAAAGAGCAATGTATCATACCACTCTTAACGAGTAATGTATCATACCACTCTTAACGAGTAATGTATCACACCACTCTTAACGAGCAATGTATCACACCACTCTTAACGAGTAATGTATCATACCACTCTTAACGAGCAATGTATCATACCACTCTTAACGAGCAATGTATCATACCACTCTTAACGAGCAATGTATCATACCACTCTTAACGAGCAATATATCATACCACTCTTAACGAGCAATATATCGTACCACTCTTAACGAGCAATGAATCGTACCACTCTTAACGAGCAATGTATCATACCACTCTTAACGAGCACTGTATCATACCACTCTTAACGAGCACTGTATCATACCACTCTTAACGAGTAATGTATCATACCACTCTTAACGAGTAATGTATCATACCACTCTTAACGAGTAATGTATCACACCACTCTTAACGAGCAATGTATCATACCACTCTTAACGAGTAATGTATCATACCACTCTTAACGAGCAATGTATCATACCACTCTTAACGAGCAATGTATCATACCACTCTTAACGAGCACTGTATCACACCACTCTTAACGAGCAATGTATCATACCACTCTTAACAAGCACTGTATCATACCACTCTTAACAAGCACTGTATCACACCACTCTTAACGAGCACTGTATCATACCACTCTTAACAAGCACTGTATCACACCACTCTTAACGAGCAATGTATCACACCACTCTTAACGAGCACTGTATCATACCACTCTTAACAAGCACTGTATCACACCACTCTTAACGAGCAATGTATCACACCACTCTTAACGAGCACTGTATCATACCACTCTTAACAAGCACTGTATCATACCACTCTTAACGAGCACTGTATCATACCACTCCAGCAGCCACTGTAACAGAAACCTAATAGAAACCATTCCTTAAGAATAGAATGATAATACTGCAAAATTTGTACAATCATCCAACTTTTGAAATACTGAAGAAAAACATGTACTTGATATTGCCAGATTGCCAGAATTTAACCTACATAATACCCCCTTCCCCCCTTGTAGGGGTGGGATATTTCCGAAATTCTTCCACCCATGCATATAAAATTAAATATTCCTCCTGGCAAGTCCTGTAACCACCACTACAGTTAAAAACATGAGACATTATAATCAGCTAACAATGCCACTGATCTGTAGTTTCCAGTTTCCAAGATGGACCAATGTTAAAAATTTCACTGGATTATGAGATTACCTAAATATTTCTGTATAAATGTATATCTGCTATATACATATATATATATATTGGCAAGGTATATACTGTAAACATACTTTATTTGGCACACTCAAATTTAAGCGCATTTTCATATTTTAACAGATTAGCGCATTGCTGAATTGGTGTGCTAAAAATTATTGTACATAGAAACAATTTATAGAAACGCCACTTAGCGCAATCGTAATTTAGCGGGATGCTTCCAGCGCGGAAAGCACTAAAATAAGATTACTACTTAAATGTTTACGTTTACAGTAATTTACAACTTAACAGATTTTCAATTACACTGTACACTTGAAATTTATTTAAGGGTTAACTATAATATTTTTTTTACGTTATTGAGCAATAACACAAAAAACTGGGGTGTACTCTGAATAAACCGCGAAGCGGTTTATGAAAAGAGTACACCCCAGTTTTTTGTGTTATTGCTCAATAACGTAAAAAAAATATTACAGTTAACCCTTATAATTTAATTAACAACGATAAGAAACATTTTCATTAAGTTTAACATGTTTATTTTGCTCCAGATATTTAAAAACACATCGATAAATACAAAATCCCGTGAACAACGATTACTCCGCTACTTCCGGTATAACTGAAAGTAGTTCCTTTTATTTTTTTATGTTATGAGATGATAACATAATTTTTTAAGCCAATGAAAATGCTTGTTACAAGCAAAATTAAATTATTTGATGTAAAATTTCTTCTGTGAGGTCATCAACAGGTGTTAATGCTAAACCAATGCTGTATATTCTACAAAATCTACCTGGATCTTCATGAGGATGTAATAGAATGGAAACTTGAGAGAACACTACCTCCAAATGAACCTTAATACTTTTATTATAATGCTCCAGTTACTATAGTGAAGACCTCAATACAGAAGACAATCGTAGATCCTGCATTCTATCGTGGAAGCCAACACGATCCTATTGAGGTTTATTTAATATAATCCTCCCCTACCTCCTTGAAGGTGAGACAAGAGAAATCTTCAACCCAAGTGGTGATATTTCTGGTTGTGTAACCGAAGACTGTGCAACTGAGGGCTAGGCAATCAAGAATATCATCCATAGGGTTTGAGATTTCTCTTGTCACATCCTCAAGGTTGAGGAAGATTATTTTTCCTGAACAGGTAAAATGAAAGTCAACACCACAGGGACTTCACACTAATTCCAGACCCTTCATTCTGAATATATGTGTATTATAAGTACATTGTATAGTATATAAAGACTGGGGGTTAGGAATTTGTGCCCTTCATTCTGTATATATGTGTATTATAAGTACATTGTATAGTATATAAAGACTGGGGGTTAGGAATTTGTGCCCTTCATTCTGTATATATGTGTATTATAAGTACATTGTATAGTATATAAAGACCGGGGGTTAGAGATTTGTGACAAGTCCCTGTAATACAGTATTTATACAAATGTATTGTGATTTATTTACTGATTCTTCAAACACCGTCGGATTAATTTATAACCAACACATCCACATGTCCATTATAATATTACATAACAGTATCTGATACCTATATATACCCAGTACCCAATGATATGTGGCACATGATCAATATGTGTCCCCATAGTAAACTGGTCTGTATCCCACTACAGGTACTATATAACATGAAACGTTTGTTGTGTAGAATCTTCCATTGTTTTCGTGGTTGTTATGGAACCACAAATATAAATACAATGAATATTGTATGTATTGTTGTCATGTTACTGTTACATGGGCTAACCACGAAAGTTTGTACCCAAACCACAAAAAAAAAATGACCACAAACATTTCACATTATACAGTATTAGATGATAACTGATGGGTCATCATTTGAATCATAGCTATGTAGTTTATCAAAGAAACAACTTATCAACGTCATAAAGCAATCATTCCTCAATGAAATTCAGAGAAAGTTTAGTTAAAAATGTAAAACTATTAACAAATGATGGGGAATGAACAAAAACAGCACACATGATTCTCCTGTGAGTTAAACATGGCCAACATTGATGATATTTACGGTAGACACTGGATTATGGCTGTTATAATAGGTTACTATCGGGAAGAACAATACTGAGGTCAGATGAAGGTCACTAAATATCTCCTAAAATGGGTCACTATACACACAAACTTGCATTCAATCTGTATAAGTAAAACTTTATCTACTCTTAAACAGTGTTCTATTTATAACCTTACATTCATCTTGTACAGAGGTCACACCAAGGTCACTAGACGTCCCCTAAAAGGGGCCAATAAACATCACCTAACATTCAATCTGAGGTCACATCAAGGTCACTAAATATCCCCTAAAAGGGGCCAATACATGTACTGTATAAGCATCACCTTACATTCAATTTGTATAGGTATCACTTAATCTACCCAAGAAGTGTTCTCTAATCGTAATCTTACATTCTCTAATCGTAATCTTACATTCAACTTGTACAGAGGTCACATGAAGGTCATTCAATACACTTCCCTAAGAGTTGATCGGTCTTTACAAATAAATCCTTTTCTATAAAGAGTTTTTTCACGAACAATTAATTTTTTCCCTTTACTTATCTATCAAGTAAAATATGCCAAGACTGTTCCTATCGCTTAAGACCTGATCTGAATTCTCGAAGATAAAACTTACTTTTCAAATTACTCTGTGTACAAAGGTCACCAGGCAGTGACCCCAAGAGATGTTAAGGTAAATATGCAAAATTTCAGACAAACAATAATTCTTTTCACAAGTGGGTACATACATGGCACTACGGGAGGGAAGGCAATCATTATACAATCATCACAGAACATCTTATATATAAACAACTAGGGTAAAATCTAATGTAACAAAACAATTTACATGATTTTTAACAGGGAACCAGTTAATATATTAACATTTATAACCTCAACAATTGAACATGTGTGAAGATACTTCACCCCAAATATTCTTCAAAATATATTCATATTTTTGCTTCATTTCATTTCATAAATATTCAAGAGGTTTCATTTCATAAATATTCAGAAGATTTGATTTCATAAATATTCAAAAGATAACATCAATTTTGAAACATTTAATATATGAAACCATAGATATACCAGTATATGGAAGTGTTCTCTATTTAGAATATGCCCTTGACCACCAGTTGTTGTAGCATCCCTACATAAATATACTCTCTTTACCGTTATTAACCTGTGTAGTTTTGATGACTTGTGCTTTTAAAACCCTAATAATTAAACATCATGTGACTTTCAATGGATGCAATCTTCAACTACTGCTGCCAAAAAAAAAAAAAAAAAATTAATTGCATGATCTTTTGAAAACTTACAATATTTAGTAATTTTTTGAGAGGAAATACTAATTTTTAAAACCTAGTCACAGTTAGAACACTTCACCATCTTATCAACATGGTAAGCTTGGAACCAGCCCAGGAATGTTTAATGCTATACAATATTCAACCGCGAAAATTTTGTATACTCGGGAAGATATTTTGCTTCTATTCTTCATTTAGGATAAAAACATGTATGTTTTTAGCTGTAAAACATAGCAAAAATATCACCAATACCAGTATTGTTATTTTAAAAATATGATTTAAACATTTTTTTAATATCTTACTAAAATGTAAGAAATACATGTTAACGTTCACAAGAATGAATCTAAATTCAATATTTTTCTGATTTAAATGAAGACTGACTACAAGATGACTAGATGATGTTTAAATGATGTCTTTGAAATTATGGGAATATAGCTTCATACTTCATAAGACTAAATCGGAATTGAATATATATTTCCACTTGTACTCGTTCAATTTTCAATTTTTACCATGTTTTCAGCATTAACGTAACATACCTAATCAATGATAAGTACCATCACATTATGTAAGTTGATGTAGGTATTCTTTACATACAATTTTACCTGTTTAATTAAACGGTAGATGTACAGGTACAATATGCACCATACTGAGACTCTCCTTCATAAACATGCTAATTGACATTTATGCTTAATATTTCAGGTAATTCATAAAATTAAAACATTTCAATAAGGAGAAAAGGGTTACTAGTAATTGTTTCATTGAAAAAAAAAATAAAAAAAAAATAAAGTTTTAATTTTCAACCACTAAATACTTGTGTGTCACCTCGAGTCTGAAGAATCGCTGTTAGATTCTTCCTCGGAGGAAGACGAAATTACACCCCTATATGAAAATATCCGTGCATCATAAGTATTGGAAGGCTGTAGCCGATGCCGATAGGATATTTTGGGAATGTCTGTCCTGCCTGATAACACGTCCTGATAATAACTTGCAGGATGAGGCTTTGGCCCTCCGATTACATTAGAAGCCACAGTTGGTCGTGCTGGAAGTTTCCGTGGAGTTGAAAACCCATATGGCTTTGCATTTAGAGAGTTAAGCTCCTTGGTGACTGGAGGTTTTTTGGGTCGAGGAGGTTTACCATCGTTCACAATCACTTTGTTTTCTTTTGCTTCTACATCAAAATTTTCTTGTTTGATATTTTTCTCGTTTTCATTTCCCTGTTTGGTACTGTTGTCAGGTTTAGGTGACCTTTTACCTTTGCCAGTCAAAGGTCGTAGGCGCCTGTCATGGTTATTGTTAGAATTTACAGGTGTCTTTGAACCTGTAGGCGTTTTTGAACCTGAACTAGTACCAGTTGGAGTTTTTGTACCAAATAATTTATCTGATGTACTCCTACGAATTCTTGCCTGCATTTTCTTAGAGACTCCCGCAGTACTGTTTGGAATAGATCCTGATCCAGTCTCTAACTTTATACCGGGATTTGAACTCATACCACTTGGTGTACCAGCCTTTTTCCGTATCGTAACAGCAGGTACTTTACTGTTCGCTACACCATTAGCCACATTTTTATCCATCCTCGAGGAGGTCGGAGCTGACACTGTGCTGTAGTTTCTTGAACCGTCATTACTGTTATTGTTAATCTTTGTCCTCAGATCAACAGGAACACCATTACGACGTGCCCCATTGCTATGAATACCATTCGATAATCCATTTTTACTAAAATCTGTAGGTTTTCGTGTCCGATTCCATGCAAAGTTTTTGTTTTTCCTCCGACGAGGTATGTCATCATCTGAGGAAGAGTCACTAGAGTCATCAGATTCTGTCTCCGATGATGAATCAGATTCCACAGCACTTGCTCGGAAAAAAGTGTTCCTTGTTGGAGGGGGTGGCTTTTTTCTCCTGAATTCCATCAAACGCTTTGCTGTATTTTTCAAGTACTCCTGGTCACACTGGAAAGAGTACAAACAAGATACAAATATTTCCTACAGGGAACAGGTAAGGAGATTATAAAGTGCCAAACCTGTCTATAAAGGTCACTCAAGGAAACAGAGAAAAGTGGCCTTCGTAACCAGGTGGCCTTTACATTCAGGTTAACCAACCATGTAAAATTAATAACATAAGTAACTGAAACAGGTTATTGCTTAACGCAGGTTTCCCTTAAGTTTGACTGTAAATTTATACAAAATAGAAATATTATTCTGATAAATGAATTACTTCCCTTCTCTACTGTAGAATACAAGCCGGTATTTTCCAACAGACACCTTCATTTAAATATTATCTTTTCTAATTAACTATGTTTTATCAGAGTTTAATATAGAGCTGAAAAAAAAAGAATTCTGGTGAAAGAATGGTAGGTAATGTACATCCAGAAAATATCAAACTGATAGAAAATGTGACTACCATCAGGCCTCATCAAATTGTAGGGTAAAACTGACTGCAGAGCTACTCTGAATAGGGCTAGAAATAATTGACAAGTTGGAATCGAGGCAGTAGGGAGCCTACGTTTGAGGGGCAGAAATTATTATCTAGATGGTAGGGAGCCTATACTACAATTAAGGGGTAGAAACTTACAATTTTGAGAACTCCTTCAGATTTGATGATGAGGTCTTCTATGTCAGATTTCCAGCCGACCATCTCGGTGAAGTTCTGCATGCTCTTGATAAGGTCACCTGTTAGTATTACATTATCTCTATGTAACAAAATATCAACCTTAAACTTAAACTGTACATATTTTTGTTACTCAAATTTAATAAAATCATCAATTTTAACATATTGGTTCAATGATAAATTGCATCTGCAATATATGTAATACAAAACAATAAATATGCCTCTAAATTTAATTATCATAATTTAGTGGGGAAAATATTTGCTAAAATAAGACTTCATGTGCTACAATGAGATCATCACTAATGAGATCACCACTAAACTAAAGCACATTTGAAATTTCTGAATATTAATCTTGGAAATACATCTTTGGAAGCTATATTTAGACTGAAAATTTTAAATAACATTGCAAACAAATTCTGCTTTGGCAACTTTTTTCCCCATCAACAATGCTAAATTATTTTAAGCATTGTTACATTTTAACGAAATGGTGCTGGGTCAAAATACCATTCTGTCACCATTGTTAGAGTACTTAGGATGGTCGGATCTTGACCAAATTTGATGTGTACCTCGAGTGGAATGTTGGGAACACGGAAATGTGCTCCTTTTAGAGACAATTTTAATGGTGTACAAAGAACCACAATGTCCGTGGCAGCATTGTTACATTCTAACGAAATGGTGCTGAGTCAAAAGGGGGTTCTGTCATCATATCTATATTATTTAGAATGTTCAGATCTTGATCAGAATTGGTGTCCACATCGAGAAGAATGGGATGAACATACTTTAAGAATATGGATGAGTGACAAACAAGTTCAAAGCCAGTCAATGTAACAGTACATGTATGTCTATCTCTAGGTTTATTTGCTGTGCATCATAGGACCAAACAAGTCTCTTTTTTCCAAAAGATGGCAGCGACCGAGTCTTTGATTTCACCATGATATGTTGCAATGGTGCAAACAGGGAAAGTGAAAGTAGCCCCTGGAGTATCGAGGATGCTTAGCATCAAGTTAGTTTCTCCTTTACAACAGATTACCGTCTGTAACAGTGCTTTGTTTACCTGCAGCCACCACATCCTTGGCACGTTTACTATTCCTAAACGGTCCTACAGCCTCCATGTTAAACAGGACCCTGGGTACCGTCCATCTGACTGTGTCCACAATACCAGCAAATGGCTGGACCTGTCATTAATAAATAGACATAGGCATGAGCTTATTACCAGACATGGACGAGCTTATAACCAGACATATACATGGGGTTATTACCAGACATGGACATGTGCTTATTACCATATACGGACATATGCTTATTAATTACCAGACATGAACATGTGCTTATTACCAGACATGGACATTTGCTTATTGCCATATATGGACATGTGCTTATTACCATATACGGATATATGCTTATCAATTACCAGACATGAACATGTGCTTATTACCAGACATGAACATGTGCTTATTGCCAGACATGGACATGTGCTTATTAATTACCAGACATGGACATGTGCTTATTACCGGATATGGACATATGCTTATTGCCAGACATGGGCTTATTGACTAAAAGATATGATAAGAGAAGTTATCATGACTATCAATAACTTATTTGGTGTGGTTTGACACCCAGAGAAGTACATTGGTCCATGTGTTTGACACCCAGAGAAGTACATTGGTCCATGTGTTTGACACCCAGAGAAGTACATTGGTCCATGTGTTTGACACCCAGAGAAGTACATTGGTCCATGTGTTTGACTTTTACTGACCCTAGGTCTAGGAGCAGTGATACTCAGTCAAGAGCTGGATCAGGGTGTTTTGACCATAACTGGACCCCTAGAAGTCATTATAACTTGACCACCAGAGACCCTTGGTCAGAGTTGGTCAGTACTTACCCCCAAAGAAGTACCCATTATAATGACTAGATCAGCCTGTAACATATCCTTCAGGTAGAAGTAAAATCGTTTGGGTAAATCCTCGCCAAAGAACACAATATCTGGTTTCACAATTCCCTTAAAAAAGATCAAAATGAAAATTAAAGATATCTGAACAAATGTAACAATAAGAAAATCTAAAGAAAAAAATCTTTTTAATTCTATTAAACGTTAAATTTTAAACACGATTCATATTGTTCAGTAGATTTTTAATAAGTGAATTCAATCTGTTCGATTTAGAAATTTAAATTTGTTTAAATTCATCAGCAATAAATTTTCCTTGTTTTTAATTTATGGGGGCAGTTAATGTCAGTGGAGTATATAAACATGTGAATAAATATTTAAATACAGGAATAAACAGGCGACCAAACAATTCAGTATGGTGAATTTAATCAAAACATTAAACATGAAATCTTAACAGAATTGATTACTTCCGCGTACAGCACAGACAACGATCTGATAGCACACACGATATTGTAAATAGCACATTGATATTGTAAACAACAATCTTTCGTTACAATATTGATGTACATTACAACCTAAACGAGCCAAGGCCGACCATGTGTTGATTAAGTAAACAACACTACAGTTTGACAGTAGTTGTTAAGATAATCGTAATGATTTCAAATCTTCAATTCTAATCACCTGGGGCCAATCATGGGGCATTTATAAAAGGGATCTTAAAGTGTATTCTGAGGAAATATAAAATTTTTCTTTCAATATTTTTTTGACCAGATAAAATAATTTAAAATAGAGTGAAAATTCAGGATAATTAAAAAATGAAACAGGGTTCAATTTCATAAAATAGTCTATAATCAACACAACATTACAAATGTAGGGACTGGAAGTGTAAAGCCCATAGTATGATTCCATTGGTAACTGTGTTTTCTTTATTTTTAGGTTTATTCTCATTTTGGAAAATTTGATAATTCTGTAAAATGCACCACACATTGCGGTTTATATGGTAAGCTTCTATGTAGAAGGACTGAGATGAGCATGTCAGTTAGACTGGAAATAACATATCTTAACTTTGCTTTCAGTCTATATCTATAGCTCAGTTGGTTAGAGTGCTGACCATGCAACCTCAGGTGAAGATCCGAGGTCCAGTGGTTTGACGCCCCCTTCCCGTATCGGTTTGCGTTTCTCGGGAAGCTGATAAACAGGCTAGTCTGTGCTGTTGAGGTTGTGTCCTTAGGCAAGACACTTTACCCTAATTACTAGATATATGGCATTCAACAGGCCTCCTGTATGTTGTTCAGTGAGGTAGTCACCAACTACTACAAGGAGACCCCTCCTTAAAATGACGCTGGCCATTCACAAGGCTATAAACCCAGCAAACAAACAAACAAACTTTATGAAGATACTTACCGGACAGCCACGTTTCTTACACAAGGGAAGCTTGTCCGCGAACACAGGCTCCTGTAACAACAAAGTTATCATAAACATATGGGGAAATCTCCTGTTGTGGAAATTCTCCGAGAACCAACGTCCAGCTGAGTTTATATATATGTGTTGTATTATATCTACAAGGCTATCATACCTAATATCAAAACACCAGGGGAAACTAGGTCTAAAACACAGGATCCTGATCATAGTATTACACTGGTATATAAGCTTAAATCCTAGGTCCCATACTGTAGAATGTATAAGATGAATTACAAACACAACTCATTTATAACATTTTGAGTTATACTATAACTTCCACTTGAGTAATTGTGATTATCATTAACCAGTTAAACATGCATAATTTAAGTAAGATTTCTAATAAAAAGAATAAGTTTAAACTTCAAAGTTTAAATTCCAGTGGGATTCTTCACATGCAATAAGTTTTTTTTATCTGGTAAAACATGAATACAACTTAATACACTGAAACTTTGCTGAACCAACCTTGACCATCGATCCTTCATGCAAATAACCACAAATAGTGCAGGTCGCAGATGCGAATGTCCCATGAGCCTCCACCAGTTTCTCTGCTGGTAATCCCGCCACTGATAAAACAATTGAAACAGAAAATTGTCAAAGTTTAATGCAAAACAGCAGGCATGAATATCTTTCATCGTTTCTAACAAGGGCAAAGACATACAAAGACATGACTAATAAGAGCAACTTATATAACCAACTTTTTTAAAACAGAAAAAAAATCACCATGATCTAGATATAGAAGAAGGTGACAAACCAAGTTACAAAGGCAGCAGTCACCAAATCATACATACATGTCACAGTGACCTAGATATGGCTGGTGACAAACCATGTTAAACAGGTCAATGTGACCTAGATATGTCCATGACAAGCTAAGTTATATAGATCAGTGACCTAGATATGGCTTTGACAAATGAACCTATACAGGTCGCAGTGGCATAGATATGGCTAGTGACAAACCCAGTTATTTAGGTCACAATGACCTAGATATGGCTGGTGACAAACCAAGTTATATAGGTCACAGTGACCTAGCTATGACTAGTGACAAACCAAGTTAAACAAGAAGAAAATGGTAGGTGATATGATTATCATGGAAACATGTCTCCAAATCTGGCTGAGGTCACAGGGATCAAAATCTATATACATTGTACCTATATAATTCTAAAGAGATTAAAGTGAAAGTAGAAATTTGCCGAGACTCATCGTAACTATTGGCTACTGTACTGAACACATCTATGCATTGTCTGCTTACCGGTATACAAGACTACACATTCACAGGGAATCAGTAATGAACTTTTATTTTTGGACTTGTCACAGATAATTTCACATAATGGCTGGATTTTAATCGGTGCAAGCTGGCAAATATGGACACAAAATTTGCCAGATTGTGCTAATTTTTTTTGGTATGTACATTACACTGGTATGGAAATTTGTTCAGCCATTATACCTAGAAATTATTTTAAATTGCCTGCAAAGATAAATGACTTTTACATATAGTTTGTCTGATTTTTATATGTAAGCCAATTTTACAATACCAGCAGCAAAGTGAAAGCAGCAGTTTACCTACAGTATCATACTGATTGTACTTTACCTACAGAACTGACCTAATTCCAACAGTTCTGTGACATGTTAAAGATTTAGCTTATCAACCTTATTGACAAGTCCCTATACATTTATAATCAGAGTCTACCATCAACAACCAAATGCCGTAACAGAGTTATTGGAGAACAGAACATTCTTTCCGAACTAAAAAATTCTAATATTTTGCCTAAATGGGTTAAAAGTGTACAATCTGGGGTCTTCCTGTTGATTCAAGATGAAAAATATAAGTTGCAATGGAAGTAAATAGCTTTTAATGTACATGGTACTTAATTAATTTCAATAATGCATAAACATTGTTCTTAGGTCAATCACCATCAGTTGTTTACACACTTTATCTACAATAATTTGGGTTGTTAAAAAAATCTTCAAAAAGACCATAAAAATCAGCCCTTTTTACCGTAACATTCAGTAAAGATCAAAAGATATTACTGTAAATAAAAAATTCAAATTTGACGTTCCATAAAATTTTATGATATGTGTCATATAAGCACGACAGGTACACCTTCATACAACGATAAATCTAACCTTCACGACAAATCCATTGATTCAATACAAAAGACCATTCAAAATTTGATTTATCAAAATCTGGTTAAAGTCATAAATGTAGTTTTGTCACAAGTGTATAAATCAATTTTCAAAAGCAAGTTGAATGTTGACGTGCTACAAAACCTCTATGGTTGCTTAAGATGACAACAATGGCGCCCATTGAAGGAACCAATATACCATGAAGCCGATAATTCAAGACCCTATAATGGATCAATAGAAAATGTAGGATACACCTGTTGACATTATTGACCTGAATGAGAAAAATCTGGCTAGAGTTAAGTATAAGGTAAGTAATGCAGGTATATATTGTGTATTTAGTGTATACTGATATACAGGACTGGCCTACCTATATATATAACTCCCGGTAGCTATAGTCTGATCTAGATAAGTCTCAATACAGTGTAATTTATCTCAATTTTTGGAGAGGTCTGATACATAGCAAAGCTTCATTTAAATTCATATGATAGGCAGTTACAACAGTAAAACGTTTGTTAGAATGCTCTTACATTTTTATATCAGTCTGGGGTAATCAACGTCATACTGAGACAAAAAATAAGAATCGTCAGTGATGGCATTATAACAAGTGTTGGCAATAAACATTCCATCTAGGAAAACTTGAGTGCAGATTGTCTTCATTTGTCCATTAACCATTAATTTGCATATGCTTATTTACATATGTAATGCATACATATGTATGTGTATTTACTCATACATGTGCAGAATTATGAAAAACAAAAAAAAATAAAAATCTGGAATTTTTAGATTTTAAACATACATTACATAAATAACTGTTTTTATTATTTAATCTAAAGGTCAGTCAGACTCATATTTTGTGATCCTGGGGATTTCTGTCATTCAATATCACCAGTATCAACTATCGGAGTCAACACCCATCACAGCTGGAGAAAGCCACAAAAGTATCCTCATACAGGAATACACAATTATTGCATATACACATTTGTATACGGTATACCCTTCATTCCCTATTCATGCCAATATGGTATAAACTATGTTATCATATTTATACAGGGTTTAGTCTATTTTTGAGAGGACACAACATGTAGGATAAAATTAATTGAATTTGAATAATAATGATTTTTTTTTTGTGATACTGGGTCACTGGTACCCAGATCTGGTGGACAGGAAAACTTTGGAGGTGACAGACCCTGAAGTTTGATAAAAGGGTGGACACACGCTGTCGTGTACTGTCACAGGTTTATACGACTGGATCTCACTATAATTGCTAATGTAACATTATACATTGTCACATTGTCACATAATGATAAAATCATTTAAAATTCACAGATAAACCACCTTTTATATGACTTCCTCAAGTTAACACTAATCTTTGCAAAATGGTGCACAAGCCCCTTTCCAAAACAAAAATTAGGATTTTTTGGATTGTGGATTGGCATTCAAATTAATTTTCATGCATGCCTGAAACTGGAAAAATGCAGTTATATGAGCAATACAGAAGGAAGAGCCTTACTTACTGAAAATTGCATTAATTTTACTTTAAGCTTTCCCCCTAGACTTTCAATGTAAGGATAGATATTCTGTACTGTCCAATCAATAAATACCCCCTGAAAAGTTTTTAAAAGGCCAAAAGGAAGGAAAAAATTCTGAGGATATAAACAGTTAGGGGTACTACATTTATATATAGATGCATACATTTGAGAGACAAATATATCTGTGACACCTGATTTTAAATATTTGAATGTTTAAGATAAGTTTTTGGTTTATTTATAAAATTGCTGTAAGTCAGATGACATAATCCATGATAGACTTTACCATAATTACATGTTCCATTGGAACCCATAGCTCTAATGTTAATATTTAAATGTCTCTCTGTAATTACCTTGACATGTTGTTTAATTTTAAATAAATGACAGCCTTATTTAACAAGATAATCTGTGATTAGATGTTCAGATAGCCATTGATAACACAGGGGGTGGGAGATCTAATGCCTGTAGTACATGTTAGGAGTTACATTGTCGATAGATTCCAAAGAAACATGAACACTAGACAAACCATAGTAGTTTGTTACTGTTTAATCTTCCATCATTATTAAACAGTATCAATACATGACTGTACCTGGTATTGAATGGGGTGAGTTTAAGGGCGGTGCTATATGGCCATTTCACTCTTGTGATGCTAATACATTAATTGGTATGAAATCACTGCCGGCCATTATATATATACAGACACCAGAATGGGTTAGGCCCCGAATTAATCAATGTTCCTTATCTTGACAAAATTCCAAACCTTAAAATTTTCCGTCAGTGGATTTAAGGCATAGAAACTTTGCTTAAAATTTGTAATGCTCTCCATAACTAAGAATTATTGATGAAACTTGGGCCAGTTTCATTTCCTTGTGCAACCATCCGTAGGAGTAAACATAACATGCATGGATGACCACAAAACATGAACAAGGGTGATCGGCAACTTCATTAAAGTTTAAATTTGTTGATAACTTCAATAGATATTGTTTACCAACCCTTACCTAGACATACTAAAATGTACTCTGTAAACCCAGTGTTTAGTTAGACTGGTGGTGGTGTGGGACTGAGATCTACAGACTCTGATTAACATAATTAATTGATTTATCATGACCGGCCCCAGAACTAATTATACAATACATTAACACCTATAAATATAGCCAATCATGAATGTTTACACAATATACAGCCACAGGGACAGCATTACTGTAATATTTAATATAGAATATTTATGTATTTGTCTTGGACTTTAGCCCTACATGATTGTGAATGTTGTTTTGATTGATTGATCGATCGATCAATATTGATTGATCAATCAACATGTGTCATTAACACAATATACACATGAAATATCCATTATAAAATTTATTGTATGAATAATATAGAAAATCTGTCCATTCAATATGAGAGTCAAGATAATCTTGATTCAACACCATATACAGTGTAAATTCAAGATAACTATATATCCTATAAAATACTTCTGACCATTCAACATTATACACACGAAATGTCCATACTAAAGAGGTTCCCCTGTACACAAACCAAAGTGTCCAGACTAAAGAGGTTCCACTGTACACAAACCAAAGTGTCCAGACTAAAGAGGTTCCCCTGTACACAAACCAAAGTGTCCAGACTAAAGAGGTTCCACTGTACACAAACCAAAAAGTCCAGACTAGACAGATTCTCCTGTACACAAACCAAAGTGTCCTGACTAAAGAGGTTCCACTGTACACAAACCAAAGTGTCGAGACTAGAGAGGTTCTCCTGTACACAAACCAAAGTGTCTAGACTAAACAGGTTCCCTTTTACACAAACCAAAGTGTCCAGACTAGAGAGGTTCCCCTGTACACAAACCAAAAAGTCCAGACTAGAGAGGTTCTCCTGTACACAAACCAAAGTGTCCAGACTAAAGAGGTTCCCCTGTACACAAACCAAAGTGTCCAGACTAAAGAGGTTCCACTGTACACAAACCAAAGTGTCCAGACTAAAGAGGTTCCACTGTACACAAACCAAAAAGTCCAGACTAGAGAGGTTCTCCTGTACACAAACCAAAGTGTCCAGACTAAAGAGGTTCCCCTGTACACAAACCAAAGTGTCCAGACTAAACAGGTTCCCCTGTACACCAACCAAAGTGTCAAGACTAAAGAGGTTCCCTTTTACACAAACCAAAGTGTCCAGACTAAAGAGGTTCCCTTTTACACAAACCAAAGTGTCCAGACTAAACAGGTTCCCCTGTACACCAACCAAAGTGTCAAGACTAAACAGGTTCCCTTTTACACAAACAAAGTGTCCAGACTAAAGAGGTTCCCCTGTACACAAACCAAAGTGTCCAGACTAAAGAGGTTCCCCTGTACACAAACCAAAGTGTCCAGACTAAACAGGTTCCCCTTTACAGAAACCAAAGTGTCCAGACTAGAGAGGTTCCCCTGTACATAAACCAAAGTGTCCAGACTAAACAGGTTCCCCTTTACACAAACCAAAGTGTCCAGACTAAACAGGTTCCCTTTTACACAAACCAAAGTGTTGAGATTAGAGAGGTTCTCCTGTACACAAACCAAAGTGTCCAGACTAAACAGGTTCCCTTTTACACAAACCAAAGTGTCGAGATTAGAGAGGTTCTCCTGTACACAAACCAAAGTGTCCAGACTAAATAGGTTCCCCTTTACACAAACCAAAGTGTCCAGACTAGAGAGGTTCCCCTGTACATAAACCAAAGTGTCCAGACTAAACAGGTTCCCCTTTACACAAACCAAAGTGTCCAGACTAAACAGGTTCCCCTTTACACAAACCAAAGTGTCCAGACTAAACAGGTTCCCCTGTACACAAATCAAAGTGTCCAGACTAGAGAGGTTCCCCTGTACACAAACCAAAGTGTCTAGACTAACAGGTTCTCCTTTACACAAATCAAAGTGTCCAGACTAGAGAGGTTCCCCTGTACACAAACCAAAGTGTCCAGACTAAACAGGTTCCCCTTTACACAAACCAAAGTGTCCAGACTAGAGAGGTTCCCCTGTACACAAACCAAAGTGTCCAGACTAAACAGGTTCCCCTTTACACAAACCAAAGTGTCCAGACTAGAGAGGTTCCCCTTTACACAAATCAAAGTGTCCAGACTAGAGAGGTTCCCCTGTACACAAACCAAAGTGTCCAGACTAAACAGGTTCCCCTTCACACAAACCAAAGTGTCTAGACTAAACAGTTTCCCCTTTACACAAACCAAAGTGTCCAGACTAGAGAGGTTCCCCTTTACACAAACCAAAGTGTCGAGACTAGAGAGGTTCCCCTGTACACAAACAAAAGTGTCGAGACTAGAGAGGTTCCCCTGTACACAAACCAAAGTGTCCAGACTAGAGAGGTTCCCCTGTACACAAACAAAA
This sequence comes from Pecten maximus, assembly GCF_902652985.1. Classification (NCBI taxonomy): domain Eukaryota; kingdom Metazoa; phylum Mollusca; class Bivalvia; order Pectinida; family Pectinidae; genus Pecten; species Pecten maximus. Next base: position 25,395,434 of record NC_047024.1, on the reverse strand, counting down.
GTGTCCAGACAAAAGAGGTTCTCCTGTACACAAACCAAAGTGTCAAGACTAAACAGGTTCCCCTGTACACAAACCAAAGTGTCTAGACTAAACAGGTTCTCCTTTACACAAACCAAAGTGTCCAGACTAAACAGGTTCCCCTGTACACAAACCAAAGTGTCCAGACTAAACAGGTTCCCCTGTACACAAATCGAAGTGTCCAGACTAGAGAGGTTCCCCTGTACACAAACCAAAGTGTCTAGACTAAACAGGTTCCCCTTTACACAAATCAAAGTGTCCAGACTAGAGAGGTTCCCCTGTACACAAACCAAAGTGTCCAGACTAGAGAGGTTCCCCTGTACACAAACCAAAGTGTCCAGACTAAACAGGTTCTCCTTTACACAAACCAAAAAGTCCAGACTAGAGAGGTTCTCCTGTACACAAACCAAAGTGTCCAGACTAAAGAGGTTCCCCTGTACACAAACCAAAGTGTCCAGACTAGAGAGGTTCCCCTGTACACAAACCAAAGTGTCCAGACTAAACAGGTTCCCTTTTACACAAACCAAAGTGTCCAGACTAAACAGGTTCCCCTGTACACAAACCAAAGTGTCCAGACTAAAGAGGTTCCCCTGTACACAAACCAAAGTGTCCAGACTAAAGAGGTTCCCCTGTACACAAACCAAAGTGTCCAGACTAAACAGGTTCCCCTTTACACAAACCAAAGTGTCCAGACTAAACAGGTTCCCCTTTACACAAACCAAAGTGTCCAGACTAAACAGGTTCCCCTGTACACAAACCAAAGTGTTGAGACTAGAGAGGTTCCCCTTTACACAAACCAAAGTGTCGAGACTAGAGAGGTTCTCCTGTACACAAACCAAAGTGTCAAGACTAAACAGGTTCCCCTGTACACAAACCAAAGTGTCTAGACTAAACAGGTTCCCCTTTACACAAATCAAAGTGTCCAGACTAGAGAGGTTCCCCTGTACACAAACCAAAGTGTCCAGACTAAACAGGTTCCCCTTCACACAAACCAAAGTGTCTAGACTAAACAGTTTCCCCTTTACACAAACCAAAGTGTCCAGACTAGAGAGGTTCCCCTTTACACAAACCAAAGTGTCGAGACTAGAGAGGTTCCCCTGTACACAAACAAAAGTGTCGAGACTAGAGAGGTTCCCCTGTACACAAACCAAAGTGTCCAGACTAGAGAGGTTCCCCTGTACACAAACAAAAGTGTCCAGACAAAAGAGGTTCTCCTGTACACAAACCAAAGTGTCAAGACTAAACAGGTTCCCCTGTACACAAACCAAAGTGTCTAGACTAAACAGGTTCTCCTTTACACAAACCAAAGTGTCCAGACTAAACAGGTTCCCCTGTACACAAACCAAAGTGTCCAGACTAAACAGGTTCCCCTGTACACAAATCAAAGTGTCCAGACTAGAGAGGTTCCCCTGTACACAAACCAAAGTGTCTAGACTAAACAGGTTCCCCTTTACACAAATCAAAGTGTCCAGACTAGAGAGGTTCCCCTGTACACAAACCAAAGTGTCCAGACTAGAGAGGTTCCCCTGTACACAAACCAAAGTGTCCAGACTAAACAGGTTCTCCTTTACACAAACCAAAAAGTCCAGACTAGAGAGGTTCTCCTGTACACAAACCAAAGTGTCCAGACTAAAGAGGTTCCCCTGTACACAAACCAAAGTGTCCAGACTAGAGAGGTTCCCCTGTACACAAACCAAAGTGTCCAGACTAAACAGGTTCCCCTGTACACAAACCAAAGTGTCCAGACTAAACAGGTTCCCCTGTACACAAACCAAAGTGTCCAGACTAAAGAGGTTCCCCTGTACACAAACCAAAGTGTCCAGACTAAAGAGGTTCCCCTGTACACAAACCAAAGTGTCCAGACTAAACAGGTTCCCCTTTACACAAACCAAAGTGTCCAGACTAAACAGGTTCCCCTTTACACAAACCAAAGTGTCCAGACTAAACAGGTTCCCCTGTACACAAACCAAAGTGTTGAGACTAGAGAGGTTCCCCTTTACACAAACCAAAGTGTCGAGACTAGAGAGGTTCTCCTGTACACAAACCAAAGTGTCAAGACTAAACAGGTTCCCCTGTACACAAACCAAAGTGTCTAGACTAAACAGGTTCTCCTTTACACAAACCAAAGTGTCCAGACTAGAGAGGTTCCCCTGAACACAAACCAAAGTGTCTAGACTAAACAGGTTCCCCTTTACACAAACCAAAGTGTCCAGACTAAAGAGGTTCCCCTTTACACAAACCAAAGTGTCCAGACTAAACAGGTTCCCCTGTACACAAATCAAAGTGTCCAGACTAGAGAGGTTCCCCTGTACACAAACCAAAGTGTCTAGACTAAACAGGTTCTCCTTTACACAAATCAAAGCGTCCAGACTAGAGAGGTTCCCCTGTACACAAACCAAAGTGTCCAGACTAAACAGGTTCCCCTTTACACAAACCAAAGTGTCTAGACTAAACAGTTTCCCCTGTACACAAACCAAAGTGTCCAGACTAAACAGGTTCTCCTTTACACAAACCAAAGTGTCCAGACTAAACAGGTTCCCCTTTACACAAACCAAAGTGTCGAGACTAGAGAGGTTCTCCTGTACACAAACCAAAGTGTCAAGACTAAACAGGTTCCCCTGTACACAAACCAAAGTGTCTAGACTAAACAGGTTCTCCTTTACACAAACCAAAGTGTCCAGACTAAACAGGTTCCCCTGTACACAAACCAAAGTGTCCAGACTAAACAGGTTCCCCTGTACACAAACCAAAGTGTCCAGACTAGAGAGGTTCCCCTGTACACAAACCAAAGTGTCTAGATTAAAGAGGTTCCCCTGTACACAAACAAAACTGTCCAGACTAAACAGGTTCCACTGTACACAAACCAAAGTGTCCAGACTAGAGAGGTTCCCCTGTACACAAACCAAAGTGTCTAGACTAAACAGGTTCTCCTTTACACAAATCAAAGTGTCCAGACTAGAGAGGTTCCCCTGTACACAAACCAAAGTGTCTAGACTAAACAGGTTCCCCTGTACACAAACCAAAGTGTCTAGACTAAACAGGTTCCCCTGTACACAAACCAAAGTGTCCAGACTAAACAGGTTCCCCTGTACACAAACCAAAGTGTCTAGACTAATCAGATACCACCTTGTCTGTTGTGTATTATTGACAATAAGGTAAACTCCTAGTGTTATTATAACTGGAAGGCAACTTACATCTCTCCAGTCCATCAATGTTCTGGGTGTACATTCGGAGTAGCATGCCCTTGTCATGCAACAGCCTGACGAAGTAATGGATGTAGTTTGGCCGATACTTTCCTGACGGATACAATTCCTTGGCAAGTGTGAAAAATGGCTTAGGGTTGTGATGGAAGTAATCAATATCGAAGATGGCCTCTGGGTAGGGAATCCTGTACTGCTTTAGGTTGTCGTATAAACCTGTTCCTGGAGTCCTGGAATTCAACACAACATAATATACTGACAATCAACAAACACAATACCCCCGTATTACAGACAATCAACAAACACAATACCCCCGTATTATAGACAATCAACAAACACAATACCCCCATATTACAGACAATCAACAAACACAATACCCCCGTATTACAGACAATCAACAAACACAATACCCCCGTATTACAGACAATCAACAAACACAATACCCCCGTATTACAGACAATCAACAAAAACAATACCCCCGTATTACAGACAATCAACAAGCACAATACCCCCGTATTACAGACAATCAACAAACACAATACCCCCGTATTACAGACAATCAACAAAAACAATACCCCCGTATTACAGACAATCAACAAAAACAATACCCCCGTATTACAGACAATCAACAAACACAATACCCCCATATTACAGACAATCAACAAAAACAATACCCCGCTATTACAGACAATCAACAAACACAATATCCCCGTATTACAGACAATCAACAAACACAATACCCCCGTATTACAGACAATCAACAAACACAATACCCCCGTATTACAGACAATCAACAAACACAATACCCCCGTATTACAGACAATCAACAAACACAATACCCCCGTATTACAGACAATCAACAAACACAATACCCCCGTATTACAGACAATCAACAAACACAATATCCCCGTATTACAGACAATCAACAAACACAATACCCCGTATTACAGACAATCAACAAACACAATACCCCCGTATTACAGACAATCAACAAACACAATACCCCGTATTACAGACAATCAACAAAAACAATACCCCCGTATTACAGACAATCAACAAACACAATACCCCCGCATAACAGACAATCAACAAACACAATACCCCCGCATTACAGACAAACAACAAACAAAATTAATACACCCATATCAATCAACAAACACAATACCCCCAAATTAGGGTCAATAAAAAAATAATAAGTAATAGGATTGTAAAATCATGTATAATATATATGAAATAGAGTATCTATATGACTTTGTTTTTAAGTTTCCTTTTAGTATTTGATACATTAATTTTCCATCGTGATACCTCTGAAATATATATATATATATAATTTTTAATTCTTTATGTTTCAGTTATCTTTTTTAGGAATTGAGCATCACAATGCGATGCCACAATGACTTCTGAGTTTTACATTCTGTGTATGATGTGGATGATGGCTACCTCAATCAGGCCATCCAGAACAATTCTGGAAAAGTGTCCTGCCAAAGGATACATCCGAGACACCACAGGACAGTCTATGATCTAAGCTCTCTGAGACAACACAGGACAGTCTATGATCTCAGCTCTCTGAGACACCACAGGACAGTATATGATCTCAGCTCTCTGAGACACCACAGGACAGTCTATGATCTCAACTTACTGTGACACAACAGGACAGTCTATGATCTCAGCTCTCTGAGACAACACAGGACAGTCTATGATCTCAGCTTTCTGAGACACCACAGGACAGTCTATGATCTCAGCTCTCTGAGACACCACAGGACAGTCTATGATCTCAACTTACTGTGACACAACAGGACAGTCTATGATCTCAGCTCTCTGAGACAACACAGGACAGTCTATGATCTCAGCTTTCTGAGACACCACAGGACAGTCTATGATCTCAGCTCTCTGAGACACCACAGGACAGTCTATGATCTGTTCTCTGAGACACCACAGGACAGTCTATGATCTGTTCTCTGAGACAACACAGGACAGTCTATGATCTGTTCTCTGAGACAACACAGGACAGTCTATGATCTCAGCTTTCTGAGACAACACAGGACAGTCTATGATTTCAGCTCTCTGAGACACCACAGGACAGTCTATGATCTCAGCTTTCTGAGACACCACAGGACAGTCTATGATCTCAGCTCTCTGAGACACCACAGGACAGTCTATGATCTGTTCTCTGAGACACCACAGGACAGTCTATGATCTCAGCTCTCTGAGACACCACAGGACAGTCTATGATCTGTTCTCTGAGACACCACAGGACAGTCTATGATCTCAGCTTACTGAGACACCACAGGACAGTCTATGATCTCAGCTCTCTGAGACACCACAGGACAGTCTATGATCTGTTCTCTGAGACACCACAGGACAGTCTATGATCTTAGTTTTCTGAGACAACACAGGACAGTCTATGATCTCAGCTCTCTGAGACAACACAGGACAGTCTATGATCTCAGCTTTCTGAGACACAACAGGACAGTCTATGATCTCAGCTCTCTGAGACACCACAGGACAGTCTATGATCTCAGCTTTCTGAGACACCACAGGACAGTCTATGATCTCAGCTTTCTGAGACACCACAGGACAGTCTATGATCTCAGCTCTCTGAGACAACACAGGACAGTCTATGATCTCAGCTCTCTGAGACACAACAGGACAGTCTATGATCTCAGCTCTCTGAGACACCACAGGACAGTCTATGATCTCAGCTCTCTGAGACACTACAGGACAGTCTATGATCTCAGCTCTCTGAGACACCACAGGACAGTCTATGATCTCAGCTCTCTGAGACACAACAGGACAGTCTATGATCTCAGCTCTCTGAGACACAACAGGACAGTCTATGATCTCAGCTCTCTGAGACACCACAGGACAGTTATGATCTCAGCTTTCTGAGACACCACAGGACAGTCTATGATCTCAGCTCTCTGAGACACCACAGGACAGTCTATGATCTCAGCTCTCTGAGACACCACAGGACAGTCTATGATCTCAGCTTTCTGAGACACCACAGGACAGTCTATGATCTCAGCTCTCTGAGACAATACAGGACAGTCTATGATCTCAGCTCTCTGAGACACCACAGGACAGTATATGATCTCAGCTTTCTGAGACACCACAGGACAGTCTATGATCTCAGCTCTCTGAGACACCACAGGACAGTCTATGATCTGTTCTCTGAGACACCACAGGACAGTCTATGATCTCAGCTCTCTGAGACACCACAGGACAGTCTATGATCTGTTCTCTGAGACACCACAGGACAGTCTATGATCTCAGCTTACTGAGACACCACAGGACAGTCTATGATCTCAGCTCTCTGAGACACCACAGGACAGTCTATGATCTGTTATCTGAGACACCACAGGACAGTCTATGATCTTAGTTTTCTGAGACAACACAGGACAGTCTATGATCTCAGCTTTCTGAGACAACACAGGACAGTCTATGATCTCAGCTTTCTGAGACACAACAGGACAGTCTATGATCTCAGCTCTCTGAGACACCACAGGACAGTCTATGATCTCAGCTTTCTGAGACACCACAGGACAGTCTATGATCTCAGCTTTCTGAGACACCACAGGACAGTCTATGATCTCAGCTCTCTGAGACAACACAGGACAGTCTATGATCTCAGCTCTCTGAGACACAACAGGACAGTCTATGATTTCAGCTCTCTGAGACACCACAGGACAGTCTATGATCTCAGCTCTCTGAGACACTACAGGACAGTCTATGATCTCAGCTCTCTGAGACACCACAGGACAGTCTATGATCTCAGCTCTCTGAGACACAACAGGACAGTCTATGATCTCAGCTCTCTGAGACACAACAGGACAGTCTATGATCTCAGCTCTCTGAGACACCACAGGACAGTTATGATCTCAGCTTTCTGAGACACCACAGGACAGTCTATGATCTCAGCTCTCTGAGACACCACAGGACAGTCTATGATCTCAGCTCTCTGAGACACCACAGGACAGTCTATGATCTCAGCTTTCTGAGACACCACAGGACAGTCTATGATCTCAGCTCACTGAGACAACACAGGACAGTCTATGATTTCAGCTCTCTGAGACAACACAGGACAGTCTATGATCTCAGCTCACTGAGACAACACAGGACAGTATATGATCTCAGCTCTCTGAGACAACACAGGACAGTCTATGATCTTAGTTTACTTGTTTACCTGAAGTCTGGGATGCCACTTGGTGTACTGATGCCAGCTCCTGCCACTACTACTACATTTTTACAGGCATCATTTTTCAGCAGATTGGCCACATCATTCAGCGCCTTGATGTGAACGTTGCCCGCTCCCCCGACAGTACTCATGAAGGACCTCCTGTAATGATATCACACAAATGTACCGTATATACGCTATAAATGTCAGGTCATAGTTGGTGTATTCTCGGGATACCTTCAACATCTAAACTTTTAACTCTTAATGAAGAAGATTTTTCTTACCCGTCTTCCTGTGAAATGTTGGCATTGATCATCAAAAACAAATTTCGGTTTAACTGACCTTGGCCAACTTTTAGTACAACTCTGTAGAAAAGGCCCTGCCCTCAATCATATATCATACTCACCCTGTCCCCCAACACTTACCCAACTTTCTATGGACCGTAGACCCCGTCCCCCAACACTCACCCATTTTTAAGTGGACTTTTGTTGTTAACCTTGTCCTTGATAGAGAGACCCTTCATCCTGTCTGTGATGTTAGTATCCGACTGAGTCTTATACACAGGACTGGAGTTGGTCTGGAACGCCCTAATCTGGGTCCTGTGGCCAGCTTTGGCTGTGCTAGCCGAGGGTGGGCGCTCCAGGGAGTGCGGAACTTTCACTGAAACAAACGAAAAAATAAAATAAATAACAAAAAATTCTAAAATCTGAATTTCCAAATTTGGATCGGACTCCCTAGTAGTGTCAAGGTATATACACTTCATGTAGGTATTCAGTAATATAATTCAATTACTTCCAATTTGGTGGTGGACTAATTACATTTGTATATAATTAAGGGGTGAAGGGTTTGTGTGTAGATTTTCAATGATTTGGTTTATAAGAAAATGAATATATCCCAATCGTTAAATCTTCGCAGTGGATACTGAACATAAATAGCATCAATTTTCATCAATATCCAAATTCTTTATTCATAAGTCTGTGCAGAAAACTTAATACCAAAAATACGAAACACGTCCACATAACAAAATTTGAAATAATATGACTAGATACAATAAGAAGAACTATCGGTAAAAAGAGGGTGTGAGTCAGATTTCCAGAAAAAAAGAAGATAGTATGATGTAAATTTAACCTTGTATTCAGAGTGGTTCCTATCATGAATGGCCATGTTTAACAAATTGATACATGAGATTATCGCAAGAACAATATGAACCTGACCCACCTCCAATGGCTGAGGGGATGGAGCTAAAAAGATTAAAATTTCGACAATCTTCTTTTTCAGACCCACATATAACAGTGGCAGACATCAAATTGTGTTTCAAATCATATTCCATAGCATTCAAGGATCTATAAAGGCTTGAAAGAATGTACAAACAATTATTTTTGTATGATATCTTCAGGCGAGTCCTGGCTGAACCATATTGCCAAAGTATGGATGCTAGGAAACAAAGTGGATTTTCAATATATAGATGGTGTCCACTGTTAAACCAAGTGTCTAATATTTTCAAACTGGTATCTGTATTCAGAAAGTCATAAAGTAGGTTCTATTCAACAATTTGTTTACTGTCAGTATCAGACCATAATTTACAGTCAGTGAAAAGGTAGTGCACATATAAAATTTATAAACACCGATATAAAAATATTGTAGGTGAACAATAATGTTCTTGTTATATTTCACAAATTAATAAAAAATGCAACAAGAGTGAAATTCTAGAGCCATGACAATATGATGGGTGACAGCAATCCAAGTCAAGTCAATGTTTGATTTCTCATACAGAAACCACAATCAATTCAAACACAAAGCTGGGGGAAAAAGAAAGATATTTTTTTGTGATTGATAGCAGTAGCGAGAGACCAAACCTACCTGGTGTAAATAACATGCCAATAACATACAAAAGCTGACGAAAATTAAATATTAAAGCAGAATGTAAAATATTATCCGGTCTGAGTGGAAATATAGTGATATATATACGTAACATCCAGCATTTTAGCCTTAAAAAAATAATGTATATATCCAGCTCTGCCATTTGGACAAGTCTTTAATACCTGTCAACTTCCTTCCAAATCCTGATTCATTATATATATATATATTGTATATGAAATCCAAAAATAGCAGTAATTTACCTAGCAGTGATGCATTTCAAACTTGGTTACGGCTTTACGTCATAGCAACCACTTGAAATCATTGCTGATCTGCCACTAGTATTCACACAATCACAAGACCTCAAGAATTGTTTTTAGAACATGCATTCATAACTTTATGACCAGTAGCGATTTAAAGGAATTACCTCTATTTCCCCTATTGGGCCCCGCCCCTTTGGCCCCATTGGGGTCAGAGTCACCCATTTTGCAAAATCTGTTCCCCTTCCCCCAAGGATGTTATGACCAAATTGGGTTCAAATCCATTCATAACTTTATGACTAGTAGCGATTTAAAGGAATTACCTCTATTGGGCCCCGCCCCTTAGGCCTCTTTGGGGTCAGAGCCACCATTTATGCAAAATCTGTTCCCCTTCCCTCAAGGATGTTTCTGACCAAATTGGGTTCAAATCCATTCATAACTTTATGATGAGTAGCGATTCAAATGAATTACCTCTATTTCCCCTACTGGGCCCTGCCCCTTTGGCCCCTCGGGGGTCAGAGTCACCATTTATGCAAATCTGTTCTCCTTCCCCCAAGGATGTTTCTGACCAAATTGGGTTCAAATCCATTCATAACTTTATGACTAGTAGCGATTTAAAGGAATTACCTCTATTTCCCCTATTGGGCCCCGCCTCTTTGGCCCCTTTAGGGTCAGAGCCACCATTTATGCAAAATCTGTTCCCCTTCCCTCAAGGATGTTTCTGACCAAATTGGGTTCAAATCCATTCATAACTTTATGACTAGTAGCGATTTAAAGGAATTACCTCTATTTCCCCTATTGGGCCCCGCCCCTTTGGCCCCTCGGGGGTCAGAGCCACCATTTATGCAAAATCTGTTCCCCTTCCCCCAAGAATGTTTCTGACCAAATTGGGTTCAAATCCATTCATAACTTCATGACTAGTAGCGATTTAAAGGAATTACCTCTATTTCCCCTATTGGTCCCCGCCCCTTTGGCCCCTCTGGGGTCAGAGCCACCATTTATGCAAAATCTGTTCCCCTTCCCCAAAGGATGTTTCTGACCAAATAGGGTTCAAATCCATTCATAACTTTATGACTAGTAGCGATTTAAAGGAATTACCTCTATTTCCCCTATTGGGCCCCGCCCCATTGGCCCCTTTGGGGTCAGAGCCACCATTTATGCAAAATCTGTTCCCCTTCCCCCGAAGATGTTTCTGACCAAATTGGGTTCAAATCCATTCATAACTTTATGACTAGTAGCGATTTAAAGCAATAACTCTATTTCCCCTATTGGGCCCCGCCCCTTTGGCCCCTTTGGGGTCAGAGCCACCATTTATGCAAAATCTGTTCCCCTTCCCTCAAGGATGTTTCTGACCAAATTGGGTTAAAATCCATTCATAACTTTATGACTAGTAGCGATTTAAAAGAATTACCTCTATTTCCCCTATTGGGCCCCGCCCCTTTGGCCCCTTGGGGGTCAGAGTCACCATTTATGCAAAATCTGTTCCCCTTCTGCCAAGAATGTTTCTGACCAAATTGGGTTCAAATCCATTCATAACTTTATGACTAGTAGCGATTTGAAGCAAATGTTGACGGACGGACGACGGACGACGGACGACGGACGGACGACGGACGCTGCGCCATGACATAAGCTCACCGGACCTTCGGTCCAGGTGAGCTAATAAAAAATGCAACAAGAGTGAAATTCTAGAGCCATGACAATATGATGGGTGACAGCAATCCAAGTCAAGTCAATGTTTGATTTCTCATACAGAAACCACAATCAATTCAAACACAAAGCTGGGGGAAAAAGAAAGATATTTTTTTGTGATTGATAGCAGTAGCGAGAGACCAAACCTACCTGGTGTAAATAACATGCCAATAACATACAAAAGCTGACGAAAATTAAATATTAAAGCAGAATGTAAAATATTATCCGGTCTGAGTGGAAATATAGTGATATATATACGTAACATCCAGCATTTTAGCCTTAAAAAAATAATGTATATATCCAGCTCTGCCATTTGGACAAGTCTTTAATACCTGTCAACTTCCTTCCAAATCCTGATTCATTATATATATATATATTGTATATGAAATCCAAAAATAGCAGTAATTTACCTAGCAGTGATGCATTTCAAACTTGGTTACGGCTTTACGTCATAGCAACCACTTGAAATCATTGCTGATCTGCCACTAGTATTCACACAATCACAAAACGGCACCTGTTTTACTTAATCGGAAAAATTGTAACAAACTAATTTACAATTTTTGAAAATATTTTCCGTACAATTGTTTGATATGTAATTACAACGAAAAAATAACACAATTTGTTTTCCATAGTAAACATATTCAACAAATACAACATCGATTTGCCACATATGTACAGCAACCAAAAGAGCAGGACACTTTTCCTAAAATATCACCAATATGTATAGTTCAACTTATATTGATGACACAACAGCCAAACAAAATCCTAGTACCTGAGGTTTCATCGTAATCCTACATAACGCCCCTCGAGCTCTGTCATGTAAAACCTTGAACCACGTACCTTTGCATGTTGGGTGTGGGAATGTCTCTCTAGACACAATCTGAGCTCAATACCTCGAGCATGTTCAAGCTTCCGTGTATTGAACCATCACAATAAACACATCAAATTTTCATTTGTATGGTTTAATAAAGCTATAAAGGATAGCAGTAATGTATTCCCCAGTAGATAAATAAGGCCTACTGCCACCTAAGGAATGAATGTTGTGTACGTATGTGTGTTCAAAGCATACAATGTTTACCAAGTAACGATTCAATTCTATAGAATTGTTTACTCAGAATCTCATGTCCTGTTTATATTGACTTACATAGAAAATTACTATAGCAAACATTTACTGGGTTTGCTTTTAATGTACATCTCATAGGAAAATTCAATTTTACTAAAACAATTTGATTATGAAATACCTGTATATATATATACATGTATGTACCATGGCCATGGTGTAATGTAAATTTATATTCAACACAAATAAAGAAAGCCTATTTCATTACAAAGGCATCATGATAAATTTTAATTATTCATTTAATTTATTTACATCTTCCAACCCAATAAGCACATTTCTGAAGTATACACACCATAAATTGAAAATGCCAGAAGGGACTTCCAAGTGTTTTATCCTCAACATTGAACCATTAACCAAACTTTTATCTAATATCATGTGTTATATTTAACAAGACCAATATCCAATGCAATCTAAAAGTGTGGTTATTTCTTTATCCAATACACCTGAACAAGATTCTCCACACAAAAAACGACACTTACCTTACAGCTAGTGAAATATCAATATTATCACAACCGATCAAGCTTGGAACACTTAACATGTGTTGTTTTCGTGCTTAACCGTCTAAAAGTAACATCACGTTCGTCTTTTCGGGTAAAATCTTTATCCAGCTTATATATATAAACACTTCTACCACATTAAACACCGAAAACAACTCCACGCATAATTCTATCACCAAGAAGATTCAAATATCCCCACTCTAGTCAATATTAAATCTATAAATGTACATACACAACACCAAATTAATAAATTTTAAAGTGTTGTAGACATTTGACATCAATAGAACTGTAATTTCGTGTCATTCAGATGTAAAACAAACAGTAAACAATTTCCTGTTAAGATGAAGATTTCCTTCATCAGCTGCCAATTCAGCAGAATATCTCAAAGCCTATGTACCTGAGCTTTACCAAAATCTGCACTTCTCTGTGGACGATATGTAGACCAGATCCAACAGAAAGTTGATATCACAATACTGAATTGTTCCATGCCGATTGGCCATGGTTTATCTTGCCATAAAATCGCCATTTAATAGTTCATTGGTAACATAGTGTAATGAATTTACCTACAGATCTTATTGCATTTGGCCTGAACTCAATATTCCATGACCCCAAGGTCTATGGGTATACATTAAGAACGCTGTACAAATACTGGTTGACCTTACATCACGGGAAAGCGACGTAGGAATGGACATGGTATACGAAGATATCGTCTATCACCAATAATGCTGAGAATGGTATATAAACGTGTCCTTACCTTATTTTGCCCTTTACATAATAGATGAGCACTGAAGGTATATCAGAGCTAGTGAAACAATAAAGTTCTCCCTATCCGTACATTTTGTACTGTCCTGGTATAATTAGGGTCATTCGGTGCACTACCACAGTATACTGCAGAAACACCCTGGGTTGCCACCAGTTCTCCTCGTCTGTGAGGGATGGATAGTGTGTATTGGGTGTAACGCTACACCTGTACGTGGATTATTATCAACACAGGTAAAAATGTCAACTACTGATATCACCTGTTCAGGTAGAACGTCAGCTACAAGTTCATGAATATTGAATTTAATCAATACTTTTCCAAAGGGACATACACATTACATTTGGCAGATATTTTCAGAACAGATTTTAATATGAGGGCTCAGTCATACATATTCTGATCAGATTAACAATTAACCAAAACTGTTAATTTAGATTTTTTTTCAAATTTGAGTTAAATCAAGCTACCCAGGATTTGAAAATGCTGAAACAGACCTATTTTGTATATGATCAAGATCACCCAAATAGAACACTCGTCTTGCTTCATTTCACTGTATTAAATGCTTTTTATCAATTTTTCAATCTGAAACGTAACATTCCAAATATATCACCATTTATTCTGATCAGTCACTTTTTAAATTTCCATCTTCAAAATTAAAGTTTAACCATACATGAATGCAAACACTGGAGTTTTGAGAAAGGTGGTAATTGCCATTCAGTTTCAGTTTGGGAGTAGCCTAAGTTCACTGTTTCAATTAACATTTATGGAATTTAAATTCTTTAATGATATTATTTCTTTCAAAATTTTGTATTGGAATAGCCAATGGCATGGCAGCAGGCCTACATGTAGGTGCAATGTTTCTTCAAGATTAAACAAAATGTCACCTCCTTTATCTGCAATGATCACCAACATTACATGTTATGGTCATATTCTTTTATTTCTAATTTCTTCCTTCCTTTAAACCTGCTAGCTTTGTCAGTAACACCATCATCAGGGGCCGCGGTGGCCGAGTGGTTAAGGTGTCCCGACACTTTATCACTAGCCCTCCACCTCTGGGTTGCGTGTTCAAAACCTACGTGGGGCAGTTGCCAGGTACTGACCATAGGCCGGTTGTTTTTCTCCGGGTACTCCGGCTTTCCTCCACCTCCAAACCTGGCACGTCCTTATATGACCCTGGCTGTTAATAGCACGTTAAACAAAATAAACCAAACCAAACCATCATCCTCTCATTCATTTAGCCACTCATTTTGGCAGTTATGTTATGGTCATTCTCTATTTCCAATTTCTTCAGGGACTTCCTTTTGACCTTTTTACACTAACACCATGTACATGTACATTTGTACATATACTTATTTATTGCATCACATTGTTCTGTGAAGTGGTCATTCTGCCTCAGAGCTGTTGCCACTGTACATATGTACTATTAACTGTATGTGTAATGTAATGGTCAGTTTTTCAGTTTTCCTTTCAGCCACATGCATACTTCTATAAATTTTCTTGGCATCCTAGACTAGATTTATTGTGCAAGTTCAGTTTTACTTGAATTAAGCTTCCAGCACTAACTCTTAGAGGGTTGGGATCCCTCCTTCCCCATCTCCCTTTCTGCAGTATGCAGCATTTTCATTTCTTTTAGTAATATTGTGACATATCATTGACTGTATTGGCCTATAATATATATTACAGTTACTTAGCTACAACACAGTCATTTCTGATGTCATTTAAATTTACTGATCCGGGGATCCAGTGACCAACAACATCGATCTTCCTATATTAGACACAGGTACATCATGAAGATATAATTATACCCAATTATGGTAAAATCTACACTATTTGACCTCTTGATTAACTCTATCAACTGTAATATACACTAAGTTGGTGGTATAGTGTTTATATTTCGATGGCCAATCAGCTTGCCCCTAAATGATTGACAAGACCCCAAAGTTTGTGATACAAGGCTATCTCCCCTTGAAACGGACATATCATAGCTAGAGAGACCAAAATTATCATAGAAGCGCAATTTTGTTTATGATTAATATATTCTAGACACAGGGGCCAGTCTATGTATCCAGAACCAAGTGTATGTATGCATCAATTTAACAAGACTTTAACAAGATTTTTAAAATTGTTTTCCAAAGCAAGAAATTTAAAGATCAAGAAATTCAAATAAATTATTATAAAACTGTGCTGTCCTTGGTTAAAGGATGGATAAAGTCCTTTACAGGAATTATCAGATGCTTTCTATTTGGCTATAAACCGAAATATATTTACATGTACATGTGCAAATAGCATTCTGCTGGTAAATACCCTTATAACATTAATGGTTAATGACAAATGACATGGCTGCAGGATGGGATTCAAACAGATAAAAAGGTTTTTAATAAAGAACTTTTTCTATACAATCTTTTGATTCTATCATTCATTATACATTCAGACTTATTTATCAGAAGCTCTAATACAAATGTACAAACGACACCTTGTGATTAGTGTGTTTCATCTCCTTGCATCAATATACAGTTAATTTCAAGTACACAGTATTTCATGTTTTCAGATAAATAGAAGGCCTTATGGCATTCATACACATATGAATAGAAATAATTTTCTACTCGCATGACACACAAAGTAAGCTGACACTATATACAGCTCTATGGTTTAGAGTTCGATAGAAACTGGCCATGAATAATGAAAAAAGATAGATCAAATTACAGGAATAGACTCACTAAAGCAATTATATCACAACTCATACATTCATTTTCAAAGAAAACTAAAATGGTTTTCAAATACATTACATAAATTTCTCGGACATTGATACCCGTATTGTTGAAGAAGTATATAAAAAGGTCTAGATGATCCAAATAAAGCTATGATGAGCTTATACATAAAAGCTAAATCTACATTATAAATAATATGAACATATCTGAAGTGGACTTAAACAGCATATTTACTTACAGTAAATTAAACATCATGATCAATGCATTTGACATTTTTTTTTTTAAATTAATTGTTATATATAATTCAGACAAGTTTTAATTTGCCTTTGAAATTTTATGCATGAGTTAACAAAATATTGATCTTTGCATGTTAAATTCCAATCAATTTTAAACAAGAGTACCGCAGGGTGGAACAATAGATGCCTTTTGAATGCCATATAGTGTTATATACTCTCTTGCATTGAAATAAGATAAATTAGCAACACCTTATGATGAGTGATTAGGTGTCATGCTACAACCCTCATCACCTTTCACTACAACCACAAAGTCGATGTTTAATTTTCTAATAGTTTGAGGAATACAAGTAATCAGGAGTTTATAATTAGTCACCAACTCAGTAAACACTACTTAATATCATGATGTAATATAAATTTAAATCCAACCAAGATTCACAGAAATTGATAAAAAAAACAGTTGAATCAAAATCCTGGTCAAGGAACATTACCATATATCATGATTATATAATTTTAAAGCCTATGAAGATTCAAAGAAATTGGTTGAAAAATGATCATGAAGATCTCCAGACAAATAATTTAAATTGAAATAAACAAACAAAGGGTATTAACTTTTGCAAAAGTATTTGAATCAAAATCTACCAAAATTCTGTTCAGGGGAACAACTATATTTTATGATTATAAAGCATAACAAGTTTCAAAGAAATGGGTATAAAAATATACATCTCCGAAGGAACAAAAACACCATACCGGTTTAATACTCCCCAAACCTATCAAATTTGACTGGCATATACAGTATGTAAAACATGCTCAAATTGGAATTAACCCTTCTTCACTGATCTGTTCTTTTTTTGTTTTTGTTATTTGTTTTTTGTTAAAACAAAACTTTTCAATGGAAACTGTATCATCTGTGACCATTACATAGATATTTAATTTAATGACAAAATACTCTCAATCAAAAATGTAATGTTATAGAAGAAAGGTTATTTCCAATTTTAGCATCTTTCATATATGCTATAGAGTATCAATCTCTTTAGCAATAAAACAATATTTGGTACGTATTGTGAAAGTGGAAGGTATAGGTCACCTTACTTGCTTTAGCTAGCAAGAATTTCCCTTTAGTCTAGTGGTAATTAAAGATGTTTGCTTCGAGAGCGAGAGTTCACTAGCACTGACAGCAATTTTCATTACTCCTAGATTTGGTGCCTTTGCACCACACCAACTGAAAACTGTAGGAGATTGAGAAGCTTCCTTGGAGCTAGAGAACCTGAGTTGTAGTTGTCTCTGGGGCAAAGGCTTTGTGAAGGAGGGAGTAGTGTAAAGTGGAGAGTATACAGTTGTTTCATGCCTTATCAGTCAACAGTCAAATCTCTTCCCCTCGGTGTTGGGAACAACCCGAACAGCTGTTTCCCGAGGCCGCAGGCTGAGTGGAACAGTTCATTGGGATGGTCCTAACACCGAGGGGGAAAGTTTTGACTGTTGACTTATATATTATAAGGCATGAAACAATTGTTTTGTTACCTGAATAATCTACAAGGTTTCACATAGAGGATATTTTACCAGACTGAGGACCTTGTAAAAATTCTTCAGTAAACTGTTAATTCTGGTTTTGGTGCATATTCGAACTCCAAGTTTTATGTTCCTTTGGCCTTGCAGTAGAATCTATGCTATAAGAATTCATTCAGACACTTTTATGACATTTGTAGCCGAATTGCTGATTTCAATTAGACAACAAACCCTGATTGGAGATTTCTTCAAACCTTTCTGACTTTGAATCTAGGTGTTGCTTGATATTACAAATCATGATCAGAAATATGCTTCATCCTAATCATTTTGGTGCGTGTGGATGTTCCTCGTCATTTACATAGAGAGTCAGGTAACAATACGTACTGTATATGTCACCTAAGTGCTTACTAGCCTAGCAGGAATTTCCCTTCAGTCTGGTGGTAGAATATTGCTAGTTTGAAGCCTAATTTTTCATTACACCTTCCTGTTTTGGGAGACTGGACATTTTTTCACTTGATGTGTGTTGTGTTTCCAAACAGGGTCAACAGGGGCAGAACTTTTATAGAAGGCATTGTCGATAGTGGAAGTTGTCCCCCTTTATCTATACTGTAACCTTTTAGGCCTAAGTTACCTGTGACACGACAGTTGACACAACCGTGCAGTGTCATGTCGTTGCCAGTGTAAATCCATGCTACATGATGTACATTATCTCATACACATGAGGGATGTTTACTTACAAAGCATTCGTACAAATTCCATCTAACGGCGTGTTTTTATCACTTCAAAATCACTCTTGAACTATGAAAACATGAATATGGTCAAGACAGATTGTGTATGTTCGATAATTCATCCGCTTATTGTTGGTTTGGACATGATGGGCATATATTGACAACCTATGTAGACTCGACTATTGGATTATATGAGCGATTTTAGCTAACTAAAGTCTTGTCATTTTTTTAATTTAGCTGGCAGTGACAGCATGGGGTCAAAGGTAAACATTTTTCAACCGAGCCTCCCGAGCCTCACAGCTGTCAAAATTTTACGATACCTTTTCCGACAGCTGCCATGATAGAGCGCCTCAACATCTTGCGGTGATACTAATCGGTGCCATATTCGTCGTTTCGAGTACGTATCCTAGCTGAACTACAACCAGCATAACATATATTTACGTTCCATTGCGTTTAAAACTGTCCCACTTGTCCCAAACAGACGCCATGATTACTTAGATACTAGCATTTTGAGCCTCCAAAAAGAGAGTTCCAATATAAAAGGTTGTCTACAACTCTATAGTCTGTTCCAATATTATAGTTCCACTCCATCTTTTACAATTTATTTCCGTATGTTTATATATACTGGATGAGAAGTATCGTCTAAATCGGCACTGTTAAAATGCATATTTAGTATTTAAATTAACTTTTCTTCGTTGAGACAAATTTTGGTTGGTAGAGTATGATAATTATATTGTAACTGTTAAGCTTAGATAGTTTCCTTTTGGCGACTCAACGGTGATTGAGTCACGAAGTGTTAAACTCTTAAGTAAAATCTGGACAAACCCGTTGGACCAATCATCTGAACAATTTTTTAACAAGTATGTCATTAGTGTAAACGTTGTGGTGTGTATTGATGTATATAAACGACCCTCTGTGCAACTGTAAAATTGCGATATCGTGTGACTCGCGGCATTATAAATCAAGATATGCTAATTAAGCTTTGTTCAAAGCTCACAAAGAGATATACGTCAACAACAGTTAAATATGATACATGCAGTGATATACAAAACAACAGAGAATGTCGATATCAAAACTAAAACATAACACTAACTTACGAGCGAAAAATGTACCGTAATAATACTACCAGGAGAAAAAGACCACGTGTTCCATAAGGACAGGCGTCTCAGCAGCGGCAAAGTATTTAAAATGTCATAGATAATAGAAACATTAATTTATAATCATGGTCATTTTCAATGTTATGGATTGTTTTAGTCTTGTGATGTATTCTTTCACTTTGAATTTAAAGATGAATTAGTTTAATTGTTATGGAAAAAATACTTGTTTTTTATTTAAATGGATAACACCGTGGAGAAGGTCAACGGACTTGGAGGGCGCAGGACTTGGATAAAATACCCCAAATTCTTTTATAAAAAAAAATGCGAGACCCATAAAGCCTTCTAGTAAACATCTATAACCCCTGATTGGCCAATCTGAAACTGCATGGTTCGTACATGTGACGGTAAATGATAATAACCTGGGAGACAGCAGATCTGTGTTTGACTTTTTATTTTATTATCAACGAGTTCGCGTATCTAGTCATCATTATTCACCCTGAACCACTAAAGCAGGTAGTTCACGCTTTATTCTTCAACACTCAGCGTGCATCGGGGCATGAAATGATAAAGATATTTGGCGCCAAAACTACTAGAGCTGGTAATGTTTACAAATCGGTTATGATTGTAAATTCATAACATTCCTCCAAGGTGTACTCTTAAGATACGTAATGTGCGGTGTGTCATAAATAATCAGCATCCATCTTATATAGAGGATATACGTCACTGAACATACTGTCAAATAGATATTAGCATATAGCGTTATGTTACAACATACATATGTAATGAGAGACCCCGTGTTATTGGGGTCTCCAACCAAGACAAAAATATATTCATATACCAGTAAGCATAACAACCAATTTCTTGTGAAATGAGTTTGGGTTTTTTACAAAATCAGTCAATACGATAAAATTTTAATTCCACTACCTAAATTCCCAATTATATGTTACTAACAGATCAAGCGATACTTTAAAACATCGTATAAACAATTGCTGACGGGCAGACTGAGGTTCTCATCACTGTTCTGTAAATTTTGTAACTAGACCTCTCCATCCATAGAGGTACGTATAGTATTTTTTAAAGCGGCTTTTACTGTAGATTTCATACTCAGTAAACGTTGATTTCTTCTTATAAATAATGAAACAAGTTTACGACATAGCGCAAAAATGTTAAAATTTGTTTTCTGGTTTTAAACTGTTTACTTTGACTGATGTGGAGCGAGTGAAATTGGAATGTTTATGTTTTGTACTGATTAAGGTATTTAAAAAACATGGTTTCGGTTTGGATAAGGTAAAGTCTTAGTTTTAGATACATTATTTAAAAATATTACGTCAGATAACAGTTTCCCAATAGTGATTTTTTTCAGTTATAGTCGCTTTAATATGTTTTAGATCTGAACAGAGCATGTGTCGGATGGTGGGTTTACGAGAATAGAATGACCTGGCCACGGAATATAATACTGAAAGTCAGCGAAATAATCATATATGTCCAGATCACTTTGTTTGTCCGTAGGAAACGTATATTGTCGAATTCCAAGAAATTCCCTTAACTTTTCAATCTTTCAATTCCATAAATATTTTTCAATTCTTCCTCGGTTGCAAGGAATGTTGATGAAACTGAGCCAGAATTTACCGTCGACGATTACATAACACAAACAGTGAGTGTTCGATTCAGACTTGATGGCGAAAAGTCACGGTGTAAATGTTTAAAACCCATTATTATGTTGTATTAAAGTTGGTAAAACGTGGGGTATAATAAGAGAGTGGGGTTGATACCTGGCGCATACATATCCCTGGTTAACCGTGATTTGATACAGCTGATTTCCCTCCAGACATATAATATATAGCTGTATTACAGGGAACCTGGCAATTAAATTCTCGTTACGTAAATTTGTGCGCATATAGTAGATAAACATTTAAATGTTGTAGTTTTGAAATCTAGCATTTTATATCAATGAAGAATTTCAATTGTTCAATTTCAGCTCGACTCATTTTTATGACAACCGTTTTGAGGCAGTTCTTGAATTAAGTAGCAAGTATATGATAATTCTGACTTCTGTTATCACCTATATAATAGACAATTTTTTTTACTCAAATTTGGGGACGTGGACTTGCTGGGCCTTTTTTTTTTTTTTTTTTTTAAAGTTGTATAGATCGTGAGTTCGAGGCACCCCAGGGCACGAATCATAACATATAAACTTCCTTCGTCATTTGTGGTCCTATATACATGTATATTTAATTATCAGAGTAAAGAATATTCATTTAAAAAAAATTAAGGCGAATACAAATATATATATATATAATGCAGCAAAGCTTTCTTGATTCTACATGGCAAGCCGATGTGGAAAAAGAAACATTTATTGGTATTAATAATTCATTTATAAATATTTATAAATAAGGATACATACACATGTAGTTACTTATCAATATTCATTATTCATTGATAAATATCTTTTCCCCACACCACCTTACCAAATATTTCAAGCTTAATTAGTAGTTCAACCATTAATAATCATATGGAATGCTGGGCATATTTCAAGAAATGTGGAGGACAGTATACACTTTTGAAGGAGTTTCTAAACTATTCCGGACTTTACAAGTCTCATTATGTACTCATCACGTGATCTACTTTCATTTTCTGTCCTTTAAATGTGCCGGTCTGTGAAATACAGCGCATACAGAAATGTTTTGAAGTAAATCAACATCAATATATTTAAATCGTATCGTGCATTGGTCATACTAAAATATATGTTGTACTTTAGCGTTTTCGTTAAATGATTACTAAGCAAAAATGATACACTGAACTCAATGGAACTCTTTCGCGCATCGTAAGTGCGCAGGGAACAAGAGGTCGCCATATTGAGGTATTGTTTTGGATCGAAGGGTCGTGAAGATAGAGGGGGTCCTGTATTATAGCTGCTCCTGACACAAGAATACTGACCAAGAGGCAAGCTGGACAAGTTACCGGAGTATCTCCGAGATACTATGGACTGGTTTATGGGGTGAGTATAATCCTTTAAATTAGCGAAGCAAATCCCAATCGTCAGAATCTTGACATCGATTTTTGATCGTCTGCCAGAATGGTAAAATGCAGATCCTGATAGTGCTGCAAGACGTTTTCTTCAGTTTTCGGTCACATTCCCTTTTTATACAGAGATGTTAAATGCCCACGCTTTGTCTGAGGAAAATTATTTCGAAATTATCCACGGGAGAAAGTGATTGACCTCCATTAATTTGCAGCTGTCAAATTGTTACCTGTTGTTGATGATGCTGAGTGCCGGAGGTTATATTGATTCACCTCAAAAATGGCAATTTGTGGCTTCCCATTTGGTCAATCTATCATAATTTGTAGACTGAAAAACCATGTATCTAACGGAAAATGAATGTGACAATTGTTATATATATATAACATAAATATATACATGACTAAGTGATCATCGGATCCACCCACTTCCTTTCTAGAGTTCCGGCAGTTTTATATCTGTTTTGCAATATACAATAATGTCATCATGTACAAGATCATAGGTCATATCATGTCTATGTCACAGGGTTCACACTGGACCAAAAGATAATGGGCCATTTTGACAGATTTCAGAAATGTGATGGGCCAAAACATTGAAAATTCAAGGAATTTGAACATTTTGGTGTGCCATTCTGGAAAATATGGGGCCAATGGCCCCATAGCCCCCTCCAGAGTTATCCCTGATGTCAGTACTTTTTTTTTTTTAGAAACAGTGTCTTTCTTTTCTCTAGAGTTGGAAGGTCCCAGGTTCAAGTCCCGGTCTGGTCATTAGTGGCTCTCCTATGTAGTTCTTTTGCTTCAAGTTAACATTGGAAAGCAGATCTTAGACAAGTCATTAGCAGTTTATTCTGATGTAGGAGATGAAAACAGGACCAGTCTTGGATTGAAACAGAGGAATTTAATTCTTGGTGGTTGATATTATGACCACTTGGCCCCATCCTGCCACGCTATTCAATTCCTTTTATACAATGTAGTTGCTGCCTTGGAAATAATTCTATACATGTAAAACCCTGGTTCAATAATTCCATCCCCAAATACTTTTCAAACGAAACAAAGGTTTGTCATATATGCATCATCGTTATTAAGGAGCTTGCAATTGAGAATAATGTAACAATTAAGGCCAATGCAAACCAGAATTCAAACCTTGAAACCAATGTTATCCAAACTCTGTAATGACAGAAACTCAAACAAAATTATCATGAGATACCAGGCCAGTGGGAAAGATTTTGAAAAATTGAAAATAAAAATAATATTTACCTTGATTTCAAGAAAAAGTACTTAATTACAATCAATCTTTTGATAAAGCTGCAAAAAAATGTGAAAAATACAATAGTTAACTCTATCAAAATTAAAGGAAAAAATATTTGCACATTTTCTGTCATTATATCTAGAGAAAATAATACGGACATATGTGGCTTACAATTTGATGTCAAATACTCATTGAGAATCATAAATCAACATCCCAAAGACAGGTGAAAACTACGGTTGAGAATTAATTAACAGGACAGTCAACTTTAAATAAGCATTTTTTCCACTGACAATTCACAATACGTAAATGTTAAGCTCATCTGGTCTGAAAATTGCAAATGAGACAATTAAGTTGTTTATTGGTGTAAAATTTGAATATGGTAGATTATATCATTTTGTATCCCATATTAAATCAGTCATAGTCTCATTTCTCAACCACATTTTTTGTGGTCGTTAATTAATGTCAACCTGTATGAATGGCCATTCATTATCTTGTGACCTCTTCTGGATTATTTTTTGAGTGTATGGATAATATATATGTATTACCAATTACAACTGATGACCATTTTTCTAGCACAGTAAAAATTAGAAGCGGCAAACAATACTTCTACATTTCCTAGCTCAGTCCATGAAAATTGAAGATTTCATTGGCATTGTCAAATGTGCAATTTGTTTAAGCCTACTATCATTAGATGGTGGGCTTTAATTTTTTTTGCACAATCTATTGTCCACAATCCATTGTTCATCCTGGAAAAATTCTTTATATTTTATAAAATACCGGTACCTATTACCAGGGGGTGGGGTGGGGAGGGGGCTGTAGTTCAGCATTTTTCCAGAACTTCATTCTTGAGGTATTGGTTTACCTAAGTGAGGCTGTGTGTCAAGAGTAGGCCAGGGTAAAAAAAGTAGTTCACTCTGACATACATTTTGACCTATGACCTACATGAAAGAAGATTGTCTGGGTGCTATCTCCTACACTACTCGTCACTGGAACTTCATACATGGATGGCTTTACCTAGGAGAGGAGGTGTGGCATACATGTACCTAATTTAGGTCATTCTGACCTATATTTAGGCATTTGACCTACATCAAAGAAAAAAATTATCTTGGCTCTATCTCCTAATCTATACTACATGCTACTGGAACTTCATACTTGGTCATGGGTTCACCTAGGTGAATCCGTGTGTCATGAGCCAAAAGTAGTGACCTACATTTAAACTTATTTGTGACATCATTAAAGAAAAGTTGTCTGGGTTGTATCTCGGGCATCACCACGGATCAAAAGCTTATAGTAGAGGAAAGTAAGTTATGAAAGGGAGATAATCCAAAAAGGAAAGTACTGATAACTCCTTTGGTTTTTGACAATCTCATAGTTTTTCTAAGAACAAATTAATCACAACTACTAAATAAAGTATGAATTTATCTTTTATTTTAACAACTCAAGCATAAGTGAAGCTAAATTTAAATGAATAAGAAAGAAATATTGAGTTATATCCATAAATGTCACAGAAACAAGCAATTGTAATCCTATAAAAAAATTAATAATTTAATAATGATATCTCTTTTAACCATGTGCACTACAGCACTATTATTAGTTTGTATTACATAATGTGTTTGATTTTCCTTATCTATACGCATAAGGTTCATTTTGAACTATTGCACAGCTAAAATGACTATTGCACGATCTTGTACAAACTATTGAACACCTGTAACATTTCGGAATTTGGTCATGTGCGAACTATTGAACATCTATGACTTTCAGAATTTAATCCTACACTATCAAATGTATAAGTCACTCAGATGTCAACACTGCCACATGACAGTCATGGTTACTTCTAGGCTAGGCATACAGGAAAGTTGAGATTTCAGTTATTCTAAGTGTGTTTAAGTGATTATGTAATGAAACAAGCATATCATGTGTGTCTGTGCAATAGTCCAGAATATTTGACCCTCAGAACTGGTAATCAACCTTCGGCCTCGTACAATAGAACATCGGTCGATTACCAGTACCTTGTGTCAAATATTTTGGACTATTACACAGACACTGATTATGTATTTGTATAATAATCACACCAATTGGCACTAGAAAGTCAAAATTCTTCTTCCACTGCGATATTCATAAACACATGTTCCAGATATTAGCACTCACACATGGCAGTTGAAAGTCAACCCTGGAGCATAGAGCGAATCTGTTCTTCAATGATTTTTGTGAATCTGAAGTCGAGGTTGACAAATTTATTCCATTGAAGATTTGCCAGTAGACGTGAAGAAAATGCCTTGCGACTGCTGTGAGCACAACTGTACATCATGTTCAAATGATGAAGGTCTAATCTGATGGAAATATGGAAATAAATCCATTTTTTCCTTTCTACATAAACATATATATAAACTAACTTTGTCAAAGGCATTCTGCCATCTTTGATTTTGTATATAATACTGCATCTGGTTGTCATTTGTATACTGATAACAATGCAAATCTTCTGTTCCCAGTTATGATTCAGTTGAAGCCATACCTTTCTATCCATGTGAACATCAGGTTTAGGTTGTTCAATTATCAAATAATCAAAATTCATCGATCACCCATGTACAATGTACACATGGACAGGTAAGCGGGTCCATACAACCCATCATTCTACTTGCTGCAAGTGTTCAAAGGATTTAAGGATGAAATAAAATGTTCAGCTTCAAATGAAATGAGAATACGGGAGTCTGCTTTATTGTAGTGTTCAACCAAAATCTTTTGTATAATTAAAACAAACGAAATAGTAAGTTGACTCAATGAAGTGTGTGATTGACCGAGAGCATAAGAAAGTGTACTGTAACAATGCACCTAATACTTGTGAGCTTCTTTAGTAAAACACTAGTGAAAAAGATACCATGTCACTGTCGGGAGTCTGAAGATGTGTAGGATGAAAGTTAATCTTAAATTAAAAGGCAGTTAGGTTTACCTTTCTGATGTCATAAGACCCAAATTTCAAAGTAAAAATTATTGCAATATATCTCAATATGAAATTTGTAGTATAATTCAAGAGACTCACAGACTAATTTCTGAGTCTCTAGGGCCTTAAACACCAACACTACACTGAAAACCTATTTCAATGTTTGGCAGTATTGAAGGCAGTATTTATATTCCTTACCTTTTAATATTACAACAGATATCTTACTATTTGGGAACCAAACACTTTCACCACAAGAAAATAAGGTCATCGTCTTAGCTGTTCAAGATTATATACTAAAAACAAACAGGTTTTCATAAAATTTTATTTATCCCAAAAGCATGTTTGTGTACTTAAAGTCAAGTTGTCTGTATCAACAATCTGAACTCTACACCAAGTATTCACCATTTTCCTTTTCTTCTCCTTGCTTAAACTTTTGTTATTCATTGTTAATATATGGTCTTATATGGCAAATGATATGTTGTCCATCCTCAATATATTTGCTGTTTATGATAAGGTGATAGATTTACATAAGTGTCTGAGACACTTGTTTCTATTTCCTATTCTGTACATTCAATTTTGTAACTATACATGTTTTGAAATGCCTTAATAAAAGAAAGTTTAAACTAATGTTTGGCTTAATCGAATGATGCAGTATTTTACTATTTACCTGTTTAGGCTGCCTCAGATATATTTCCCTGTATACACAATTGATTATTAGGAATGGGTGAATAGTTCTCTCTCCCTTGGCAAACAAGGCATCAAACTTGTTTGATAATTACTATCACAAATACAAGGACAGATTTCAGAGTCTTACAAGGCTAAGTGTGTAACATGCTAAATTACCATGCTATTACATGCCTTACTATAAAATTGTTCTGTATATAGCCTCAACGTATATTATACATGTGTAATTGCAGTGAACTCACAGCACTGAGGCAGATGGTTTCTTTCTAGGTCTGTTCCCCTCTTGTTAAACGTATGTCATATTGATTTCAAATTCTGATTCATCTACATAGGTTCAACTTCATTTATGATACATTTGAACATGGGTTATGTCAGAGTTTTGGTCTATAAATAGAAATTAAAAATTAAGGATCTGTATTTAAAAAATATTTACATATATTAAAACTCTACCAGTTATCCAAAAATATGATGTGACAAAGCAATAAATGAATTCAAGTATTTATACCCTAACAATGAATTTTTAATGACAAAATTTCAATGAATAATATAAGTTCATTTTCGCAGAATGGAGAACACTGTAAACATGTCAGACACACATGAATTCACATGCACACTCGTAGTTATACACAAAATAGTGAGCATGTAGATAGTGTATATAAGTTTTCTATATAAAATTCGGATTATGAAATTAATTATGAATCTACGATACAAGAAATACATATTGATAGGTGTGGATACTGGTACAAAAGGTGAAGCAAAGTCACTCAAGCATACCTGGTCATGATCATGAGGTTTTGAGAAAAAAAAAGGATAATTTTGAATGCATTCTTAGTCATTTGAAATAAAAAAAAAACATGCCAACTGGCAATTGCAGTTGACTTGGTTAGCAAAGCGTTTTTCATTTTGGTGCAGTATTTTTTCACTTACATTTTCCTTTTGATATTTTGGTAAAGTGTACATATAAAAAAATTATAAAAAAACACGTCAGTTTTTACGACTTGCAAAATGTTTTTTTTTCTGAAGTTTTGCAACTCATTATTTAAACAAAGGGGTTAATGATCGATCGATAGCCCTAAACTATAACAGTAGGGTCCATTAACACCACTATGGCTGACCAGTCACAATTCAACCATTTGACCTAAGCCAGGAATTTTAATCTGAGACAATGTGACAACAGGATGATTGACTGAAAAAAAAAATTTGGTATAATTTAGAAGGGACGGACAAAAAAATGTTTTCGACATGTATAACAAAGAAGGATAAAAATCAGGACCGAATAAAACATTAGGCTCATTTGAGGTATTCAATTCAATGGTGTTTGACACAAGCAGGTTTTACTGTATATGATTTTGGGGCTGCGGTGGCCGAGTAGTTAAGGTGTCCCGACACTTTATCACTAGCTCTCCACCTCTGGGTTGCAAGTTCGAAACCTACGTTGGGCAGTTGCCAGGTACTGACCGTAGGCCGGTGGTTTTTCTCTGGGTACTCAGGCTTTCCTCCACCTCCAAACCTGGCACGTCCTTAAATGACCCTGGCTGTTAATAGGACGTTAAACAAAATAAACCTTAACCAAACTGTATATGATTCAAAGTAAAACACATCAAAATTATTTGTTCGTTATTAGATGATTTAAAAGCAAACCAATTGCACAAATGTCATCTTATATGAATTTCTTTTTCTTCTAGAGCATTCAATTTTCAATTTTTTCCAAAATCAAAAGTATAAGATATATATTTATGAAATAAAGCCAGAGGGGACTAATTTCTAGTAAAGACTAAATTGAATTAAAAATTATCTTGATAATGCAGGCAATGTAAAACTTTTTACCATTTTGTTCAGAGTATAGAAGGGAGATAACCTGTTAACATAAGGGAGGTAACTCGTCACTCTGATGGAAATTTCTGACAGAGTGGAGAGGAAACATGTTTATCAAATATTTGTTATATCAATTGATTAATCCTAAATAAGATTATGGTGTTGTGTGTATTTATAGACCTTTGAATTGTGATGAAAACAACAATAATTTATATGGATTATGATATTGTAAATCAATATTAGACAGAATCAATAAGTGATGTGACAGAGTATTGTGTACTGTTTGGATTCAGAACATATAGTACAGCATTTCAAGGATATATGATTTCAGCAATTCTGTTTATGGTGACACACCAAAATCAATAGCCCTTAAGCCATCTGTTACCGGATTTCAGATATTTGGAATATGATTATCCAACAGTACAGTAAAAAGTTATAAAGTATCTGCATGTAAAGTCCTTCAGAATGTGCCTACAGCCGATAGATGCAACACGATTTATGCGAATATTTCTTGCACGAGTCTTTAACAAGAACAGTATGGAAGCCTTCTTCAGGTATTTGACTCCTCTTTGCCTCAATATTTGATAATGTTTTCAGCAATGAGCATATCTTCTATTTAAATTTTGCAGCCCGGCAATAAACAGCATACTAATAACATGATTGGTATAATGTTCCATGCAGAGGTGGATATAAAAGGATGTGTTACTACAATCACTCATTGGTCCTAATTCATGTGCATATGTCTATATATTAGATTTTATAAAGCCAAAAATAAAATAAGCACTTGAAATCGTTTCCGTGTTCATGTGTATATATATACGGTATATACAAAGAGGGTGACTCATGTCCAATGTGAAGCCACAGATTCTTTATAAAGTTGAAAAAGGACTGTCATCTCTCTGTTTACAAACA
This sequence comes from Pecten maximus, assembly GCF_902652985.1. Taxonomy (NCBI): domain Eukaryota; kingdom Metazoa; phylum Mollusca; class Bivalvia; order Pectinida; family Pectinidae; genus Pecten; species Pecten maximus. The sequence continues at coordinate 25,364,974 of NC_047024.1, read as the reverse complement.
ATTCTATAGGTATTTTTAAGGGCATGGCCAATGATCATGAGTGCATGTTTCACATGCAATGCATTGTTAGTAGTATAACAGAATTTTGTAATATTATATCACCACAACATTTTACTAATCTGATTGTCTTTGGCATGCTTTTGAAGTTAGAGTTCACATTTTCACCTGTTGACAGTGTTGTAATGACATTGTCAGTATATGTTAGAAATGTTTTGGCTGTAAACTTGTTGAAAATCTTTTTTGTACCCAGAAGGTAAATCGTTTTTCAATTGCTAGGTCATGCACATTAATCAATGCCTGGTGGTATTTATCTATGTCCAGACTAGATAGAGGTGTAACAATGCACAAATGATTTCTATCATACCAGATAGAGCCAAAGCGTCATTAATAATTAATGGTATTATTATTGCAATATTTAAAAATATATAAAATATACTGATTATCTCCCTTTATTCATGTAAAAAATGTAAGTCCCAAAATAAACATGGCTGGTTGTCAGCACACATGTTCCAATAGTTTTTTTAACAGGAAACCTGTTTCATTTGGTTGAATAAAATGTGATTACAGCTCTAGACAGTTTGTAGTGAACACATTTTCATGTGCATTCATATGCTGATCCTGTGCATTGGTAACTGAGACATTTAGCTTTAATAGATCCACCAGTGGTGATGTTTGTTTGGGGGTAAATATATATACAGTCTACCCTCGTTATACCGCCACCTTTTGTTCTTGTTGTAATTGGCGGTATAAAGAGGGTGGCGGTAGTATCGAATTTGACAAAAACAAAAATGTAGCAATCCAATGTCTTTTATTGTGATCAAATCAGAAAACACAAACATTTCAATTTCAATTCAAAAGGTACTGAACAGTAAGAGTGTCTAAACATGGTTATTGTTTTTGTAGTTTGGTAAAAAAAAATCACTGATATGCTTTTGTCGCATATTGTCTGTGATAATTTCCGATATTTTAAAAAAAAATAATTCTGCAAGAGTCTATTTCTAATTCTGTTGTTTTGTCCAACGTTTCTAGAAATCGCATTACTGTTTCTAAAGTGGTTTTTGCCTCTGTTCCGCTCGGAATATGTTGTGGTTCGTCATCGTCATCGTCAGTGTTAAGGTCCGTTTCACTGTCGTCAAAACTTGTAACGGAGTCAATGATGTCGCTTTCTGTCTGCACTTCGGTAATTTCTGTCTGTTTATCGGCGTCAACAAATTGTCGGACAGTCAGTCGTAGGTCAGGGTCGAGATCGAGGTCGTCCTGTACTCTCGTCAGAAACAAACAACACATACACAATGTGAGTAGAATTCATAACTTGTTTTATTACAAAACAAACATTCCTCTTGTCAATACCGATGACGATTCGATCAGCGAATAGAATCACTGAAGCGTAACTTCACCTGTGCTTGAATGGGGAAGTACCAGTATCTAAAAATAGAACACTAAAGAGTTCCACGGCGATAAAAACATGGCGATGAAATCGAGGGAAATAAACAGTGATTCGGCACATTTGTTCTTGAAAGCATATGGCGGATGGCGGTATGCGAGGGTGGCGGACTTAACGGGGGAATTAAAGAGTGCAAAAATCCGTTCTAGGGGACAAGGTGGCGGTATGCGAGGGTGGCGGTATTATCGAGTGGCGATAGGTCGAGGGATTACTGTAGACCTAACTTCTGATTTATCTTTATTTCTGCAAGGTCTTATTTTAAAACATCTTTAGCACAAGACTTTGATATAATTTGGACAGTGAGGAACTACCCTTTGCTGCAAGTGTCCTTGTGATCAGACAGAATCTTTCACAAATGAAAATAAAATAAGGGTTTCTTCTAACCCCATTATAGATTAATATTACAACAAGGTTCCTATGACAAACACTTTGTTACTGTCCTCATTTTATAAAAATTGGACTTGACTGTAATATGTCATAAGAGTAGGAAACAGTTATAAACTACAGTGTGAAATTTCAATCATTGTATTTCCACAAAATGCTTAAGGGTTAAATATTGCAATGTTTATCATATTGTGAGCCATGTATTGTCACTTCCCTTGCAATACACCTTCTTTGTATGAACTGGATATATTTCAAAACATTGCTGTAAAATAGTCATGTTACCATCAGAGGTTTTCAAACAAAGTATGCATGGAACCAGAGTTAACAGATAATGTGAAAGTGGAAGAATTCGACAGACCTTTATAGTAACATGTAACTTTGACATGCACATGTCTGATCAATCATGACCACATGGGACTGGCTTACCTCCCCTTAAATGTATGTCGGTCTATGTATATAATCATTTCTATTCTTATACTCTCTAACGATCCAATCCGACACAGTCTGTCTTCTCCATGATTCAGGAGTGTGTTGGAATAACACTCTTCTGGTCAATAGAATATATTGACCAAGAAACATCTGTTTGTAAAACTCAGTAGCTTATTGATGTTTCCAGAGCCCTGTAACACTGTATACAAGGTCGATATATTGATGTATGAACTTTAATACATTTGTTTTATAAACTTTGTCATGTCATGCAGTTTGTGTATGTTTCCAATTTCTGTACATTGCCAGTATGTTCTAATCAATAAAGATGCATATTAGTTTGAATCCTGACCAAGACACAAAAATGAATTCCCTTCTGAAAAAGGTTTTTAGTATTCAAGCCATTTACTCATTCAAAGGCCAAGCTTTTAGTTTGTTACACAAAACCTTTTTCAACTTGCTCATAGACTGACTACAAAAGTTGTATATTGACTGACCACAGAAGTTTGTTCAATTGTCCATTACTTCACATTCAATATATTGTTCTGCTTAAGTTGTTTTAGAATGTACATGTATTCCCTGATTGCATTTGCCAAAATATAAAAATAGAATACACTTAAAATAAGGTACTTTTGTATATGCATTTCAACGTAAGTTTACCAATGACCAAGACATATGATGACACATCTTTGTTGTAACATGTAGAGTGTAAAAGCCAGAAGAAAGTAAAAAGGTCATAATAAGTAAACAAAATTACACTTGAGTAACGAAGATACATGTGCTGCTCTAGCTGGTCTGGTATTGAACAGCTTACCTTATGTACATACCAAGCTAGTACAGACCATAATTGGGAGACTCCATCTGGTGTATATGTATAATTGAATATTGTGGAGCTGAAGTAATTAGACTTTCAGTGTAGGTATATAACAGGAGGGAAACTTGTACTAGCTCTCCAGCTGTGGTGTTAATCAGTCATCATATGTAATACTGCTAAATAGTTTCTTCTGTATATCTTCTGTACTGTTTCCAGTTCTTCAGCTGTAGTAGTTTTCTTGCTCTTTCTTAGCCACAACTTATTCCATACCTCCATTTCTTATGGTGTAGAAATCTTGCCCCTTTGTTTCCATCATTGGTTGCATCTTTTCAGCTTCAGTCTTCAGCTTGCTCCTCTGTAGCCCCTATCTACTAATCCCATTTCTACAGCCATCATTGGTTGTAGCTCTCCAGTTACAAGGTCTTGCTCCTCTGTAGCCCCAATCTACTAATCCAATTTCTACAGCCATCATTGGTTGTAGCTCTCCAGTTACAAGGTTTTGCTCCTCTGTAGCCCCAATCTACTAATCTCATTTCTACAGCCATCATTGGTTGTAGCTCTGCAGTTATAGGTCTTGCCTCTCAGTAGCCCCAATCTACTAATCCCATTTCTACAGCCATCATTGGTTGTAGCTCTCCAGTTACAAGGTCTTTCCTCTGTCTAGCCCCAATCTACTAATCTCATTTCTACAGCCATCATTGGTTGTAGCTCTCCAGTTACAAGGTCTTTCCTCTGTCTAGCCCCAATCTACTAATCTCATTTCTACAGCCATCATTGGTTGTAGCTCTGCAGTTATATGTCTTGCCTCTCCGTAGCCCCAATCTACTAATCTCATTTCTACAGCCATCATTGGTTGTAGCTCTCCAGTTATATGTCTTTCCTCTGGGTAGCCCCAATCTACTAATCTCATTTCTACAGCCATCATTGGTTGTAGCTATCCAGTTACAAGGTCTTTCCTCTCCGTAGCCCCTATCTACTAATCCCATTTCTACAGCCATCATTGGTTGTAGCTATCCAGCTACAGGTCCCACTTCTCAAGCAATAGATGTCTTGTTTCTCTGTAACCATTACTAGTAATCTTGCTCCATTGTAGTTGTCACTGGTAGTACTCTCTAGCACTTAATGTTTTCATTTCTTTTTCTGCAATATCTTTGCTCCTTCCGGTGAAATAGTTACTCATGGTGTAGCCTCCGTGTTTTCCTCAGCAATCAATTTCTTGCTCCGTCCCTTTCTAATTTCAGTTTCTCCAACTACCGGAATATACAATCTTCCGATTCATAAAATAAAGTACACTAGTTCATAAAGCACAACAGAATTATGCAATTGTGTCATTTCAATGAACACGAGTATAATAGCATGTACCTAGTCACCTTGATCAGACAAATGATCTGTAAATCATACACTTATAGGTATGGTTATAACAATGTGTAAAATGACATTCAAATTGACAAATCCATTTAGCAATACTTTGTTTAGACTCGGTTGATTCGAGTTATACAGACAGCAGATTTCTCAAGTGGCAAACATTGGGAAACTTGGTGCTTTTAGTAGCCCACTCTATTTATATTTCTCCAGCTCTCCATCTTAATATTCCTTCTCCTCTGTACATGCATGTGGCCCACATTGTCTTTGTCTCTTTAGTTTTAATTGTAGTCTTGCTCCACTTGAGCCCTCACTTATTCCGTGACAGTGCTTGTGAAACAAAGGGCGATTATCATAGTGTTTGTGAAGACCTAGCGCTAAAATCATCGATTCCCTTGGATTGTAATCATTGTATCGACTGAAACACCTATAATCTCTGATGTTGCACAACAACTAAAGTCCTATCAATTTTATTTAACTTTTTTTTTCAACTGTACACACCCACCTTAATTAGACATTATTGGCACTTGGCATATTGCCAAGGAAATCTGTGCCACCATTTGTGTAGAACTGGTATTTATCAATAAAATCCAGCTTCCTGATGATACAGCTTTGGAGGTGATTACATTGTGTTACAGCTGTAAGTGCTTCTACCAGAATATTAAGTTCAAAGTTTTAAATGTCTTTGATTCCCAAGTCAACAATGTTGAACATGCCTATGCAGAAAATTCTTAAGAGGCATTAATTGAGCTTGGTTTTGGAAACTTTATGGAGCTCCAATAAGGTCAAACTGTCAAGAAATCTTCAGTTGGATGAAAACTCAAAGCATGAGTCTTCTCACTGATTTTAACACTTTTTTACATAACTATAAGCCCTTATACTGCTTTTATGTAGGAGGTTCCCTTTCTACAGCTTAAACATGTTTCCTTAACTTTTTTTTGGTCTTATTGTATAAAAAAGTCTTTCAACAAGATTTAGGTGTCTTCATCCAGTTATAAGAAATAAAATATGTGAAAATGTTATTGTCACTTTGGAAGTATGTTTGAAAATAATCCGTAAGCATACTGATCTATATGAATTTATCTTTATAGTGTAAGGTCGTACAGCACCACAGAAATGTGGAACTGGAAGAAAGTGAACGTGAAAAGTAAAGATAAAATAAGTGTTATGATAGCTGAAGAATATACATTCTTAAGTCCTTAAATTGACTATAGTCATATAGAGATTATATTGTAAACTTTATTTCTTAATCTTTAACAACATTTGCGAGAAAGGTTATATCAACTCTTAATCAATTTTGTTACCCCGGAAGCACGAAGGGTCTTTCTGGCAGGAAATCAGAGTACCTGGAGAAACCCTTATAGTCAGGCAGGTGACCCCATACCTTTTAACATCCGATCCGGGAATAGAACCCCAGCCTCCTAGATGAAAGGCTGCAGTTGTGTTACCACTTTGCCACCCAATCACCACTTTTGATATTGATGAATCCCATTCTGCATGACTAAATATAGGTATGGCACAATAGAGAATGTGTCTTTTACTCATAATTGTACATATTCAGCGTAAATATCTTACGGATTGGTAGTGCTACATACAACATTTATAAAGGTGTTGTTAACAACCCCATGGAGTGGTTATTGACATGACTCCCCAATATAATATTAACATATAGGCTATACCCTGGAGTGACTGTGCATAAGGTAAACTCTTTTATATACCATTTACACAGGACTACATCCCATGGAGTGGTAGTGAACCATAAAAATTGCTTCATCAGAAGCACTAGTCATTTATGTATGGAGAGCTTGCATGAATGAATGTGCAATACCACAGGGAGATATGAGCATGTTCCTCTACCTGACAAAGAGGGGATCCAGGTAACTTATTTGTGTACACAGTTGGGAGCTAAGCAGTTTGAACTCACTATCTAGTTTATGCTTGTGTTTCTTAGAAAGAAAGGTCAATAGATCTAGAGGAACCCTTCACAGAAAATTTTATTTTGTATTTTGATATTTAGGAAGTACTCGCATATAAGCCAATGTGGTGTGTATATCATAAATATGTTGTATTTTGAGATCTGGATTCCTTGCTGGTTTGATAAAAAGTTGGTGTTACCAATGTTATATTTTTTTCACCTTTAGGTACATTTAAACGAGTGTATACCAGGTTTAGCATACAGCTATCTATGTATATTTACATTGCAGGACTTGTAATTCTGTCAGTCAAATCTGAGTATGAAACTTCAGTGCTATTAACAGGTTGGAGACTCCAATGGAAGGTCAAGAAAGTCTTGATTTTGCAAGTCCTGTTTAAACATTAAATTTTAAAATTTGTTTACACTCATATCTCTGATTTTCCCACCTGTTCTGGTTACTGAAAACATTTTTTTTCACAATTTTCTTTTATGACTTCTGAAATTATGGCTTTTCAGAAGCTATAAGGACAAGGAAATATGTCAAAAAGCAATTTATTTATGATTTCCAAAAATGGGCCAAACCATTAAAGGTACTGAGATAGAAAAAAAAGACTGAATCTTAACATGAAGGATTACAACTGATTGAACCCAACAAGTCCTGTCTGTGCATAGGAACTTGTTCCTGCACGCTTAACGTTATAATTTTTTCAGTTCTGTATATTAGAATGGATTTGTTATAATACACTGCATCTTATTTAGTTCCTCTGAAAACCAATTTTCTTCAAAAAATTTTAAATGGAGATTATAAAATCATTTTATAAAACACTTTTGTTTTGATATCGCTTTCAGATTTACTTGTTGCTTTAGAAAATTCCATTAAAACTGTGTATGATTTGGATTGATGATAACATTTTCTGACTGAATAGTACATTTACAACATTTGCCAACTTGGGTATAAGATTTAATCAGAATAAATGATGATGAAAAGGTTTTGGTTGTGGAAAGTTGATTCAGATGCTTTATTGTGAGATTTGCATGAATGTGAAGACCTGGTATTTACAGATGAGGTTGTAATGCCTTTATTGCGTGGGTATATCACTGCACGAGGTAATCATGTCTTGTAGCCAAGATGTGTGTCTTGGGTTAGTGGTACAGCCAGGTACATGCAGGCATCTGTTAAGTGTGATGGATGACGCGATGGGAGTAAAGGGAACATCTCCACATCAAAGTAAAGGTTGTGGGGTTGTCTACCTTACTGAAGTATACTGCTGAAGACACCCAGCAAGACATAACACCTGGTTACATTTGTACTGACAACCGGTAAACCAGTCATCCAAGGAATATAGTCACTACCAAGTTTGTAGACTCGGCTATGTCCCTGCCAGGGGTCAGAACCCAAAGTAATAAATATTAGCAACATAATATTGTGCTTTAGAATTTGCCTAGTTTTCAACCACTAAAAAATTGATCATTTCATATATTTTAGGTTTCAGACAGAAACTATAAGCTCATACCACACACAAATAGACTCATATTACTGTTTGCCATCCTCAGCTAATTAGACTTGCTTACCTCCTAATATCATCATAAGGTAGCAATATTTGAAGTTTGTTCAAGCCTTGTTATGTATAGCATTTTATGGTTTATTGAAGCTAACTTTATTGAATCTGTAGCTTTTTATGGAAACCAATTTCAGCTCAGTCTTATTTTTGGACATTCTCAGTATCAATTACAGACTTGGGAGAGATGTGATTATTAACAATACCGACAGTTTGGTGTCCTGCTGCAAAATGTATAGTTATGAACAATATTCAGAAGGAATTATTTGTGAAATTTCCTATGTATAATTTGCATAATTGACAAGCAGTATTGAACTGTTGTTGTTGAAATTAAATGTGGCACCATCCTAGGCAGTTCCTTGTCACCTGTAGAATTTAGTGTGACCTTCACATGATTACAGGATCATATTGATGTAACTTTAAATTAAAAAAAAAAAACACTCTAATGAAAGTGCCTTTTTAACACTTTCAAATGTGAGCATAATGGATTTACAATAACCTGAACGTATGTATATATTATCACAATTGTCTGACTGTGTTAGGCCATTCCCTGTTCCACGCTCCCTACCTGTGTCAGTTTTTATTTCTCTGCAAGCTGAAAAAACCATCCAGTCTGTGCTGTTGAAGATGTGTCCTTGGGCAAGTAACTTTACCCTAATTGCTGTGGACGGCAGGCGACGGGCCTCATCTCTCTCGTATGTTGTTCATGGTAAGGTAGCCACCAGCTACTACAAGGAGAGTCTAGCTGAAAATGACCCTGGCTGTTAACGGGGTGATTTTTCTCTTTAGTAATTGTTTCATTCTAAAAAATAATATCTGGATACTTATACATACACGTTGGTCATGTCTCAGTTTTATGGAGGTTCTGTTTTTAGCTGAATCAGCTAATTTAAGCAGAGAAGAGGAAAAAACCAATTTGATGTGATTGAATTAGCTTGTTGAATATTTTATTACTGATGATAACTAGATTAATTTGTGATTGCTCTAGTATCAGAATTCAATAATGATATGGAGTTTTTGACCTTCACTATAAGTAGACCCTGGTACAAGTGAAAAGTTTGTCTATAACATTACAGAGCCCTTATCTGATAGCATATAGCTAAAGGCTTGTTTCCACTGGAAGAGGTAGGAGACTAAAACAACAGCCTAAATTTAGTCAATCTTCATGAATTATATTGACTTTTTATCGCCACTATCTACACCAGGTCAGAACTTTTGATTCAAAACATATTTTGCAAATATGGATTTGTGGTCTAATGCAAAATCACAAATATGGTATTCCCATCAAAGATATTGAAACATACAATTTTAATAGTCATAATGAATATTAGTAGGTAGTACTATAAAAGTAAATCACAAAAAATTTACTTCCAGTTCATTTTATATGTATGACTATCTTGTAAAATTTAGTATCTTTTATTTGAATTTATTCAAATCTCCAAACAAAAACTTGTTACTTTCAAAATACTTTATACCCGTAACCACCAGCGTATGTAAAGTTGTCAGTTCTGGCTTCATCAGAAACTTGCCTGATTTTCAAGTCAGGGATAATATTTCACAGTTCTGTTTAATAAATTTGCTTACATTTTTCATGAAATTTATGAAATATTTGTGTTTAACTTTTTACTGTAAATGTTGAAATTGACAAGAGGGGGAAATTTAAAACTACACATTTCCCCCACTCATATTATTTTGTGATGTATGTGGAACTAATGGAACATGTACAAAAGAAGAAAACAAAAGGGTACATCAAATGTGGATATGGCCCCCACATGTACAGTTTACCTATCAAAATCGCTGAAGGAATCCTGTAGAAATAACGACATCTGCAGCAAATCAGATCCTGTGCTGCTTTGTAAAGCCTTGAACCTCTCGTGTGTAGGAGTGATAATTTGCATCCAATAACAGTCTTTATGATCCCTATAAAATCTCTTGATTGCATGCACATGACCATAATGTAAGAAAAAACATTGTTTCATCAATTCAATAATTGAAATAAAAATAAATACAGATTTTCTGTAAACAGTGGATATATTTTTTCATCAACCTGGTGACATCAAACTGGTCAGATTTACATGTGAACACATCAGGATTTGCTAAAGGCAGGTTGAAATGTAGATTTGATATTGACAAACCCAGCTAAATCAATAGGTATTATTTGATGTCTGGCCTCGTGGAAAGGGATGGTGGATTCGGGCAGAAAGCCATGTTGGATGTTATGTAAAATGTGCAAGCTAGTATAGTGTGTCAGTGGAGTATTACTTGAATAAAAGTTAAACTACAGGATACAAAAAACTAACAAATGTTAAAAGTTCCTTTTTTATCAGTGTTGATTAGGGTGCTAATTTTTTATGCAATGCAAAGTGAAATGTTGCCTAGTGAAAAGTTTTGTTGTGAACTTTTAATTTGATTTTGCTGAATTCCTTTCACTTTTGTCCTGTAACAATGCTGAAACCAGCTGTATGAAGCAGTTTTATACATATTACAGAATTCCTATTTAAAAGTGCTTCTTCTGTAAAACCCTATATATTATCAGTAGTTTGCTTTTAAAACAAATTCTTGTTAACTATTAGATATTCATTGCCAATTAAAGTTTAGAGAATCGAATAGGAACAAAATTAATGTTTTTAAGGGAAAGAAAGAAATAGATGTATAGTACTTTATTTTATTTAATAAATCTTGGACAGAAACAGTATGTCACCTACACACAAACTGTCCTTTTTTGTCATGAACGAGATCTTTTGATATCTACCTGTCATGTTTTACATGGATATTATATGTTTTTTTTATGGTAGACATAAGCTTACTATTTGTAGATACACAAAAAAATGATGTATCTATATACGTATACACGAAAAAAAAGTTTCACTAAGGTGTAAATGCTGAAACTCATGTATATTTGGTAGACAGGTACATTGTCTATATTCATCTGTCTGTCGCGTGTATTATTGTACTAACGCATTAGCCTGGTATGGCTTACAGGGAAATGTACTTCTTCACATGTGGTTTTACTTATGTGGTCAGAGGTCACTGGCCAGGGGGTCATGTGGTATGCTTGACCTATTGACTATAATCTGATGAAAAAGATTTGTCAACTTGATTTATACATTTGTGTACTTATATTTATGTAATTGAATTAAGAAATGATTGATAGCATTGAGTTTGATGTAGAAATGTTTGACTTTCCAATATGAAATTATAGATATACAATTACCAGATAGTAGGTAATATTCTTGTGGGGTTAGATCGGTGATGCAGTATTCCTTTACCTCCAACTGTGCCATATGGTTTTCTTTTGACTCTATAAATCTACTTGATCATATCTTTTTACTATAACTCTTCCAGGTAACATTTGTTTGACTGTGATGCCACTTCACATTTCCATAAGTCGTCAAGCTTACCAAGTTTTAAAAGTTTTACCCCAAGGTTGTGTGGTCCAGAGATAGATGTGGTCAGTTTGGGGTATGATATATGGTCAGATTATTTATGGGAATGAAACAATGCCTTTGTTGTAAAGATTATTAATTATGATATGATGATAACAGTTGATACACCTGGTCTGACTGAACTTGTCAGTTTAATTAATGATACAGAAAGAGAGACAGTGATGGGAGGTATATAGTTGTTCTGTTGGAAGGAGAGGTGACACTACATAGACAGCTATGTCTGTACTTAGACTTGCCCAAGTGTATGAAAATACCTGAAGAAGATTTATCAGATGCATCATTAATCCTCTCGGGACAAATCTAATTTTCATCTATCTGATATGTATCTGTCTGTCACCCAACACTGTAGGAGGTTGCCTAAAGTACTCTCTACCTAGAAATCACTGAAACAGTAACTGGTTTATGGTAGGAAATGCATTAAGACGACTTGTCCTTTTCAGGATACAACAAACCATGTAGACAAAACCTAACCGAAAATCTTGTGTATACAAGATGATGTTCACTGTAGCATCTTAACAGTCTCTCAGTATAATGTGACCGGGTGGGGTGTGCTGCTGGGTGTCTTCGGCAGTATGCTTCAGTGAGATAGCACTATAAATCGGCAAAAGTTCCGGCCTATCACAAGGAGACTTAACATGAACATACCGCAGCCTCCCAAAACACACATATGCACTCACCACACGCATACATGTCGCACGCACGGGAGGCCGTCCTTAAATGACCTTAGCTGTTAATAGGATGTTAAACAAAATAAACCAAACCAAATATAAAACATTAATTTGTGTATACCTGTTAAATGAATAGAAGCAGCCATTTTCCATGGAGGGTCACTTATTTAAATGCGGGTCGTGGCATTAATAAGAGATATGAATGCCATGTGAATTTGGTTGGCTTAAACTTGTGTTATAGCAATATCGTAGAGTACTATGAATTATGTATGTAAATTCAACACAATGTATTGTAATGCATTTATATTATTGCAAAGTGCGCTAGAAGACCAAAATTTTGGTTCACTGACTGCTGGTATACTAGTGTTCCCCATGTCCTTCCCGTCCCATCCCTTCCTCATGCTATGTTACTAGCTAATCTCAGGAACTGCTGATGCGATCCTTACCAAACTGTGTTTCAGAATGTCAAGTGGCAGTAGGGGCATTTATGTCTTACAGACATTTCCAGGTTTTTTCTCAAAAGAGATTTTCAAAAGCAACTAAAACTGCCATTATTTGATGCTCATGCTAGGGTTCTTGTTGCAACTCTTAAAATAGATCTAGACAGTAACGAGTGCTTAATTTAAAACTGGTCATAAAAATGCCATTGAGATTTGTAGAATAATTTTGACTTTGACATTTTTACTTATCTTTATTATCTGGACTATTTTCCTTTGCAAGAACTGCTTTGCAAAGATATTTTTAGTATTGCACATATTACAAATTTCCTGCATAGTTGTTATTCATGTTCATGATTTTGAAGGTTGGCATCAATTCAAACCACATGAGGTGCAGTATCTGTTATATATAGAAGGCTCATTTATCAAATGAAAATATGGCTTCTATCTTCTGTTACAAAAACTCTATACATGGATTTCATGTCAATGCTTTTATGAAATGCCATCTAGATAGGACAGTAATGTCAAGCTATATGCTGGGTGACTTTATTGTCACACTGTTACGGAAGATTCAATTTTTTATGCGTACTTCATGTTTTTAGCCCACCATCATCAGATGGTGGGCTATTCAAATCGCCCTGCGTCCGTGGTCCGTCGTCCGTCCGTCCGTCCGTCCGTCCGTCCCTCCGTCCGTCCGTCCCTCCGTCCGTCCGTCCGTCCGTAAACAATTCTTGTTATCGCTAATCCTCAGAAAGTACTGAAGAGATCTTTCTCAAACTTCATATGTAGGTTCCCCTTGGTGCCTAGTTATGCATATTGCATTTTGGGACCGATCAGAAAACAACATGGCCGACAGGCAGCCATCTTGGATTTTGACAATTGAAGTTTGTTATCGCTATTTCTGAGAAAGTACTGAAGGGATCTTTCTCAAATTTCATATGTAGGTTCCCCTTGGTGCCTAGTTATGCATATTGCATTTTGGGACCGATCGGAAAACAAGATGGCCGACAGGCAGCCATCTTGGATTTTGACCATTGAAGTTTGTTATCGCTATTTCTGAGAAAGTACTGAAGGGATCTTTCTCAAATTTCATATGTAGGTTCCCCTTGGTGCCTAGTTATGCATATTGCATTTTGGGACCAATCGGAAAACAACATGGCCGACAGGCAGCCATCTTGGATTTTGACCATTGAAGTTTGTTATCGCTATTTCTGAGAAAGTACAGAAGGGATCTTTCTCAAATTTCATATGTAGGTTCCTCTTGGTGCCTAGTTATGCATATTGCATTTTGGGACCGATCGGAAAACAACATGGCTGACAGGCAGCCATCTTGGATTTTGACCATTGAAGTTTGTTATCGCTATTTCTGAGAAAGTACTGAAGGGATCTTTCTCAAATTTCATATGTAGTTTCCTCTTGGTGCCTAGTTATGCATATTGCATTTTGGGACCGATCGGAAAACAACATGGCCGACAGGCAGCCATCTTGGATTTTGACCATTGAAGTTTGTTATCGCTATTTCTGAGAAAGTACAGAAGGGATCTTTCTCAAATTTCATATGTAGGTTCCCCTTGGTGCCTAGTTATGCAGATTGCATGTTGGGACCGATCGGAAAACAAGATGGCCGACAGGCAGCCATCTTGGATTTGACCATTGAAGTTTGTTATCGCTATTTCTGAGAAAGTACAGAAGGGATCTTTCTCAAATTTCATATGTAGGTTCCTCTTGGTGCCTAGTTATGCATATTGCATTTTGGGACCGATCGGAAAACAACATGGCTGACAGGCAGCCATCTTGGATTTTGACCATTGAAGTTTGTTATCGCTATTTCTGAGAAAGTACTGAAGGGATCTTTCTCAAATTTCATATGTAGTTTCCTCTTGGTGCCTAGTTATGCATATTGCATTTTGGGACCGATCGGAAAACAACATGGCCGACAGGCAGCCATCTTGGATTTTGACCATTGAAGTTTGTTATCGCTATTTCTGAGAAAGTACAGAAGGGATCTTTCTCAAATTTCATATGTAGGTTCCCCTTGGTGCCTAGTTATGCAGATTGCATGTTGGGACCGATCGGAAAACAAGATGGCCGACAGGCAGCCATCTTGGATTTTGACCATTGAAGTTTGTTATCGCTATTTCTGAGAAAGTACTGAAGGGATCTTTCTCAAATTTCATATGTAGTTTCCTCTTGGTGCTTAGTTATGCATATTGCATTTTGGGACCGATCGGAAAACAACATGGCCGACAGGCAGCCATCTTAGATTTTGACCATTGAAGTTTGTTATCGCTATTTCTGAGAAAGTACAGAAGGGATCTTTCTCAAATTTCATATGTAGGTTCCCCTTGGTGCCTAGTTATGCAGATTGCATGTTGGGACCGATCGGAAAACAAGATGGCCGACAGGCAGCCATCTTGGATTTTGACCATTGAAGTTTGTTATCGCTATTTCTGAGAAAGTACTGAAGGGATCTTTCTCAAATTTCATATGTAGGTTCCCCTTGGTGCCTAGTTATGCATATTGCGATTTGAGACCAATCGGAAAACAACATGGCCGACATGCAGCCATCTTGGATTTTGACAATTGAAGTTTGTTATCGCTATTTCTGAGAAAGTACTGAAGAGATCTTTCTCAAATTTCATATGTAGGTTTCCCTTGGTGCCTGGTTATGCATATTGCGATTTGAGACCAATCTGAAAACAACATGGCCGACAGGCAGCCATCTTGGATTTTGACAATTGAAGTTTGTTATCACTATTTCTGAGAAAGTACTGAATGGATCTTTCTGAAATTTCATATGTAAGTTTCCCTTGGTGCCTAGTTATGCATATTGCGATTTGAGACCAATCTGAAAACAACATGGCCGACAGGCAGCCATCTTGGATTTTGACAATTGAAGTTTGTTATCACTATTTCTGAGAAAGTATTTAAGGGATCTTTCTCAAATTTCATATGTAAGTTTCCCTTGGTGCCTAGTTATGCATATTGCATTTTGAGACCAATCTGAAAATAACATGGCCGACAGTCAGCCGTCTTGGATTTTGACAATTGAAGTTTGTTATCGCTATTTCTGAGAAAGTACTGAAGGGATCTTTCTCAAATTTCATATGGAGGTTCCCCTTGGTGCCTCTTTATGTTTATTGCATTTTGAGATCAATTGGAAAACAATATGGCCGACAGACCGCCATCTTGGATTTTGACAATTGAAGTTTGTTATCTCTATTTCTCAAAGTACTGAATGGATCTTGCTCAAATCTCATAAGTAGGTTCCCCCTGGTCCCTTGTATTGCATTTTTGGACCAGTCTGTCCTCAAAACAACCTGGCAAACAAACAGCCATTATCGTTAAATCTCAAATTTCTTATATAGCTAGGATTCCCTTGTTTGAAAAGTACTGGAGGGATGTCTCAATTTGCACAGATTAGTAAAATGAAGGGAAAAGTAGAGAAAAGATCAATCTGACATGGAACTTATGAAGATCATTCAATGGTGGGCGCCAAGATCCCTCTGGGATCTCTTGTTATTTCAGTTATTTCCGTACTTTTTATTGATGTTTCACTGTTATATTTTACATATACATATGAGATGTATCAGGTTGCATGTCCTATTAGTCAGATCTGAAGTACAGGTTCCCAAATATAGCCATGTGTGGTAATATAGTCTGTATCCAGTCACACCATAATGATGTAGGGTAAAGAATTTCACGGGGAAAAGTATCATGTTGGGAAAGTTGGATCAATATATATATATACAGGTACACTTCGTTCACTTAACGGAAACAATTTATGACCTGTGTTTTCCTAAGACAGGAAATATGATTACTGAAGGGTGGAGTCTTTTATGATGTCTGAGTAATATTGTATACATTATGAATCAAAAACTGTCATCTCTTTATTTTAAAGAATTTTGTTCAATGAAGTGGTGAGAATGAGGATTCTTTCAAAGATTTTCTTTGAATTGAAAATTATTCCTAAAACAAACTTTAGTTGGATTGACCTCACCAAATAACTGTACTATATCCTCACTTGATGAACAGATGAGAAACAATCAATATGATAAGCAAAAGGTACCTGTTTTGTCTAATTTCAAAAGTATTTGATTGGACCAACATCATCATCGTCAAGGGTAGTTGGTAGCACAATGGTAATGCACTTGACTTTTGCAGCAGTGACTAGGGTTCCATTCCCTGATAAGACATGAAAAGGAATAGGGGTCACCTGCTTGACCAAGTTTTCTCTGGGTGCTCATGTTTCTTCCCACAGTCAGATCCTTCACAGGGCCAACAAGAGGATCAGTTTAAGTAAAGTTTATATATATAATTTATAAAGAAGCATCTTCATTTCATGATATGAAATTTGTGTATGGAAAAGAATGTGTCACAAATGTCATAGCTTGTATATCAAGCTATGCTAATTCATATATGTATACAAGGATATTTTGCTTGTATGCATATATATCATACTAAATGTATAACTTATAATTAGTCATGAAAGAGTACAATGTTTACACTGACACGTGATGATTGGAGTACACAAAGCACCTGTCAACCTTACTGTATTCTGTCAATATGTATATATATATCATCTTAAAAATGGAAGATAAATATAATATTTCATTCTCACAAGTGCCTAAATAAAGTGTGCAAATATGAATCAATGTAAGGAAATTAAGTTAAAGTCCCCATCTCCAACAAAGTTTGTATTAATTTGTAGAAAAGTATAATTAGAAAAAAAGACAATGAGTAAATGCCTATAACTGTACATGTATCTCCTTTATTGCTAATGCCATCTGTGTGTCTCAGCTTTTGTCTATTTTTGATACATGGATGTACTATTTAAAACCAGAGTTTATATTAAGCTGTGTATGTAATTTTATACACCTGGCTTGTCAAGCACCTGGGTTCAGAGTTCAATGTTAGGTTGGATCTATAAATAGACTTGGGACCATGACACCTGACAATGTACATATAGTCTTATCTGGGCAATTTGAATACAACCTGCCCACCTATATGAACCAATGACAGACTAGGATTTCAACCGACCCATATCCTCCTTTCTTCTAACTCCAGTTTGTGTATATACACACCATGTGCTTTCATTTGGCGGTACAATGAGTCAGTTTATTTACCCTTGTTTATAAGTGTGTTCCGTCATGACGAGTGAACAGTTATATATTGGTATTACGGCACTGACATCATCGGTACTGACATCATCGATAAGTTCAGATAGATTGGTTTTGCCAGAATTTTATATAGAGATAAACAGTTGTCACTGTGTATCCAGTTTGTGAAACATGTTTATTTATATATTTCATGAACTTACTGAGATGTTGCTTTATTGGGACATGTGATGTTTATATCGCGGGACACCGGTGATCAATATATTATTATCCATTGTACACCTTAGGTATAGATCAGTATCAGAAGCCGTCGATATGTCATTAGTAACACCTGCGATGCAGTATACCTGTAGCTTTACCGTACAGTTTAACCAACAGGATATCTACATATTAGTACCTTTGTGATCTGTTTGACAGTTAAATCAGAAGTAAATCTTTGTACAAGAGGATCTGTGGGTTGTACACATAAATGGGAACTACTGTGTGTTAAATGGTTATCTTACCAGACTTTTTCTGCTCATGTTCAAATTTGGAACTACCGGTTCATCATTCAAAATGACGACAGGTATGCTGTTCGTCATTAATCTATGGTAAGTGAATATGGCTCTGTGCTGAACATGTTCATTGATGTTTATATGAACATGGTATATTTTAATTGATTATAAATTTAATTTGATATGTTTTAGTTTATGATGATATTCTGTGTTCAGTCGACTGTATCTTGTAAAAGACGTTTCTAATAATTTGGTAATATGGTATATGATAACAATATTAATTTGGTATGATTAAATTAATTATGAAATTAATTTGGTATAATTTCATTGACAATACTTTTAATTTTAATTGTACATTTTAATTGACAGTGAGATCTTGCATGTCAATACTGTCACAGTATCAAATCTACATGTAGCATTTCATTAACTGTATGTGAATTTGTAGTTGGCAAAACACCTGACAGAATTTATGCATAGTCTTATCATTTATACCTAGGCAGTGTGATACTGATCCGATACGAATATCATAAACTGCTTTGTTATTTTTTTTACTGATATTTAATGATTTGCTTGCAATAAAATGGTGTGATTGGTCGCCTGTATGTATAGATAATGACTTTGCAGCTGTTGTATATGATATTGGGCCAGCTCATGATCATCAATCTAAATCTAATTGTTGGCATGTATTAGGCTGCAGCCTTGGGGTGACATCTCCTTATTCTTAGCTTATACTGTCCAGGCTGCTACAGTGCTTAGTGACAGTAGTATACCCAGCTGTTGTACATGTATCCTAAGGATCCAGAAATGTTAGCAGAGAAGGGTTTTCAAAATGACATGCTGAAAAAATGGGTTTTACAGATCTGATTCACTGAAGTTTTTTCATGTCGCATGTTAATTAACAACAGTTTTTAGATATTGCAAATTCACGTTCAGGGTTCTGATTTAAATTTTTTTCATGTCACATGTTACAAATTCAGGTTTAGGTATCTGATTTAATTTTTACAGTTCAACTTTCATTCTAGACAGAACAGATAAGATTTTAGTTTTTAAAACAAAACATTTTCTATAATTACCATATTACCATATATAAGCGTTCCCGTATGGATATTTCCTGTTCATCGCCATGAATAACTGCATTGAACTAGGTCGAGATGATTACTAACATTGATGATACCATACTTGTTTATCATGTGATAATCAGAATGTTTAAGTCTGATTGTGGTCAGTTTAAGTGGACTAGTGGTGATGGTTCTTGCAGTGTGTCATCCTAAGTTTTCCTTATGACATCATGACTCCAATCCTGATCAGTTGTACATACATTTGTAAAACTTTGCCTGTCGTGTGCTTTAAAGCTTAATTTAATTTGGGCCTGTCAATCACTGTATAACAACCTACTTGTGGAGTGTTAATATATATAGACTGTCAGGTTTGTGACAAATAGTAGAATTATGTAAATGACATTTCCTGTTATTCTAAAAGTACAATTTGGAATATTGCTATTGTTTTGCTATTCATTCATACATTGTCATTTGTTTGCTATTTGGAGGGGATGCAGTGGCCGAGTGCTTAAGGTGTTCGACACTTTATCACTAGCCCTCCACCTCTGTGTTGCGAGTTCAAAACCTATGTGGGGCAGTTGACAGGTACTGACCTTAGGCCAGTGGTGTTTCTCCAGGTACTCCGGCTTTCCTCCACCTCCAAAACCTGGCATGTCCTTAAATGACCCTGGCTGTTAATATGATGTTAAACAAAAACAAACAAACAAATCGCTATTTGGAATATTTGACTTTCTTATTGTATTTTGTTTTATTATTCTATTTGAGGCAAAGTTTATGCATTGGCTTCAAATAATAAATCAGGTGTTTTATAGTATGACATTTAAGTGTATTAGAAATTATCAAGCCTTATATATTCAAATTACTTGCAATACTGCATTTGACATATAAAAACTGATATATATCTCATAATATCTGGAACTTTTATCATCACATACTGATGAATTGATCGAAAGTCACATGAAATATCATCACTTGATCATGATAAAACCCCATCGCATGACAATATGACAGATCACATGGTCGGTAAGGTAATTGCAATGTGACCTTGACTTTGGTGTTAAATTACAGTTATTGGTTAATATCAATAGTAGTTGTTAGCTTGGCTGACTTTTATCTGGTACATTGTCCAGGTATGTTTATCCTAGTCACAAGTTCCACTATCTTACAGTCACATGTATATATACGTAATGGTATTTGATATGGGCAGACTATTCTGTACATAAAGAGTGAAAGGCCATGAAGTAAATATTGTCTTCCTTGTAAAGTCAATAATGAAATTGCCTGGATAAGCCAAAAGTTGTATTGATACAGCCACATTCAATAGTTTGTTAGTGTACAATAGTTTTGTTGGAATTTCTGGAGTATACAGATGAATTTAATAACTATAGTCCCTCTGTTAAGTAGAATTTGTACATTTACTTAGTTGGTAGACATGGCTTTTTCTGAGGACATTTTGGGTCCGTTAATGGGCCCCATTCCCAATTAAAATGATTTCATACTTAAGCCAAATTCCCAAAATTTGCAAGTTTCACCTGAAAAATCTTTCCCAATTCACTAATTTTCTTCCCAAAATGAGACGAAAAGGCCCCATCCCAAACAAGAAAAAGCCCTGGTAGAATTATAGGTGACTAGGCATACTTTGTACTATCTGCTCAAGGTTAGACTGTCCTCTGTCTCTAGAATGTTAAAATTATAAATAAAAGTTATAGTTTTAGTTTCAAGGATATGTAAAAAAAAAAAGGGAGGTAATCTAGTATTGGAGGGGCTAGTGGTCAGTCTTTAGAACCTTCAGTACTGTCACCACATTGTATAATTCTCATGATCAGTATTATGTGGGTTAATTGAAAAGCTGTCACATTGACAGCTTTAAAGGTAGCATAAAGGTTGTATACACAATCGGATCCTTGGGGTTATAAATTTGCCAGTAATTAAATGTTAAAAAAAGGTTCAGTAGTTGGAGCCTGTCGTGTACTCTCCCTTGACAGGGTGTGTCAGGAATAGAAGGTCGGTATAGACAAATGTCAAGTACTCTGTGGCTTCCTGCTTTCCTTGCTACAGTTCTGTTTTACCAGATAACAGGATAATCAACAGTCAAGTAAAAATCTGTTTCCTGTCCTTTTTCCCATGTGTTGGTTCAGCATACATGTATATACCTATAGACTTACATTAATTTTCAGAGATACGTAAAAGAAGTATTAAAACAATGAAAAAAATCACTATTAATTTCATCAGAGTAATGATTAAGTTCAAAATGTATTGCTGTTTGAAACTTTCTCTCTGAACAAAAACATTTAAAGTAGAATTTGATGAGATTTTTGCAGAAAAAGCATTTTCAGAATGTTTAATAGGTATATACTAACTAGGCTTTTGTGACAAGCAAACAATATGTCCTTGAATATCTTGACTTGAATTGTGAAAGCTTAAACTAAGACATCTTAAATCCTCTTAAATCTAAATGATATTTCCTCCAAAATCTTGAGAAATTATGGGTGATTTCCAGTTACCGGGGTACTTATTTGATACTTAGGATTTTGTTACAATTCTTGTTCATGTAAATATGTATCTGCTAGACTGTGATTTTAATATAAAAGATTGGTTCAAGCTAACAATGCATTGATGGAGAATGTGTTTATTATCTGATAATTATATTATACAGTTAAGTTAGATACAGGAATTTATAGCATACTTTTAATTACAATTGCTTTGCCTTGAGGTAAAATATAGTTCATGTAAAATAATCATGCTTGGTGAAACAGCCTGTGGAAAAAGTTAATGAAGCACAAAATTAACACATGTTGGACTTTATTTGATGATGTGGGTTATGGTGTTTCTGAGAGACCTTTCAGAAGGTTTTGTGGTAATTTGTTTTCTGAATCATGTTCTACAGCTTTGTTTGAAGTTTTACAAGTTCCAGAAATATAAAAGTGAAGTACAAATTCAGCCACAAAGGTGAAAAAACCTTCATCTATCAGGACCTCTAAATTGTTAGTACGTATTTTGTATGTTGTAAATTAAACACATCCAATTGAATTCCTTTTGCAAAGAAAATTACTTAGTTTCATTGTCTACTCACATATTTAAGAATTGGGTGGCAATGGTGAAAAAATAAAAACAAGGGTTGATTATATATATAATTGCATGTCAAACACAGTAGATATCAATGTTCTTTATGTTCTTTTTTCTATTACTGTGTGGCATTTCTTAAATAAACCAGGTGTGTGTATCTGGTAAGTAGTTTTTTTATCAGATGAGAATGAAATGCTATTTGCCATCCCCTATCATAATCCTGTCACTAAGGATGTTTTAGTAGACTTTCGAGTGTGGGTGTGTCTAGGTAGGATTAGGGATAATCGAACCAAGAGGACTCAAAATATGGGAAAACCCAAAGGTTCCACCAAGGGGTGGAATATCCTAAATCTTCATACCCACTTATTTAAAAGAGTGATTTTAGATTACCATAATTTCCGACTGACCAGAAGCCCAGATTGAATATTGTCAATGTTATATGATTTCATGTCACTGTTTTTGCAATGTTAGAGTTCCTTATTTCATGGTCATCCACTAACATATAGGAGCATTCCTATATCATTGCATTTATCCTCAAAAAACTTGAGTACTGGTTTTATCCTCAAATAAGCCCCCTCCATCTCCTAGTGTAAAACTTTAGTACTTTATCCTCAAATAAGCCCCTTCCCTAGTGTTCCATATGTATCCTCAAATAAAAGAAGGGGAAAAAAATGTAAAAGTTTAGTACAGATTTAATCCTCAAATACACCCCCTCCCTTAATTACCCAGTGTAAAAGTTCAGAATTAAAGCTTAAAATTGGGAAGGGCTTATTTGTGAACCACATTTATCTTAATATTTTAAAATTGATGATTCTGCAAAAATGAATAAAGGGTCTTTTTTGTGGACAGGGTATTTTTTGTGGATAGAAACGGTAAGATAAAGTAGTTTTATAAAAAGGTATGACAGAAACTGCTGCAATGTACTCAAAACCCCACTGTATATACGGTATGCTAGATATTTATCATGTTCAGACGCTATCAAAATCCAATTATTTCTATATTTTGGACTCTAACACTGTGACCATCAATTTTCTCATAGGTTCCCCTTCATATTAGAAACACAGGACGCATATTGATCAGTATTTCTTTCCGTGATCAGTTTTGCATCATATACCACGGCTTTGGGATGTTTCTCAGCTCAGCCTGACTAGACTTGGCTTGACCTTTCACTATATATATTGGCTAAATACCTATAAATCAGATTGCATAAGTTGTGTAAAAGCAATCAAGTATCTGTCCATACTGGTAGTGTAATATTTTGATAGGAACACAGAGACCAGCAGTAATAAAAACATCTGGAAAGTAATTCAGGATCTTTTCTCAATTGAACAGGCTTACTTGGTCTAAGTGGTGTAAGTGGAATTGGAGTCTATATAATGGCCATCATCTTGAGTTGATGGTGGCACGATCTCTTGTATAAGATGTGTGACACATTCTGACTTTATTTAAATAGTAGGGCTATCGTGTGGCATGTATTTGGAATAACATTACGCGGAACAGTGTGTTGCGTAAGATAGGATGATAAACTACAGTAGGGCATATCCTGGAAAGTACACCTGGCTGGGCACACACCTGCTCACTTTTCAGAACCCAGGATCACAAATGAGACTGTAAATCCACTCCTATTGTTGTGGTGATCAGTTTTGACAGAGGCTGTGTTAGCTTAAAATTACCTTGCACCATTTGGCGGGAAATCCATAACTTCCTGTTACGGTCTACTTGAAAAATATCATGCTTTAATAATTTGTATGCCCTGAGGTCTACTTGAGTAATATCATGCTTTAAAATTTATATGCCCCCCCCCCCCCCCCCCCCATCCCCCCCCATCCCCATGAAATGGGGGGGGGGGGGGGGGGGGGGGCATAAAGTGTTACCCATAGCCATCCAGTCCCATCCTGTCCCATGCAATATAACTAGCTAATCTCAGGAACTGCATGATGTGATCCTCACCAAACTTTGTTTCGGGGTGTCAAGTGGTAGCGGGGGCATTTATGTCTTAGGCATTTTCTTGTTTTAGTAATTGTGTCTCCTGCTTTTTTTTCTTCCATGAATTTTTGGTTTGTCTTTATTACATTAAAATTATCTATTGAAATAAGTTGCACTAAATCATTTTAAGAAGACACAAAAGTTAATGAGTTTCGTTCTGGCTACAGAAGCTATTACAACTTGTAATGTGTAATAGGAGTACAATATTCTGTTTGGTATGTACATCAAATTTGGTCTAATTTATTCAGCTGACAGAGCATTCTTCTTTGGCTCAGTAATAGAGGTGTGAATTATCACACCAGAACCCCTGGGTTCAGTTCCTGTAGGGACTCTTAGTGGGGATATATATTTCCCTTTCCTATGATTCACAACTATATCAATATATGGATGTTAAAAATTGTCTTAAAGCCTTAAAATGCTTGTATCTCTCCATAGTAAGATTCACAAGCCATGTAATAAGAAATATCCCTGATATTCTTGTTTACATAGGAATTGAAGGTCGTGTATGAACATTAGTAGCTTCTGAATGTCTCTTGAGGATTTACAGGGGTTTTGAACTCCTCAATCATTCAGAAGTGTGGCACAGTTTTTGAACTCTAAAACACTGAAATATTGATTTTTGCAGTGAAGACATACTCATTAAATTCTTAAATTTTAGTTTACAACTCCAGACTTTTCATAAAGTTTACTTTAAAGTGCAGTAAATCTCATCGTTTTCTTTCTATAAATTTGTTTACAATTGATTTTCATGCATTCAGTCTTTGGAAAGATTTTAAATTAAGTTCTCTTGTGAATTTAAATCCTAACCTCAACATTATTACTATGACAAATTGTATCTAGCAGTCTATATTTAGTGTGTTGATTTTGTTGGGAGTAGGATAGTCTTCTGTCCACACGACACTCAAGATAATAATGATATCTTATTTATCCAGTATAAAATTGTTAGTAGCCTTTGTCAATTTGATTTTAACAACATTTCCTGGACTTTATGTCTGTGATTTTGTTGTAATAGAACCTTGGACTCTTTTTAGGGGTGTTAACATTTGTTTATGGAAACAGTAATAAGGATCTTTATATAGAAATTTAAGTCACGTAATTCCTAAAACATGCACTGTATATGCCATAACTATCAAGTTTCGGGTTTTGGACTGGAGCCGGCACCTCAAGTTTATTACAGTAGATATGGCAACATCCAGTACAAAATTTTGATCCCTGAAATGTGCTATTCCTTATCTAATGTGTCCTTAACACTGAGTTAATTACAGAATATGATGTTGAAATAAGACGTTCATGCATCAAAGTGTTTAGATTTAGTAACATAAGATTGTGAATTAAGCCTTTCCCAACATGTGGTCTCCAGATTTTTCCCTGAACAGGTATCTGTTTGGTATAATATTATTTTATCTGATGGTGATGTGGTTAGTATTAGCTGCTGTCTTGTGTCAGACCACTCTCCCCATTGTGGATGTAGTCTCTGGCACTTAGGGATGATAATGTCCCATTTTCCTGGAATAAGATAATGAAAGTCTTCAGTGATCGGTAATTTAAGATATGAAAATTCTGTCCAAGAAAAGATGATTTAAATTTCAGGGTTATATACACAAACGAATTGTCCCATTTAACAAATGGCCAACAAGAGATGGCTGAACTAATAGATATCTTAACTCCAATTCTACTAAAATCATACTGATAAATCTGGTATCAAGTTGACCCAGATATTTAGAAGGATCGTGTAGTATAAAATAATTTCAGGACAAATTTAAAAGAAAAGCAAATGTTTTCCACTTTTCTTAGACATTAGACATATACAAGGCCATCATGATCACTGCATGGTGCCGTTGGCTTGAAAACTGAAGACGTTTTTGAGTGTGTTGAAATTTTACCCATGTAAATTTGTCTGTATTGTTAGAGATGTTATCGGTGATATATTGATTTGTTTTTAAGTTTCTCCCATCAGTTTGTCATTAAGAAACTTTCAAGGTCTTCAGTTGTCAGCCATATCTGTTTTTGTTTTGAATTTACAAGCCTTTGTTTGGAGAAGTGCAATTTCACTGTTGTTCCCAATATAATGAATTTGTCCATCAATCATTTGGTTGTTTCTTTGTACGAATTGGACTGTTTGGATCACAGCATAGTTTACATATTAAAACAAGGACAGTTTACATGTTACCATAAGCATAGGAATCCCTGTTTTGGCGATTTATATCTCTTGTACTAAATGGTGATTTTTAAGTTAGAAAAAAAACACCAGAGAATACCAACATAATAAATAAACTGAAATTCAAACTCAAAATATATAAAGAGGGCAGGATACAAACAAAAAGTATAATATAGAGATATCCATGGAGATCTTTGATAAAGTACAAGGAGAATGAGACCAGGTGTTTCGGAAGGGTAAGCGTCTTCCTCTGGAATTCATACCTGTCAAACTTTGGCCAAGTTTGGACTAGAGCCACCAGGTAATTTCAGTAAATTTGACAATCTCCATTACCCAAACTGGAGATTTTCAGAGCTTTCTGAAATTGAAATCTATTATTTTCAATTATCGTATCCCCAAAAGCTGGTGAGTTCATTACAGTAAATAATGTAATCATATGTTGATTAACATGTTGATTAAAATCAACAACGTTATAAAATTTAAGGAACATATATGGAAATCTCAGGAGATAGGGGAGATGGCTTATAGTATAGAAATTAGGGCTGTAACAATACGGCCATGCTACGATACGATATATCGCGATATCCACCCACGATACCATACGTTTCAATAGAATACAAACAGCTCAAGAAAAACTTCACAGGTATTAGAAATAGCCTGTTTCCCAATTTCCATCAAATCCTAAAGATTTGATAAAATATTTCAAACGAACGAAATGAAATCTCTTGAGTTTGTGAAGAGTTTTCCTTACTGAAGACCTCAAGTTTTCAGATTTTGACCCCGGACATAATGATGAATCAAGACGTAGACAGGATCCTTATTTGTGACTAGCTTAGTGACAATGTTTAGATATAATGTTTGTCATGGTTGTGTCAAATTTTCATGATAGTAAGTCACCCGACACTAGTTATTTACTGTGATGTTGATCAGTATGGAGAGAGAGGGCATCAACAACAGGAAACACAACATTACTTCTATTGACATACACATCTAGCCATGTGTAGGGCCATAGAGTGGAAAACATCAGGTGATTTCATAACAGCCAATGAAATACTGTCAACTAAAGTTAATGTATAAAAGATAGTAAAATATCTATTTTGATTATTATCCTCAAATGAAATATTTGGTTCTGGTTGGCCGCACTGCACTGATTAAAATCACGATTCAGGACACTAGAATTCTGGTCCTATAAATATTTATATTTAATCTAAAAAGGAGAAATTTATCACTGAAAATAAAAAATTTGATATGTACATTTTAAGTGATAATATTTCTTTTATAGCAGGAATATGTTACTTAAGACATCATCTGACTTGGATATATCACAATAAAAACTACATTAGTAAATTTATGTCTTGTCCCGTCACACCTGACCTATCTTACCACAAACAGATGCTTTAGAACTATTTTTGAAGATAATTATATAATATACATGTAATGGGAAAACGTTTTTTCTTATGGTACTTATAGAAACTCAGACTTAATATTGAATAATTAAATTCCATAGAGATAGTTTGATATGAGATACTGAAACATACATGGATTTGAAATAGAAATGTTTAAAAAATTCGGCCCTGACGCAGCCAGTCATATGCTTTCCCAATGATTATTAATGCATAGCATCAAAATGAAAGATGAATCCCAGCAAGGGAAGTAACTGTAAGCAAGAAAAATGTTATATTTTGCTTTATCTCCTATGTTCTGTATAACATGAAATGTTTATATGTGACTTTCATTCATGTTTTAGAGCTTTCAAATTATTTTCATGAGTACAAACATTCATGGTTAGCCTGTGTCACAATAATATACAATACATTTGTGGTTCCATCGCAACCTATAGAAACAAGTATCTTTTTTTTAAATCAAAATCAAAGTTTTGAAATTTGCTGTATTATGTAAACTAAGTATTAATACAACCATGTTATACAAAATTGAAAGTTGTTGAAGTAGTTTACACTGTACACTGACCTGTACAGCCCAGGGTACAGTTATTAAAGGCATCATCAGCTTGATGAGGCATAATAATATGTTTTGATTTGTTTTCCAACCAAGTTTGCATTAATACATCAAAATTTAATCAGAATTTTGAAATAGTATATTATCTAAATACAATGTAAATGTTGTATGGAAACCTGAAATACCAATTACTTGACATGGAAACATCAATTAAAATTTTGGGTTATGTTTGCTTAAGCAATACATGAGTATTTGGGAGAGTAGGTTATGAATGAATGGTGGCCATCCCTCCCTGGCCATTACATATACCTACTGGGACCAATTAATTCCTTCTGATCATTGCTGGTCCAGTCACCTGTGAAACTTGTGTATTGACATACCAGTTTATCTCCAACAGTTCAATGGTTTGATGGATATTTTATCAGCATCACTGCTTTATTGTTGATGATTTTTGATAAACTGGCTTCAGAAAGACCCCAGTATTCTCCTTTCTCGAAATCAGCTTCAGCAGCAATACATTCCCTGTGAGGATATAAACACGTGTTTATGATCAATAACCAATATTATATACATGTATAGAGAGATTTGCTCTGTGTACCATGGAAAACCATACATAGGTTTTATATCATAGATTAAGGTCTGTTCCATATATGTACATGTTGTATGTAATCTCTGATACCCATCCAAGAATGTATTGATCTTGGTAAAATGATATATAAAACTTCCATGATGTTTGGCAAACACAAGCCAATGATATATAGAACCTCCATGATGTTTGGCAAACATGAGCCATCAAAACAAAGATTCATAATTCTTGAATATAGAAACTCATGAAAACTCAAATGTTTTTAGCATTGATATTGAGAAACTGATTCAAACACATTGAAAGGCTATCAAATCCTAGAGAACTGGGCCAAGTTTCGAGGATGGGCCTGTGTGCATCATTAGTAGTCGATCTGCTGTTCATTGTTTATCAGGATATAAAAGTGCTGTATCACCCAGAGTCATCATCATTAATCTTGTCTAGTGTCATTTTCAATGAATGTTGAAAGATCTATTATGTGAAAAATCGTTTTACAATCTGTGCAATCTAGATGTGTCTGAGGAAAACCATACATGGTTTCAGCTGTAATAGTAAAACACAAAGATGTACAGAATTGGATATTCTGATGAAGTAATGTTTATATTTTAGAAAAATTTTGATCATGATGTATTAAGGTCTTAAGTTAATACTTAAAAAAAATCATAATATCTGCCTTATGCAGAAAAGTTGTGTTTAATTTCCTGTTAGCAGTTTCTCTAAACAAAGGAGTGCTTTTATTCCAGGAAAGCAAATAATATGAATAGCCTTTAAAGACACTAGGCATGTTTGTACAACACATGGGTCTAGTATTGCTTCTTCAAACAGCAAACATGGAAACAGATGCAAGAATTTGATGATCAGACATTGCGTGACGACTGAATATTTAGTCTACATTTGATTCCCTTTGATGAAATGTTTGTTCAATAGAACAGAGTTTCAGAAATTAGCATATTGCGACAGATATCTTAACATGTGTAAGAGTATTAGATACAGTTAAAATTACATGTGTGGGAGTATTAGATACAGGTAAAATTACATGTGTGGGAGTATTGGATACAGGTAAAATTACAGGTGTGGGAGTATTAGATACAGGTACAATTACAGGTGTGGGAGAATTAGATACAGGTAAAATTACAGGTGTGGGAGTATTAGATACAGGTAAAATTACATGTATGAGAGTATTAGATACAGGTAAAACTAACGGTGTGGGAGTATTAGATACAGGTAAAACTACCGGTGTGGGAGTATTAGGATACAGGTAAAACTACCAGTGTGGGAGTATTAGATAAAGGTAAAATTACATGTGTGGGAGTATTGGATACAGGTAAAATTACAGGTGTGGGAGTATTAGATACAGGTACAATTACAGGTGTGGGAGAATTAGATACAGGTAAAATTACAGGTGTGGGAGTATTAGATACAGGTAAAATTACATGTATGAGAGTATTAGATACAGGTAAAACTAACGGTGTGGGAGTATTAGATACAGGTAAAACTACCGGTGTGGGAGAATTAGGATACAGGTAAAACTACCAGTGTGGGAGTATTAGATAAAGGTAAAATTACAGGTGTGGGAGTATTAGATAAAGGTAAAATTACATGTATGGGAGTATTAGATACAGGTAAAATTACAGGTTTGGGAGTATTAGATACAGGTAAAACTACAGGTTTGGGAGTATTAAGATACAGGTAAAACCACAGGTTTGGTTCTATGACATTGAGGAGTGCATGAAACTTACAGCTAAGTATGTAAATCCTATAATTCAAAACTTCTCGATCTGAAATTATTGCATCCATAGCTGATAATAATACTAATACAAGATAAGTTGTAATTCATCACTATGTTAAACTTCCTGGTACAAACTGTGTTCTGATAGCCAGTTGGTGCCTAGACTTAATGTTAGTGTATGTGACTTTGTGTGTCATATCTTGACACCTAAAGTCACCGACTAACACACAGACATTATTTAGTTAATATATACTTCTTGAAAGTCAATGTATGCACGTGTGATATTTATGTCATCCTGTAGTATTATTTTGTTTGTTTTTGAATTTGATATCTTCAATAATAATAATAATTTGGAGTTTTATATGCTGCTATATCATAAATATTGTCTATGGTTATTTGGCCTTTAGCAATCAGTCATTGTCTTCCTCAACTCTCTGGGGAGCATACAGCCAGAGCTGCCATTTTGGCCATAACAGCTTACACACCACATTTCTTACACTGCCCTACCACATACTCATTTACAGCTGTGTCGACTGGAACACAACAGAATAAAGTGTCTTGTTCAAGGATACAACACAGCGCTGGAACTCAAATTAGCGACCTTTGGTCACATAACCCTGCATCCTACCACTAGATCACTGTGACTTTTTAACACTAAATTCTCATGTGAAGATAGGAAAGCCTTGTGTCATGAGCGTAATGACTGCTTAACATTCGGCATTACAGGACTGGGACGACTGGTTCACCCATTATCAGTATAATGTGAACTGGTGTGATGTCCTGCTGGGTGTCTTCAGCAGTATGCTTCAGTGAGGTTGCACTATAAAGTCGGCATCATATTTTGTGCTATCATAAGGAGACAAACACACAAGAAGACAGACAGGCAGACCTCCTATAACACAAACACACACTCACCACACACATTTGGGGGGAGGTCGTCCTTAACTGACCATAGCTGTTGATATGACATTAAACCATACTAAAGCACATGCCAGCTTATTTATCTTTCCCTAATGACCAATGTCATTGTTTAGTGGTTTCTGAATTGCTGTTGCCACAGTCGGCAGACTAATGGACCCCACAGTTATACTGTGGTTTTCGGCTTGATGCCTATTTACTATGCTTGCATCAGCAGATTTATGGCAAAGAATTTGGATCTGACATTTTTACCAAAAAATCGGATTCTGTCTTCCATCCTGGGAACCATTCGACTTTTAAGAAAAATTTACAAATGAAGTGCAAATTAATGTACTTAGCATTACACCAAGGTATTCTTAGGCACTTGTACGACACTACCTTAAACTTCCAGGAAAGATTGATTGATTGCTTACACAGATGAACATCATGCTCTCATCTTAGAGATACCAGTGTTCAAAAGGACACCTGAAAAAATATATCATGGTATATAATAAACAAAATGAAAATTATTGAATTTACAGATATTGGTTTTATGTAAAAAAAAACTCCATTCTTTTGTAGAGAATGTACATTGGTATTGTATTTTCTCCTTAAAACACAGTTTTTCAGTATAATCCTATCCGAGTCTTCAAACTTGTAAGATGCCAAAAAATGTCCACAGTGTATTGTAAAAATGTATGGGTTTAGTCTTGAGACGGGAGTTTTGTCTATTGATTGTTAGTGCCAGGGAATTGGTATGGATCTGTGACCTTCAGGATATACAATGGCTCGGTCCATATCAAAAGAACATGGCTTTGGCTTCTGTGTTGCAGGATATAGTGTAAATTTAAACATGTGTCCAGTAGATTGGCACCATGCCCTGAAATCTTGACTTGTATCAATGTATTAAAATCTCTATGTCATAAGATCAGACTGTGGCTCCCCCTGGAGGGTCTTTGTTCGCAATAGATGTGTATCTAGGGCATCAGAAACATTTCACTAGCCCCTTTGTATAGTACTATATTGAAAACTGCCACTTTTGCTTGTTATGTATTGAATACATGTACTTGAAATTAAAGGTGCCATTTATAAAGGTCACTTAGTAGGACATGATGAAAAATCGGTTGGAGATCTGTGATTAGTGGTTTGGTACCAATCTAGGAAGGTTGTCTGGGTGCTACATTGATAACACATAAACCTTTCAACTAGGAAACCAAGGTGCAATTCAAATCAGATGTGAAAAAGTAAAACGGTTGCCTGGCAAACCGCAGATTTTCTCCAGGTAATCGGAAGCATTCTATCCAGAACAAAAAGAGTGATTGCATTGATACAAGTTGATATGACTTGTTTGGCAATAAAGCTTAAACAATATAGTATATCTCTGATGGGGGTGAGGGATATAATGATTATTAGCCACAATTAGCCAATATTCTCCCTTTCATTTCACTAACAGTGATGAATAGCTGATACTTGCTTCAGAATTAGTGTAAAATAAATAATATTTCTATCACACATATACAGAGTTATGGCCCCTTGCTGTCAAGAATGACAAGAGTGACTTTGGATTGTTTATGGTACTCTACCTCGTGCTTCAGAAGTCCCAGGCTGTTGTTAATGTGACTTTGGCAGGGAATCATTGATTTGTTCATCATTATTAGCCCCAGTGCCAGCTGATAGAGATTTTATAAATCTCACCATCTGCCTGTTAATACAGTAATGTCATAATGATGATACTGTTACATAAGCTGATCAGTAGGTTTGGACAGATGTGGTTGTTAATGATAGTCTTATATTTGTATATGATTACAACTAGATTAACAAGTATCTAATGTTTGACGGGATGATTAAACATTCACATGAATATTGTTGTAGTAATGACAGGGATTTTCCTTGGATCATCATGTGTCTGAGTAATGGGTTCATTCTCCTAATTTTTGGCAAATTTCCAAAGGAAGTTATTGGCGATTCAGCAAAACAATATAATGAAAAAGAGAGGTCGTTAATTGTTTTGTGTGTCAGTATATTATTAGATTTTCTCAGCTTAGTGGAATATTTCCTCCCTGTACCACAAATCTAATTAATTAAGGATCTCCCAGGTACAAATTCATCTGATCCTATTATTTATTTTTCTGTGACAATAACACTAAAATATAAAATCATATTTGGCCCAACTGCCTGATGTTCTTAAGGTATTGTATCTCATCTCTACAACCTTCCTGGCATTTGTACTGCACGGCGCTACTGTGGAGCCTAATTTATTTGACACCAGACTTTTTAAAAGATATCTTTTGTTATTGAATAACAATGGATCAGTAAAGAGTAACTGGTAATGCTAGTCTTAAATCCAACTTTATTATTTTTTATCCAACAAGATGATTCACTTCCTTTTGATGTCTGTGTAAATCTGCAATAGAGCTTCACAAGTGTGTGGCTTCTACCAGGAATTTTCCTCATGTCAATTTCTGTCAAAATGGCCTAGATCATATTCTCGTCTAGCACTCTTGTTTTGGACTATCCTTTGACTGGTAACTAATTCTAAAAGCATTAATAACAGCACACTGATTTATTTTATCACACCTAAATTCCTTCTGACATTGAATATTTGGAGTATCTGGAATGAGTACCCTGGCAACAACACCATTTGTCCATTAAGTTCTGTTGTTTCCCCATCATGATCATTTGAGGATGTAATTTGTCTTTGTGAGAGTAATGGGAGCTAGCTTGCTTGCATATTTATGTACGTCAACACAACCTCACAATCAACCTCTGATGAAGAATGGATATGATTGTAATAAAATGATAAGGAAAGTCAAGATCTGATTTATTGATTCTTGGAGTGTAGCTAAATCTCCGTTGTAGTATTACCATCATTTGCCTTGTAATAATTTAGTCTTTATATGAAAAATTTGGGAAATACGGAGAAGGAACTGTGTGTAAAAATAATCATGTCAAATTGAATTTGTATTTGTTTATCATAGAAAATAGAAATTCAGCAATTTTACTGTTTGACCTCTTTGAAATATAAGTAGGCTAAATATATACTGTATCTGAGTAATTTGTAAAGTAAAATTGTCAAGCAAAATGATATACGGGCCCCATATACCTTGTTCTGGATCATTGTCCATGGTACGTGTATGACAATGTATCAGTCTTAATTAGACCAGTGACAACAGGGAGGTCTATTCATAGAAACAGCCATAAGCGTAAATGTCATGTAAACGCATACTTGTACTTATATATAGGTGAATGATTTCACGAACACTGCTGAAAGGCCGTAATAGTGGACGTAAATCTGTTAAATGAGATGAATAGTTTCAGAACACTTGTGTAGTTTAAAAGGCCATAACACTGGATGTAGAATAAACATTCAATGTCAATTCACATGAATCAGTGACCAAGTCAGACATTTTCTTTTCAATTTTTATACACATCACAACAAACAGTATGAAAGTCAGATTTGATATTAATTTGTATCAATTTGTCATATTTGGCACTGAAAAGCTGAAATCATGTGTATGGTTCCCTGGTCAAGGCACTTGCCAATGATTCAATATTTAATGCGAAGGAGGCTTTAATTGTTAAACATTACATATTATATGTAGTTTCAGTAATGAAAGCAATGACCATTTAGACTGGGGCATGGAGTTTGATTATCATCAAAAGGTGCAACACTGTGAAAAAATGAGGTTGATTTAAATTGTCTGTAAATTTTACCTTGGAGACAGTTTACTGTAAGTTAATCGGCAGACTAGATCACCTGAGTTTTGTTATCATTGTGATCCCAGACTAAGGTTTTACTGCCTCATTTACACTGCTAGTCATATTTACCTACAGATTTTAATGGACAAGAACAGTGGTTATTATTCAGCTTTAACAGGCATAAAACATGTATGTCTTTAAAAGTCGACAAATGAAGACTGTTCTGCTGTTCTGAGTGAAGAGAACTTGAGTCTAATTTGTCTACCTACTTAATGGTTCCTTTGCATGCACTTTTAATTCTAATTTTGACTACTGCACTTAAAACAGATTATCGTGCTTTATGTTTTTTATATAATTGGACAGTGTATTTTCCGCTTGTATTTTGTCAGCTGTTATGAAATCAAAATCCCATAAATCGAGGATTACAAGTGACTTAATAAGTTACCCTGTAAAATTTACTGTCAATTTAAGGGTTTTGTATGTGTACATGAAGAAAACTATAAATATCAGAATAAAGCATTGCTGACACTTCCGGAGTCATAAGCTATATCCAAATGATTACTTTGTGTTTACTCTGATCAATTCAGTTAATTTCATTAAAAATTTACCCAAATGGTGTTGAATGAGATCATCAGCTTGTTGATACACTGGTAGTTCATCAGAATATATCTTGAAACAGAAAGATGTCCATTAAAAAAACCCACAAAAATTGTTTTTTTCCTGTAACCAAGATTTTGTTGTTTTGTCTATATAAACCCAGTAATTTCTGAAGTAGACTGCAATGTACTAAATTTGATTATAAATTACTTAAATTTCACAAGTTGATTTAACATCATATTTCTTTGTCTATTTTCAGGAAAGGCAGAAGAAAGGATAAAGACTCTCCGACACCTCCGCAACAGGAAGAGCCCAGACAGTACCTTGAGGATAGCTGTGTGAAAGAACGAGTAACGGAAGCAGATTTTTACAAACTCGTCAGCTTGCCCTCTTGTCTAGATTATAACGAATGGCTAGCAACACATAGTGAGTTTCCTAACAATGAGTTATCGTCAGTATAATTAAATAAGACATGACTTCCTGGTCTATAATGAATGGTAGCATTACATGGTGAGCTTTCTGGATTATTTTAAATTGGAAACAAGTTTGGTAGTTAGTTTTCAGAAGCACTAATGAAATTAAACCAGCTGAGATTCCTGAAAAGAGTTTAAACTGAAAATCCTAAATCAGCCGTTTGTTTTTTTGCTGGGTTTATCGTCCCATGAACAGCTAGTGTCATTTTGAGGCGGGGTGTACTTGTAGTAGTTGGTGACTACCTCACTGAACAACATATGGAAGGCCTGTCGCATGCCATCCAGAGAAATTAGGGTAAAGTGTCCAAGAACACAACCATGAATCCCTGAGAAATACAAATTGACAAAGTAGGGAGTGTCGAACTACGCACCTCAGATCTTCGCCTGAGGTTACCTGGCCGGCACTCGGACCGACTATTGCAGCCTAAATCAGTAGAGACATCAGTTAAACACTGTTGTTTTTAGATGTCTACACTGTTATGTTTCATTACATAAGTAATGGGTGTATAATATATTTATGTTATGGTGAGCCAAACAGGCATGTCCATCTTGAATATGATTTGATATTTCCCGAGACTTGGAGGGCATATATTATACAAGGGCATGTGTGAAGCATCATTAGTGTTGAGGGCCTGTTTTCACTAATTAATTTCATACAGTGAATTATGAAAACAAATGTCGAACAGGTACAAACTCATGTATCTTCGGTAGGCTTGAACATGATAAATTTACCTTTCTGCACTTAATTAGCGGATGGCATCCTGGTAAATGATGTCGTAATTAGAGAATTAAGTGTGAAAGGAAGAAAAGGAACTTTACTTCATGAGCATCCTATCATTATTTGTAATGAATGGAGAGTCCAGTTAAAGATGAAAAGTGTTCCCAATAAAACAGTGGTAAAGTCAATTTTTCAAGAGGTATCCCAATACCAGTCCAGAATAATTACCTCTGATGTTATTACCCAGATCAGATGATAATTGTTACCTCCTCATCTCGACTTCTGTCGGATTGATTAGTGTAAGGTAATGAATTACATAATGACTAGCTGTAAGACTTGTAATCTATATATCATTGTGTTTCTACTGATTGGCAGTGTGACCTAGATAGAAGGGGAAAAGGAGAAGGAGGTGGGGGGGGGTTCAATCTTGTAATAGAATGAATTCCTTGGAGAGAGGTGTAGATGGTCAAACTCAAGGTATCATGTTAAAAACGAACAAAAGACATAACAAAAAAAGGGACACAGGTTAACTAAGGAATTCCTTCACCATATTCAAAGGATTTCATTCAGTCTGTAAGGGGCCAAATGGTTAAGTTGTCCCGACACTTTATTGCAAGCTCTCTACCTCTGGGTCTCAAGTCGAAATCCATGTGGGGCAGTTGCCTGGTACTGACTGTAGGCGGTGGTTTTTCTCCAGGTACTCCGCCTTTCCTCCACCTCCAAAACCAGGCACGTCCTTAAATGAGCCTGGCTGTTATATTTGGACGTTGAACAAAATAAACAAAATTCAGTCTATACCTTATTCCAACAGATTGATTACATGTACAATGTTTTTCTTGGCTACTTTAAAGATTACAAAAAAATATATCAAAGTAATTAAAAAACCAGTGATACATCATTTTTAAGCATAATGTCACTGTACTATTAATTTTTGATGATGTATCCAGTTCAGTGCACGTGGATCAGACAGAATATCTCCCTCTCTACCAGTACTGCAGGGGATTATCTCAGTCTGGTGTGAAAGGAGGTTTGTTAACATATCAAGAGTAGCTTTATTTACAATGAGATGTGAAATACTATCCCATACATCGTGTAAAGTTTTGATTGTATGTTACACAGACACAATGTCAGAAAATTTTCTGTCAAAACAAATCTGTCAAACAACAAAGAATGAAAAAATCAAAAACTAAATTTGAGACATGGCTGAAAGGCCAAGTCTTTGTTATTGTCAAAGTCTATAAGTTAGTGACTTCGCAGATTTTTTTGAAACATGGAATATATACACAAACTGAAATGTATCAAGACATGGCATGTATGAGCTATCTTTATCAAGCCTAGTAAATGTCAGTCCGAGTAATTTATATCATTGTTTATTGACGAAAGAAAAAGGTCATTTCTTCATAAAAAAAAATTCTACACTTTTGGTGATACAGTATCAGATGTCTTACGGCTAACTCTTGTCATTCACCCTAAATCTATTGTTATTCTCTGTAGGGTTAAAATCTTATTAAAATTGAATTAAATTGTATGCGTCAAGCTTGTAAAATGAGCTGAGAACAGTTGTAC
Organism: Pecten maximus; assembly: GCF_902652985.1. Classification (NCBI taxonomy): domain Eukaryota; kingdom Metazoa; phylum Mollusca; class Bivalvia; order Pectinida; family Pectinidae; genus Pecten; species Pecten maximus. The sequence continues at coordinate 25,326,422 of NC_047024.1, read as the reverse complement.
CATGTAGATCTTTATAAATGGAGCAAGTTATGTATAGAACTGGTGTAGTTTGAACTTGTTGAAATTGATAGCCAAATTCAGCTTTTTGCATTTTGTAGCAAGTCTAGATATGTTTGAGAATGATTTCTTTTCAAACTTTATCATTTCATTTCTGAAACAGTAGCTTCTGGGTGAGTGTTATCACAGAGGTTTGACACCTTCGAATTCCTATGACCTAGAATGAAAAATTAACCCCAGGAACTGATATCTTGATCATTAAGATGTGCCAATCTCCTGTGCATCCAAGATCAAAAGAAATCAAAATAGACGAAATGAGGAAAATAGATTTGCTTTTAGAAAGAAGAAACTTGTTCTGAAAATGATGAGGGGGAAATTAAACTTTAAAATCCTGGTGGTATTTCTGGTACATGTGAAATAAAAACGCAGTTGCATATTTGTAAGTTTGAAATTATAATTCATATCGCATTTAAGCATGATGATGGGAAACAAAATTTCATGTACACAAACATTTCTGTACTCCTTGATACTATTTTAACAGATACATGTACATGTTTGATAGAATAGAACATTTTAGAAACAATATTTGTAAAAGATTAGTAAGGATTGAGCTACTACTTTCATGTTTATCAGACAAAGATTATGGTGTGATTTACAATTTTAGATCTCCTAACCACTGATAACTAGTTACATGTCGTTTGTGTAAAAGTATAATCCATCTTTATGTACATTAGAGAAAGGATGTGATTAGAAAAACAAACATTCAAGATGTTTACTGCCATTCCCATGAGTTTAATTTATGTTAAAATCCCACAATCCTTTGCAAATACTAGTTAAACAAAACAAACAAAATTGTTTTTATCATTTCATGTAAAATTTAGTACTGTAGGTGCCAGTATACAAAGTATTATAATCATATTGCACTTTTAAAAAATTCCAAGAATTCATCATCTCATATAAATTTGATATCTGACCTGGTATTCTGAGTCGACCTTGCAATGTGGAAATCTTAAGGTCAGACAATGAAAGGAAACTGTGTGTCTACTTCAGGATATTTTGACAAAAGACTACCAAAGGACTGAATTAAATGATACACACAGCACACTCTTGACAAACCTGTTATGTGATAATACATACACAATTACAAGCAACACATGAAACATCACAGCTGTTATAAATCCAGACTTTTTTTTACCTTGTTGGTATTTACGTATATGTCATCATCAAGATGCCATATTAAAACAGAAATTCTATTGAAATGTTCACAATTTTGGTCAGGATGGAAACATAGATGAACTTGTTGCTTTGAAATCCAGTTGTTTTCAGATTATATAATGCTACGTGTGACTGTTGTGTAGCTTTTATTATTTTTTCTCGTTTCAGCTTTATCATTTTTCAATCATATAACCTTGATCTACGGTGTAATATCTGAATACTGTACATCAGAAGGATGTCCATCCATGTCTGGGCCAGGCAATGTGTAAGTATATTGTACCATTGTAACTTTACTAACTTATATCAGGTTACACTATGTTAATGCTGTAATGAAGTTTTATACTTTAATTATACTGTCGTATCCTGGTCACAGCACCAAAACTTTTTTTTGCCCTGAATCTGAGATGTTATGTTATTATTTTGAAATCAACACATTTTCATGTTCATTTGAGCCTTACTATATCAAAACTTATGAAAAAAGTGACTATCATATTTAACTGAAAATTCAACTAGAAAATGTTTCAAAATGAAGGATGAACTTTGTCTCTACAGATGCCTTTGTCTTTAACTTTTGCATCAAAACTTTTCTCTAATTCAGATGATTTTTTTTAGTTTTTTTGTTTTTTTTTTGGTTTTTATCTTGAGTGATGTTGAAACATGATTTGAGTCCAAAGTCTAAATTTATATACGGAGTAAGATGATCTATCTGAAGATGTGTTTGTTGATAAGGTTGATTTTGTACAGCAGGTAAACACATGAAGATAGATACAGCTGTAAACAGATTGTCAGTCACATAATGTTGGCTGTGTGACATTGTATCCTATAGCGTTTGAGACTTGGTGTTTTTATAGATGTTAGAGAGATACAAGGGTCTAAACTACAGGTATTTCAGAGGATTTTGTGGATCTAATTTGGGTTGAATGATTGTGAGTGGCTCCTTTGTAAGGAAGTTGTCGAGATATTTAAGGTTCTTCAGTTTGATCCTATTCTGGCAAAATCTGACCTTTATTAACATTTTCAAGAAATTTGGTGAATTCTGAAATGATCATATCCTGGACTTGCTGTTTATTAAGTTAAATGAACTCATAACTTTGTATACAAGAGTTTGGTGTTCACCGAGGGCTTTAAAACTTTTCTTACAACTTTTGTCTTTGATTGAAGTTTAGAACATCCTTACAATTAAAACCAAGGTCATAGAACAGCAGAACTTTATTTCTAATAAGTTCTGGTATTTTGAGGATAGAATAAATAAAGCTGCAAAAAGAGATACTTTGAAATTAAAAAAAAAAAGAAAAGTGTGATCCCTTCCACAATTTCTGAAAAAATATACATCCTTTTTGCCCTAAACTGCAAAATTATGAACTATAAAAGATAAACCAATACAATAAGCTGTCTGTTTATAAGCCTTGAAAGAAATTTTGGTAATGAAAAGTACAGTCAAACCTGCTCTAACGGCCACCTTAAATAAGCGGCCACCTCCATTAAGCAGCCAGTCAGTGGTCCGCCCGATGGAAAACACTATATAATGAACCTTATATAAGCGGTCACCTGTCTAACGCGGCCAACGGCCACAAAAATCTGCCCAGAGTCTTCGTATCGTCCTGTATTAAGCGGCCACTTTTTCCGGAAGTAGACATCTGCTATTATCACGTGACCAGGTATTTTTTTTATCAAATTCATTAAAACTTTGATCTTTGTTGGTTTTCATTTCAAAATACACTGTACAAGGTATATTGTTATCAATATCAATAAGTGCATTATAATATGATAAATTCAATAAACTGTTGAAAAAAGAATTGGGCAACAGGCCGTTTCTGGCCAACCTGGTTTAAGCAGCCACCTGTCTTAAGAAGCCAATATTTGTCGGTCCCTTGGGTGGCTGCTTAATACAGGTTTGACTGTATCATGCTTGTAAGCAGAGTTAGTCAGCAGGTAAGATTGGATACATGTATGAGAAGGAACTGTGACATATGACCACAGGAAACTGTCCACTGGACCAGGTAGAGTAGGGGCAAAGTTTACAGTTTTATTATGGGTGTGTTTACAATCTGTTTCAGAACTCTAAAGATATGATAAATCTGTTTACTTTTAACACACTTGAATTCAATGATTCTTAACGGTCCTTGACTTACCAAACTTTCGACCTACAAATGACCTTGCATTATCAAATATGGCCATTTATACAGGTAGAAATCTGGTAAAATATGAAATTGGAGATCAAGCTGTTTTCATAAGTGTTTTCATGCAGTAAATGAAAGAAAAGGGTGTTATATTTCCATTGTGAGTGGAACAAAGATCTGTAACTGTGATAAATAAGTTCAGGTTTCATGTTGTTTGGTTCATCCTTCAGGTTTCATGTTTGTTCAGTTCATCCTTGATGTTAAATAGCATAAGTTGACCTTTCAAGGTCAAACACGCTTAACGAGAAAGGTAATGCTAGTATTAGAGGTAACTGAAGATTTGTGCTAGAGATAAAAATCTAATCTATTAGACAAGACCTGACATTTGACATTACTGTGTTAACAATATACACCAAGGCCTCCTAGTTGTCCTGAAGTGAGGCTAGGTGACTATTATGTAAATCCATCCCCATTTTCCATCCTCAGTACCGCTGAGAGATCAGACAATTGAAATGACTTATTGTAAAATCTGACAGGTGCCCCTAGCACTGTCTGCAGTGGCTGCATTGTTTCTGATGTCTTGAATAGCTTTTTCATACTGTGGTTTTATTCTTTCACACCATGTTTATATTCCATGAATAAATAAGGTTTGGGTGAATCACCTTTGCGGTAGGGTTGTATATATACTGTGACTATACTGGTATTTTGTTTGTAAACTTTGTGGTTTGTGTGGACTCGCTTTTGACTGACCCTCTGGCAACAATTGTATTCCCCATCTTGGTATATATGGAAACCATTTAGCATATATTAAATGGAAAAAATTATATATGAGAGGTCAATGTACCTTGGATACGTTTTATGTCAATTTATTTTGATATGCCTGTTGAATTTAGATCAACACATTATAGAATACTGGTATGTATTGAGAAATACAAACAACAATATGATGTAGGCATTTGAAAAGCCCCAAAGGACCTGTTAGGACTAAGGCTAACTGTTGGATGAGAGTATTTGCTGGTTTTTCGCTCCTTGAACAGTGTTTTTGAGTTGGGGGTCTCCTTGTAGTAGTTGATGGCTACCTCATGCAGCACACAGGAGGCCCATTGCATACTTTCCAGAACAATCAGGATAAAGTGTCTTGCACAAGAACACAACACATTGACATAGAACAATTTCATAAGTATTACTGAATAAATCAAGGTAATATCAGATTGTTGCATTTTAAACACAATTTTTAGCCCACCATCATCAGATGGTGGGCTATTCAAATCGCCCTGCGTCCGTGGTCCGTCGTCCGTCCCTCCGTCCGGCCGTCCCTCCGGCCGTCCGTCCGTCCGTCCGTAAACAATTCTTGTTATCGCTAATCCTCAGAAAGTACTGAAGGGATCTTTCTCAAATTTCATATGTAGGTTTCTCTTGGTGCCTAGTTATGCATATTGCATTTTGAGACCAATCGGAAAACAACATGGCCAACAGGCAGCCATCTTGGATTTTGACAATTGAAGTTTGTTATCGCTATTTCTCAGAAAGCACTGAAGAGATCTTTCTCAAATTTCATATGTAGGTTCCCCTTGGTGCCTAGTTATGCATATTGCATTTTGAGACCAATCGGAAAACAACATGGCCGACAGGCAGCCATCTTGGATATTGACAATTGAAGTTTGTTATCGCTATTCCTCAGAAAGTACTGAAGGGATCTTTCTCAAATTTCATATGTAGGTTCCCCTTGGTGCCTAGTTATGCATATTGCATTTTGAGACCAATCAGAAAACAACATGGCCGACAGGCAGCCATCTTGGATTTTGACAATTGAAGTTTGTTATCGCTATTTCTCAGAAAGTACTGAAGGGATCTTTCTCAAATTTCATATGTAGGTTCCCCTTGGTGCCTAGTTATGCATATTGCATTTTGAGACCAATCGGAAAACAACATGGCCGACAGGCAGCCATCTTGAATTTTGACAATTGAAGTTTGTTATCGCTATTTCTCAGAAAGTGATGAAGAGATCTTTCTCAAATTTCATATGTAGGTTTCCCTCAGTGCCTAGTTATGCATATTGGATTTTGAGACCAATCGGAAAACAACATGGCCGACAGGCAGCCATCTTGGATTTTGACAATTGAAGTTTGTTATCGCTATTTCTCAGAAAGCACTGAAGGGATCTTTCTCAAATTTCATATGTAGGTTTCTCTTGGTGCCTAGTTATGCATATTGCATTTTGAGACCAATCGGAAAACAACATGGCCGACAGGCAGCCATCTTGTATTTTGACAATTGAAGTTTGTTATCGCTATTCCTCAGAAAGTACTGAAGGGATCATTCTCAAATTTCATATGTAGGTTCCCCTTGGTGCCTAGTTATGCATATTGCATTTTGAGACCAATCGGAAAACAACATGGCCGACAAGCAGCCATCTTGGATATTGACAATTTAATTTGCTATGTCACAAATATAAGGAAGTGGGAATAGGTTTTCAACAACTATACAAGTAACAGTACAGCCAGTTAATGGTGAAGAAGTATCCAGGACTGAAATGGTCCTATAAATTCAGTTTATGAGAAAGGTGTTTGGGATTGGGACAAGAGTACATGCTGACACTGAGCTGGAATGTAATTAGTCCACTACATACATGTCTCACTATCACTGGTGTCCTCTCATAGGTGTTAACTGTATAAATAAACATCTCTATTCTGGGAGGGAGGGGAGTGTGTGGAACAGAATTTAAATCTAATATCAGTCACACCGGCCAAGATCAAAGTCAGGATCGTTGTTTATAGCCCCAAACGTATATTATGCTGGTCAAGTGCCATCAAAAGTGCCCTGGTATTCAGTGTAACCAGTAAATCATTATATCAGTTTCCATATAAGTCCAGTATCATATCATTACATTTGTATAGTTCAGGTCAAAGGTCAGGCTTACATTGGATACCATGAATATAGCTTTATAGGTCAAGTGGAGAACTTTCCAGGTCAAGGCTGCATTCAGGGATACAACAAATAATGTCAAATGAACAAAGGTCAATGTCACAAGACAATTTCATTGTTGAGATTACCTTAATTTTATCACTATGTATACATTGTCAAATACAGTATAGAAGTCTTTCTGACATTCCAGACTTGATTGAATATTTTCTGAACTAAAGACCCCATCATTTTTAATGGTCTTTTAGCAGAATAGAATATTCAAATTATCTTAACATTAAAAAAGAAGTCAATGCCATTCTCGATTTTGACTTGTATTAGTTAACCATGACAACATAAGGGAAAGTGATGAGCTGAGTTGGGGTTGCTTTGTTCACAAGAAGTATTTGTTAATTAGTCAGAGAGGTCAAGGTCATATCCGTTTGTTCAACAAAATTAATATCAGTCGAAGAAGTCAAATTACAAATACAGGTGTCAAGTTAATGATTATAAAGGCCAAGTTTTAAATCATATAGATCAAGTTTATAATTATATAGGTCAAACAAGAAATTATATAGGTCAAGTTTATAATTGTATAGGTCAAATTAGAAATTATATAGGTCAAGTTTATAATTGTAAGAATATAGAATGTGTTGCTACACGATACATTATAATCAAGTGAGTCAGGGTTGCTTTGTTCACGAGAAATATTTGTTAATCAGTCAGAAGGGTCCCGGAGTTACTGTGTAGATATAGGAGAAAAGATACACAGTTTATATACTTAGATCATATACTGTACACTTTGTATAAGATTGTCCGCTAGATCAGCTGAAGTGTACTAAGCACAATAAACAGTAGATATGAGCTGTTCTAGATAAATGACAGAAGTATTGACTCCTGTATTTGTCCATACATCCTAGTATAAACATATTTACATAGTGGTCCAGTGACAACATAGTGTAAGGTCAAATTGACATCAAAACATCTAACTCCCCAGAGACAAGGTCAGGAAAACATCAACATTATATGTAAATATGTCTGAGGGAGAATGAGATGGGATGGTATATAATGAGTGGTCTGTTTACCCCTTTCATATCCATCACATCAATAACGTCATTGTAAATTAAGTATAAATGCCATAATTTCTTCTATGTGTGTCCCTCTTATATTGTTGTGACCATGCAAAATGGCCAGTTAGTTGGCACAGATTTACTCATATGAGTCATCTTAATTTCTTTTCTATATTTCCTGGAATTACTTCTATAAAAAATTTCAGACATATCCACGGAATACATAAGTTAGAACACCAGCTTGAATAGTGTAGCAGATCATTAAGTGTACATGTACTCTTTACTCAATTTCTGAAGCAATACCCTTTTTTTGGCTATTTCTAGCTTGGAGACAGTAAAAAGTATAAAAATTGGTTAAATATTCATTTCATACATAAAAAAAAAATATCTGGGAAATGAAAAAAAAATTGATTGTAGACTGGTTTGAAATCTAATTGAAAATGTACCCTGGTAGACTGAAGTTTGAAATCTAATTAAAAAGAACCGGATCCTTTAGGGCCAGCATTATATGTGTGATTTCTCATGTTACAGATCATACTATAACTCCAGTATAATAATGTACTCGGGTAGATGTGTATCACATACCTGTACATTCCACCTATGAAAATAGACAAAAAAAGTGAGACTTGTCCCTGATGGCGTGAATTACTAGAGCTGTTTACAGCCTCTCCTGTGATTTACACAAGTGTTGTGGTACAGTTGTTATACAGATGCATTACTTTTGTTTTTTTCCTGTTTAAGATCTTCTCGTCTGGGGTCCATTATATTGTATCCCTGTAGGATAATTAGACAATGTACGTCAAAGTGAAGCAGTCTACAAAAGCTTCTTGATGTATATATAATGATTTAATAGTGCTACACCACTTGCAGTTTATTTATTTTTTGTCACAAAAATATAAACAGCTTCCTAAAACGGTTGCTTATACAATCAATGGTTATATACCTCCATGGCTAACTCTCCCCAGATGTGAAGAGCTATAGAATTTTCATTTTAGATTTAAACGACTGAAAAATAAAGATACTTGATTGTCAGACTTTTGGAGGGTTGTAATACAGATAATGATTTTAATATTTAAAAATCTTTTGTCAAATTATTTTTTTACAATTTAAAAAAAAAAATCATTCTCTAACCTGACTTATTGGGTGTTTAAAACCAACTAAACCATCATTTTGTAAACAGATAAGGGAAAAATGTGACAGAACTTGTATATCAGTGATGTGGACGTGTCACAACCAGATTGTAAAATAAAATGTGTGAGGAGGTTTATAAAAAAACAGTGAGATAGCTGGGTCATAGTTCATATGCATGGTTTGGTGGTGTGATGGTAATACAATCACCTTTTATCAATGCTGCCAGCCTTCTGCCTGACAGGTGGGATTTTCTCCTGCAGGTACTCTGGTTTTCTCCCACAATAGGTCCCCCAGACCAACATAAGTGATAGTATAACTTGATTTAATATGTTTGCAAATATTGTAAAGTTTATGGTTTGTAATCCAGTTCAGAATTAATGTCAGCACCTCAGATTAGAGGAAATTAAATTAATTTGATTGGTTTAGTAGGTTTTTATTCTTGATTTAGGTAATTTAACTTTTGATTGTGACTTTGAATTGCTGTGTTTTAATCAAGTTTGGCAGTTAGATGATGCCAGTAAGTGTTCCCTCCTTCTCTCTCAACACGGGCTTGGGACCGGCTGTGGCAGTTACTGATATCAGATTGTTTGTTAAAAGTGATTGAGTTGCAAAAATCCCTTAAACACATAAAATTTAGTAATCGTTCTATTTTCTCTTTTCATACTGCTGAGTTTGGTAGGTCAGTATTTCACAGTTTCATTACTTCCATTTTTTCAGACTTTGAGAAAAAATATAACAATCACAACCTAAAAGTGCAGTGATGCTGCTCAATACTTCTACTGTTCGGGGAAGAGAAAATTCTTTATTCATTAATTGACAGATTAAAGATTTCTGCATTGATGTGTAATCATTTATTATTATTTCAGGCAATTTTTATGGTATGATGAAAAAGGAAAGAAGTACAAGTACTCATCTCCCCAGTATGTGGATTTCATCACAACTTGTATGCAGAAAGAGATATCGGATGAGAGTGTCTTTCCTACAAAATATGGTAAAAAAAAATAAAAAAATTACTTGTTCTAATACGTAATGCTTCCATGTCATACATATCATAAAGAATCCATGTAGGAAATAGTTTCATCTTTAACACTAGCCCTCCACCTCTGGGTTGCGTGTTCAAAGCCTACGTGGGGCAGTTGCCAGGTACTGACCGTAGGCCGGTGGTTTTTCTCCGGGTACTCAGGCTTTCCTCCACCTCCAAAACCTGGCACGTCCTTAAATGAACCTGGCTGTTAATAGGACGTTAAACAAAAACAAACCAAAACCAAATAGTTTCATTGATCTTATTAATGAAAAATAATTGTAAAAGCATATTCGTATCTGAAACAGCTGACTGGTTACTAGTACTGTATGCTGATTGGCTAGCTGCATGGGTTGTGAAAAAAAAATAAACAGTCAAAATTATAGGAAAATAGAAAATGTTCACCAATTTAACCTTAAACCTGAGCTTGTATAGATATTTCAAGTAATATGCTATTGCAGGCATAAAAATAAGAACATGGTTCATGCTTCCAGAAATAATGTTGTCATATGATTTTTTCATTGAAAATGTTGTAACAAAACAAAAATAAGGAAAGTAGTGGGAATACATTTCTGTACATAAATATCCAGCCAACAAATAGGTTCATGGATCTTATTTACGAAAAATACTTGTAAAAGCATACGGTAAACCTCCGGTTAGTTCGAACAAAATTAGATAAATATTGATGAACCTGTTCAAATTATTCGAAATTATGCTTCAGAAAATAAGCACGAGTTTGAACTATCCAAGTCGATATCGGCGAAAATCTCGGCAGAGTAAAATCACATTTAAAACTGGCGAGAAAGCTGACTGGTTACAGTAAATATATTGTAGGTTATGAAAAAAATGGTGAGACTGCTGATTGCATGGTTACAGTAAATATGTTGTAGGATATGAAAAAACTAGAGAGATAGCAGACTGGTTACAGTAAATATGTAGGTTATGAAAAAAAAACCGGCTGAGACAGCTTATTGCATGGTTACAGTATACGTAAATATGTTGTAGGTTATTAAAAAATAAGTTAATGGAATATGTTTCATTGGGTAGAATTTTGAACAATTAAAGAAATTTGTACTGAATATATTCAGTCTGAAAATTATCAACCTGATGTTTATTTTATTATTTTTCAGGAAATCCATTTCCTAGCACATTTGAAACATCTGTGAAGAAATTCCACAAGTATCTGTTCCATATAGTCGCGCATATATATCACGCACATTATAGTGATGTTGTCAATTTGGGCATACACGGACATCTAAACAGTCTCTTCACACACTTTACAGTGTTTAACATCAAATTCGACCTGATGGAGGACAAGGAAACAGACATTTTGCAGGACCTTATAAAGGCCTTGATTAAACAGCTTCCTGATCCCAATCAAAATGAAGGCACAGACAGTAAAGAAATTTCCCGAACATAGCAGGCCACAAGAAATAGTGTATTATTGTATGTGTGTAGTTTATGATTTACTCATATCCTGAAGGATCTCAATGTTATGTTCTGCTGTGAGAGAGTTATTGACGGTCTTCTGTGTTCACCTATAGGTGAAATAGATATGTTTCAGGTGTTTTAACAACTAGACCTTTCTACCCTTTGTGTGCATATACAAAATGTACTTGTTGTGTTCTGTGATGGGGTTACCCAGACTACAGTGATATATATGACGGATTATCCAAAAAATTCGGTTAAAAGCCTTTCTTGTTGAAGGGAGACAACTGAGAGAGAGTAAAAGCCAAAACTGTTGCTGCAAGATTTAGCAGGAATGGAGTGCTACATAAAACAGATCTGTGCTGCTATAAAGTGATCGATCGTTGTGCCCTAGATTACCATTTACTGACGTGCTTTCATTTGTAAATACGGACAGAGTGAATGCTGTGTGGACAACTACAACTACAAAGAACTGACAGTTATATTTATTTTAGGGTGAATATTTCAACTTCATGAAGAAGTTCTTTCCTTTGTTAAATGGCATGTTATAATATATATATACATTATATATATATATATGTATCTTTCAGTAGTCAAAAATGTTATGAATCATACTTGAAAAATACTTGATGGTCCTGTTGTGACTATGAATATGCGTGTAAAACTTTGTCGTGATCTGGATAAGCATGAAGTGGTATATTACAAAATGGTGGATTAGTGGTGCTTAGCAACTAAGTTATAGGGTGTGTGACAGTGTATAGTTAGCCTCAGAAGGATCCAGCTCTAGGCTTATATGATGTGGAGGTAAATTGTTCCGATGAGAAACATCCTCAAACCTTCGGGGATGATGGGTGTTTCCTGCTAGCTGCTGCGTCAAATCTAGGGCATGTTTCAGAGCCGTAGATAGAATTGTGATGTGTGAACATGTACCTCCTCTGAGACTTGTTATTGTTGATATTTCTACCCACAACAAAACAGCGGTATCAGTGTTGTAGTATTGGATATGGTAAATACACTTTGACTTGACATAATAGCATTGACTTGAGCAAGTCATTGCCCCTTAATTACCAAAGTTAGCTACTTTAATAGTAGCACTCAAAATCAAAGAGCATAACTATTTTTAGTTTAGAAATATTGTCTGTTTTATACCCCCTCTTAGTAAACAATGGTATATATTATTGTTCTTACTGAAAACAGGTATCTTAACTACAAGACAGTCAATTACTTCACATTTATATACAGGTATCGTGTAGAAAATCAGTCAGACAGGACAATTTTTTTACACACTGTACGTAATAGCATGCATAGTAATAAGCTGTAGTGCATGTATACACAGTATCTTAGAATGTAACAATGTAAATTAACATTAAAAAATTAGAAATGAAAAAATTATTTGATTTAGAAGATAGTGGTTTTGAAGTTCATGCACAAGAACAAACTTGGAGATGTTATCACCTTAAATGAACTTTCTCAGGGTTAATGTAGTGTAGATTGTCCATATTTACAGACAGATTGATTATGTTTCAAATAAAACAATGTCTTTGGTAGGTATATCTGACAATGAAATCACACCTTGCACCCAAATACTTGATTTTTCTTCATAACTGAGTTTTTCTAATATACATGGAAAAATGTATTACAATTAATTGAAATTAAAAAATAAAGATTTTTTTTTAAATTGGTAAAATAAGGTACTTATCTCACAGAAAACCCAAGCCTTATAGTAATCCACCCATATCTATTGTTCAGAAAAATTATCAGCAAATATTTCATTTTCCAGAAAACCAGCCCATCATCTGGTTTTGAGTCAGAGGCTGGGCTTAAGCCTACAGGACAGATAGGGTACCATATATATCTTTGTTAGTGGTAAGAAAAATGATTCATTAAATGTTGAAAACTTTTTCTGGGGTTAAATGCCTTCACTAAAATTGTCTTGTACTTCAATTTGGACTTTTGAAGGGAGAATCATGATTTTGGACCCTAAATTTAGACATACATTTTCAGAAAAACTTGGTTACTGTCCACAATTTAAAAAAATCCAGTTACAAGTTTGGAAGAAAGATCAGCTTGAAATATGAAGTTTTAAGTATTTTGTCAAAAGGAAATACATATATAGAATCTATTTTTGACTTTTCTAAAACTTGAAAATTTCAACATGTATGATCTCCACGATGGAAATTCCAAGAAGCAAATATGGACATTTCAGATCATATCACTCCGAAATGAGATAAACTGGTGATGATTTTCAACATTTTTTTAGATTATATGTGTATCTCTGGGTGTTTGCTAACTGTCAACCAAATCTACACTGCAGCATTTTACCATAGTTAACAGTGCCATATATATCACTAAGGATCCACACATACAATACTCCATTATCGCTGACTCTGATATTTTTTTTTAGTTTACTTATATATGTCATGATATAAATTTTGATGCTTTGGTAAAAATTTGTCTTTTCTTTCTCATGTTTTTTATCGGTCAAATTATTCTTTCTGTCTTTGTTTAAGAGAAAGATATGGTTTAATGATCATACATTTTATAAGTATGTTCCTAGACACAAAATTATTCAGTCTTGTGCAAGTTTGTCTTAATTTTGTGTGTAGCTTTTCATATTGTGTTCTGATTGTCATTTTAACCTTGCCTAATAGATAAAGCTGATGTAGTCTGCATCAATGTTGGTCAAATGTTTGTTGAGAGCATTTAAATTTCACATACATTTTGTAGGATGTTGCCTCTGGTTCAAGCATTAATGCTGTTCAGACAAAGCTAACATTTTTGTTTTTGTTTTTCAAATTTAACTTGTTTTCAATTTTTTCGCAATAGTTTTGGTGCAAGTGATTTATATATATAACTGTACTAGGATATGATATTTGTTAGGGGGGCTCTGGAGGGGTCAGACATTGTTACATGGAAGTCAGAACAGATTCATGTCTCTTTTGTGTTTTACCAGTTTTTATGCAAAAATTTCCTGGTAAGGACCAAGTGATGGAGTTCACTATACATATATATGCTACAATAAATTAAGGCAATCAAGAAGTCAACTAGGTTGTCAGTATTTGCAATTAAAATTCTGGGGAGTTCAAACATTGTTAGAGAGAAATAGAAAAGTTTTATTTCTTATCGGTTTTGACTTAATTTTTCTCCAATTATCTTCTCCAAAGATCTTCAATAGAAAGCCAAATATTCTTTGAATCAACAGTTTTTTCAGCAAAGTAATCAAATCTCTTCTTGAATTATTTTCAACATATAATCATAGGGATAACACCCGGTTCAGTACAAAACAAACATATACAGTAAAAAAGAAATGAATTATAAAAACATCTCAAAAAAAAAAAAAAAAAAGAAAAGAAAAAAGAAAGATGAAAAGTTTAAATATGTATGAAAGGGCCTTTTCCCATAATTGAGATTATTGTTCATGTAAGAATGTCCTTGTTTTAAATTTCACTTGATACATTATATAATAGATGTGTATCTAAACCCCCTTAACTGTAAGTCCTGTGAGTAAAATATTAACAAGGGGAGGTAAGCCAGAATACCCCATTCCATGTGATAGTAAAACAGGTAAAATATATTGACGAGGGGAGATAAACCAGTATTATTCCATGTAAGTAAATAAATCCTTTGAATGAAAATACTGGCAAGGGGAGATAATCCATGATATGTCTAGTAAATCCTATGAATACGATGTCAATCTTAACAACAGGAAGTAAAGGAGAATTTTTTCATATTGGTCAATTAAACCTATAAGACAAGGGGAGATAAGCTTGCAGGATTCCATGTTAGTCAAATCTGACTGAGGTGCTTCACCTTAATATCAAAATAGAATGCAATATACTGTGTATGATCAGAACAGTTGTGTTCCTGGTTAGAAATATTCATGGTAGCTTGTGTACTTATTGTTATAAATGTTCCTATGATGTCATCTAGTCATTATACACAGCAGACACTACGTAGATATGTGTGTATGCTGTCGTACACACTGTACACGAGTGTACATAGATATGTGTGTATGGTGTCGTATACACTGTACACAAGTGTACGTAGATATATGTGTATGCTGTCGTACACACTGTACACGAGTGTACATAGATATGTGTGTATGTTGTCATACACACCGTACACAAGTGTACGTAGATATATGTGTATGCTGTCGTATACACCGTACACAAGTGTACGTAGATATGTGTGTATGCTGTCGTATACACTGTACACGAGTGTATGTAGATATGTATGTGTGCTGTAATACACACCGTACACAAGTGTACGTAGATATGAGTGTATGCTGTCGTATACACTGTACACAAGGGTACGAAGATATGTGTATATGCTGTCGTATACATCGTACACAAGTGTACGTAGATATGCTGTCGTATACACCGTACACAAGTGTACGTAGATATGCTGTCGTATACACTGTACACAAATTTACGTAGATATGTGTGTATGCTGTCGTATACACTGTACACAAGTTTACGTAGATATGTGTGTATGCTGTCGTATACACTGTACACAAGTGTACGTAGATATGTGTGTATGCTGTCGAATACACTGTACACAAGTGTACGTAGATATGTGTGTATGCTGTCGTATACACTGTACACAAGTTTACGTAGATATGTGTGTATGCTGTCGTATACACTGTACACAAGTGTTCGTAGATATGTGTGTATGCTGTCGTATACACTGTACACAAGTGTACGTAGATATGTGTGTATGCTGTCGAATACACTGTACACAAGTGTACGTAGATATGTGTGTATGCTGTCGTATACACTGTACACAAGTGTACGTAGATATGTGTGTATGCTGTCGTATACACTATACGCAAGTGTACGTAGATATGTGTGTATGCTGTCGTATACACTGTACACGAGTGTACGTAGATACGTGTGTATGCTGTCGTATACACTGTACATAAGTGTACGTAGATATGTGTGTATGCTGTCGTACACACAGTACACAAGTTTATGTAGATATGTGTGTATGCTGTCATATACACTGTACACAAGTGTTACATGTATCATCCTTGTAGATAAAAATCCACTTATTATTTACAGGCACAAAAAAACTCATTAAAACATCAGGTACTTCAGATATAAATCATTGATATGTCGTTATGGTTATATATTTACATTTACATTTACAATAGGGATATGTACCTGTCTGTATTATCATAAAAATATGTATAATGTATGATGTTAGTAACTAGAACATTAAAGATAAAAAGTTTTCAAATACGACATGATATTGTACATTTAGAGACTAAGGTCGCAAATAACACTGGGGTATTGACCTGTACACATGCAGGTAGTCCAACAGGTACAGAGTGATACTGTAGCTTGCTTAGTATACATATCACCTACCTAGATTAAGCATTTTCTACGCAGTTGATACAAACTTTAGTTACATCATCAGATGATGATAATGGTACAATGAACTACAGTAACTATTGATGGTTTCATAATCTTCCGTAACTGTTAATTGTTACTGTTCATCGTGGCATGAACTTCAGTAGCAATTTTGGTAACTTCTCATGATGTCATGAATTACAGTAACAATTGATGGTTTCTTAAACTTCTCTATCTGCTCACAGTTCCATGAACTTTGACATAGCAAATATGATCAATATTACTATGAACCTGAGCAAAGGTGGTACATTTTAGAAGGCATTTTTTGATACTCGGATATGTCTCAGAATTCAATAAAAATATGAAGACATTATGAATTTCAAGTTAAAGGGTATATTTTCTCACTTGTGAAAGATATCGATAATGTAAGCTGTTATGAATGAAATTTTGTAGTTCAGGCAAAATATATTCACTTAAATGTAAAAACTGCTCAATAGGACCTTTATGCAGTGATTTTGAAATTAAGTTTTGGTATAATTTTTAAGGAAGGTTTGTCTGCTCATCCTTTTGACAAGTGTGTTAAATATCACTTATATCAATCCAGAACATCCTGTCTACAGCCCTGTTAAAAGACAGGTCTGATACATAGCTGTGTATATCATTAGGAAAGTGAAAGTAACAATTAAATATACTTGATATGATAAGGATATTGGGTATTCCACTACAATCTATTAGAAATCCAGGAACACTTACTTGCTCATTTTACATGAGATGTCATATGGCATTAACTTCCTAATAAGTCCACTCAAGGTCGTTTGCCATCAAAGTTTAATTTAATGGGGATGTTTCAAATGATGAATGTTGTTATGCTCAAAACATTGAATAAGGTATTATCATTCACATAAAATCTGGAATGTGTTTATTCACTTACTACAGTATTTTATCAATTTAGCAGCAAAGAAATGCATAAAATCTAAGTATCTTTCAAAAAGATACATAAAGTTGTTCTATTAATAAATTTAATGATGTCATTAATGATGTTGATAGTGTCATTAATGTTGTTGATGATACCATTAATTATGTTAATAATCTACCAGTAACGATGCCATTAATGACATTTATATATAATGTTAATGATAATTTCATGATGTCATTTATTACATTCTCAAGAATTGGTAGTAATAACGACAATAACATTTTAACATTAGGCAGTCAAAATAGGCACAAGTAATGAAGTTGGAGTGGTACAGAATTTCTGGGTAGATTAATATAAGCAAAGTTCATGAATGTGTTTCCAAATCAATGTTCTGTAGTTGGAAGGTAGAACGAATAATAGAGATTATCTTCACACATATGTGATGTTATCTGATGTATGTTTGGACAGTTTTTTAGTTGCATGATGTATTTTTTGCCAAAGTAAAATTGTTTTCATTATTATTATAAGATTATTATTGTAATTGTTTTCCAGAGAAGTATTCTGTGTATTGTACTGTTGAAGTACTTGAGTAAAAAACCCACAAAATCTAGGCAATCAGCCTCACTGTTGCTGGTACAACCTGTGACATTGTCACAATGCAATAAAGTTTATAGATTGAAATCGTTGTGTGTGTTATTTTTTGTATGGTCAGTGTTAGAAGATTAGTAGGTAATAGTAATAATAGAATCTTTTATTACATTTTTACCAGTGAAATATCAAAAATTATTCATTCTATAAAAGTGATATTTGAAAAATATCATATTTTTCATATCATATTTTTCACTAGCCCCACTCGTGAAATATATTTGGTATTACTGAAGACACGGTTAGATATCCTCTATTTACTTCCCTTCTGAGGGGGTTGACACACAATCACAAGGCTTGTTAAGTGTTTAGGGAGGGGGATGCTAGGAAATGTAGATGTGACTTCATACAAACATTGGGAAATGAGGATTGACCATGTGGATAAACCTGACAATGATAAGTGAATGGTGAGACGGGGGATCACAGCCCGAAGGGAAAGATTCTTAACACAGAGGTTTTAAAATCCCAAGCCTCGTGTTTGGCAACTGAAGAATCCCCCCCACCCCAAATCTCTCCCTCTGATTAAGATCCCTGTCTCATTCCCAAGAGGTGAATGGTTATTGGTTATTTTCTCTTGTGCTGTTTACCATCATGTGTATCTAACAATGACATTTCATCAATGAAAGACAAGGCTGGTGTGATTTAAATGGCGTTAGGACAAGATTGTGTTATCAATGTGGCGTAGGATTTTTGAGAACAAGCAAAGAGCATGTATAGTTTGTCTCGCCCCTAGGGTGGGATAAGGAAATCTGGCAGGGGTGAAGTTGTGATTATCCCTGTCCATGGTAAGAGAAAAGGTAATTCCTAACTCCTACAAGATTTCCTCATAGAAAATATGATATCAAAACAAATGACAATCAGCATAGCTTTACAAGAAAACATGCAAGGCAAAGGCATTAGAACTATTGGTTATCCAGCATAGGTGGCTGACAAAGTAGTCATGCTGCTGAAAATATATCACCTCCGTAAGACATCTCTAATTCAGAGTTATTTGTTCAGTGGATGTACTGACACAAACAGAGGGCAGAGAACGAGTACAAGGGAATACCATCAGGTGATCCGGAAGGGGCAGCGTCCTCTGCTTCATCGACGGTACCCACGTGATCTATCTCTGCATGGCTCCGATCGGTCAAACAAGTGAAACATGTAGAGAAGAGATGCTTCATCGACGACACCATGGACACCCGTCATACACATCTAGGTCAAATCTGCGTTACGTCCATTCTGAAATTGAGAACTAGAGTGAGGGCAACGGGGCCAGACATATCAGCAAGCATTGACGTCTGATTTCATATCGCTGTAACTTTGAAAGTGTGTCAATTTCATTCATTGACAACATTATTGTTATATATATGCTCCGGAGTGCTATGTCTATAGACTATTCAGAAAGGGTATATGACTTTTGATGCATCTGATCGCTTTGATATTGAAAGTATAAGTAATGAACCGGGTTGCTAGTGACCAATATCCGTGCCTTGGGTACAAAACTGCTTGCTTTATATATTAGTTCAAGTAAACTGGAAAAGCTCGAACGAATCGTCTTTAACAATCAGCACAATATGAACTTTGACACACATCGTGGTATAAAAGATTAAAAATGGGAAACGCCAACTCTAAAACAACATGATTATGTATGATATGATGAGATATGTGTGCTACCATTTGTTGAGGAAGTCGTTTTCTATTGCCATTACAAACGCATTCAATACAGACGCCTCTTATCCTGCCTTTACAGACGGAATCGGCTCAATCACTCGATAGTAACGACAACTAAATGGGAAGTTGTTCTTGACCACTACAGCTTTTGAAATTGGTGAAAGGTTACTGAAGAAACACCTCCAAAATATCATCTGCATGGTAACAAGTCTATAAAGCTGTGTCCACACTTAACATATCTTCATAAAAATCCAATGCGCACGTCTCCCTGATCTGTGAAATTCTAGTCGGTGAAGTGAACGAACGACAGAACTTATCCTACAAGAGGATTGCTTTGGTATCGTGAGTAGTGGAACCGGTTCAGAATATGTATACGTATTTCACATTCTTTTAAAATCGCCATTATCCTAAAATTTGGAAATTGGTTAAACAATTAGGTAATCGTTGTGAAAATCCAAGATGTCATCGGTATTAAACCTACACAACTAAGATTCTACCAAGGATAATCGAAATCTCATAAAGAACCGAAGGGTACTTGTTGAGAAACTGATAACATGAATTGTTTATGACAGGTTGGATCAGAGACGAACTCCTGTTTGTACAGTCCGCTATTTAATAAAGTTTTATGGAAAACTGAAATATTTAACAAAGTAGAAGCTGGCATGGTACATGTATGTATATATATCTGGGAAAGTGCAACTTCTCTATCTGCTTGTAACACCATTAGGGGCCGCGGTGCCGAGTGGTTAAGGTGTCCCGACACTTTATCACTAGCCCTCCACCTCTGGGTTGCGAGTTCGAAACCTACGTGGGGCAGTTGTCAGGTACTGACTGTAGGCCGGTGGTTTTACTCCGGGTACTCCGGCTTTTCTCCACCTCCAAAACCTGACACGTCCTTAAATGACCCTGGCTGTTAATAGGACGTTAAACAAAAAACAAAGTAACACCATTTATATTTTCTTTGGGACAGAGCGACATGGCATGAAGATAGGATGCGTCCAAATGCCTTCTACTCTCCATCGTAACAAAGCAGCTACATGTATCCAAAAGCGAGAGAACCCCTTGATATGCCGTCGAATGACCAAAATAATATCCGTAAAGTCGTCTTTGCAGGTTGGCAAGTGGTTGCTGGTAGACAATCATATACAGATAAAACAAAGTACTGTTGTTTAAATTACACCCATCACAATTTGGCATTTAAACTACTTTGGTTTGTCTGTTTTCTCTCTTTTCGGAGTAAAATTTCTCAGGACCATGTATTCTCGATCAGCTATGAATACGGGATTTGATTTGATTCAAACATATTTTATTGTCAAAAAGTGCAACTTATTAACGCCCTTTCCCAAAACAAATACAAAATTACAATATTTGACAAAATAAAGACTAAAGGTCACCAATTCAATATTTTTGTAATATCTTTGTTACATTGCTCTCCGATTTGTCAAAAGGCAGGAAGTACAGAACAAACAAATATTATGCATTTAAAAATCTATTACTTGTTTTTATTAACTTGTGCACATTCCTGAATATGATTAAATTAGTGTCTACAGGCAGATGAACATTTCCACATAGGAGTAACAAAAAGGGTTTACATCATTTTCAGGTCTATACATTGTACATATAAGTATAGTGGACTTTTGAGATTCAATCTGAATCCATACTACCTCACCCCCAGGAAATTCAAGTTCATGCAGTATTTAGAATTTTCATTTACAAAAACCAGAATACCACCACCTGCGAAATTTCGATCTAGACGAATAGTGTTATGAAAGTCTTCTAAATGAAGATTTTCTGATAAAACATGCTCATCTAAGTGTGTTTCCGTAAGGCAAATAATATCATATTCCCCAGCTAAATCCTCAATGTATTCCATTTTGTTTCTAACACTTCTAATATTTAAATGGAAAATAGATAATTCATTTGGCCCAGGATTGGATTCTATATCCATGTCGGTTAGTATCAATAGCAAGATTATTAAAGTAAATTCAATATTAAGAAAATATGAGTTTAACAAATGAAATACGGAAAGGGCAAGCCATAGTATGTTTTTTTTCTTAAAGAGTGGAGAAAAGTTAAAAAAGAACTTATATTTATATTCAGAAGAATGAAAATACATTTAATCAAACATCTGCCGTAGACCCTAGAGTAAAAATTCCCAATCGTCATTCTATAGCTCATGATATCATTACCCATGAATACGGGAGGCAAATGTTAGCTTCAATTTTTTTCAAGTATTGCCTTCGTCGTTTTCTGATCCCCAAAAAGGTAAAAATGTACAAAAAAAAAAAAACCCCAAAAAAACAAAAACAAAAAAAAACAAAAAACAAAAAACCACACGAATACTTTTTGTTCCAACGACTGGACAACATGGAGCTCTGATTCCACTAAAATCCACAAGCAAGCGAACAAAGAAAAGTCGCTGTTAAACAAGTTATGTATTTTCGTGGTGTTTCATTTCCGCGATTTCACTCTGCTACATCGCGGTGGAGACATTTTTTTTTTGCCAAATGACGGAGTTTTTTTCTCAGTTTTCCTTTACACTTTTACGATTTTCATTATTGTCCCCACACGTGATCGTCGCGAAAATAAATCGCTCGCGAACAGTTTCTGGTTTTCAATCTATCGAGAGGTATAGATATAGAATTCTATATGTACATTCTTCATGTCGCAGTGAAGATTACGTTCAGAGATAGGATGTGCGATTGCCGTCATGAAATCACGGAAATAGTGGTTAAGTAGTAGGTGATGATAAGATAGGATTATTAATATACAAAAGAGGATTTCTTCTTTTTGTTCGTATTAGGCTACTAAAATTTGCGCATTAAAAGGCACACTTACAAGTGTGCGCTGAGAGGTTTGAATCTTTTATGTATCAATTTACACGGTTATTTTTTGTTGGTTCGGTGGCCTGTTCACTCTGGGCTAATTTTATATCATCTTTACTTTGTATAGACTTAATCTGTCGAAATTTTGCGATTAAAATATTGGCGTGGCAACTAATTTACGCTATGAGTGAGTGATCTTATTCTTTTGTCAGCTTAAAAAAATGGGGTGTTACAAGATAGCATTACTCATTGGAAATAAATGTCGTGATTATGTCGTTTTTTTATGTTTGTTTTTTTAAGCAAATCAATATCAACGTTTATAGATAACACAGAATATTTATTTAAGACAACTTATGCTGATTTATTGAATTGAGAAAAGTCAAATAAATTAGCCTAGCTTATGCATTTAATCAGAAATCCATGCACACATTGTATACCTTCAGTCAGACTAAGACGTATCTGTACACGTGTATTATACATGCTATGCCCAGCAACGTATGGCAGTCGTTTGTAAGAATATAGAAATTTATGGGAGAAAAAAAAAATCAAAAAAAAAATCAAAACCCAAAGTGCACAAAGGTCGATAACCCATACATCTTTTGCAAGCATTTACCTTAATCTTAAACATCCGTTTAAGACGAATAGTTGCAATAATATCAATATGTATACGTAATATAAACAGATCAGTTGATATCTTCTCATTTTGAGTAGTAGTGGATGGTATGACAAGGGTTTTTCATCCTTCTTTAATAAGAAAACTAATTATCTATTTTAGTCCACTTGAGAATGTGGTAAAATTTGACGATTGTGAGCACGTGAACTGTCTTTATGCCGAGTTGTTGCTGTTGAACGATGCCTGCTGCGTCTACAAAACCCGATAAAGCCTCTTACGAGGCGACTGAACCAATCAAACAAGTTATCCAGGTTGTGGAAAAGAAAGTCCGCAATTTGGAAAAACGAAAGGTATTGTTTTAAGTGTCGTTCTTTAATAAGAAATGGAATTTTCGAGAATCAAATTAGTCATTTCTAAATGTGTTATGGAGTCGGTGCTCGTATTTACAAATCGATCATGACGACCACGTGATACGAATACCGATGTTTGCTTCCCAATTAAAAGGAGAACACATCGACTGTTTTGCAATGGTATTATTTAATATAAAATGTCATAACCAAACATTTCTTGTAAAACAGAATCGGACACACTCTCCGGCTTAAATTTCAAAATGGCGGCCCTCATGAGAGCATGTTGTAAATATGAAATGCGGAAGATAAATTAAGTCAACATCGTTAACTACTAACCATAAAACTAGAAAGGCATTCGTATTGTATACGGAATATGTACCTGTCTGTTTAAGAACGTGTAGTTTTTAGATTTTTTGAACAGATGATCATTTTTTGAACTTTTCGACACTTGACATTTGGGGGGGGGGGGGGGGGGGGGGGGGGGATTTCCGGTGGACATTGAGTTTGGGGACATTCAGGGAACTTCTTATTAATAACCAATAGAAAATGCAAAATTCTGCGAAAGCTTTTCATTTTTAGTAACTTTCAGTTTGGTAAAAATTTCTCCACATTAATACCGGATGATACATGTATGTCGCTATGTCCCAGTGTGATGTAGGGACCAAAGGAAATTCGGGCAAATGTTATATTAGATCGTAATCGGATAGAAATTGAAATTTAACCATTGCCAGAAAATGTTCTTCATCTGATTTTAACAACCAGACCTGAGACAGGAGCTATATAATGATAATTCAACATTTAATGTACTATCTATTGCCAATGTTGGGATCTCATCAAAGCCAAAGAACTTTGCACAGTCTACTAGAAAAAAAACCCCACTCATTTAAACACAGGTGTAATAATTCACTAGCCCGACGTCAGGGGGTACCTAATTTTCAGCTTAAGTTAGTGACTAGAATTTTTTTTTACACACTATTAATCTGTCAACTACCTGTCTACTAAAGACCAAATACAATTCACTGATAGTATTAAATACAAGACACTACCCAGTGTCGGACTAGATTGAAAAGATCCCAACATTTTGAAACTGAACTAAGTTTGTGCTTTTGTATATATTAAAAAAAAACACAAAATTGACAATGAGTGTTTTTGGGAACCTTAAATTTTATGTAACATGATCATCCATGTTTTGTAATTTGTGATTTATTAAACATTTGACCAGTTTCAAGGGCACGGAATAGGACAGGACCATATGGAAATGAAAAACATCCCGTTTCTTTTAATCATATCTAACAACAATTGGTCTTCAATATTTTCATCGGAGTTAATTGGCCCGTATCTTGACTAGCCCTTCCTAATCCCCCTGTTTATTGTTATGTTAACATCTTTCTTGTATGTTTGTTTTAAGGGGAAGCTTGATGGCTACAAAGCCAAAGCTGATTCTGGAGCCAAGTTGGAGAAGGACCAACAGGTAGATACAATTGCTTCCAAGTTGCTTGCTTTATAGATATGCCATTTTACTTTGGTTTTTTTATTCCAAACTGTTGGTTGTATATGTTTCACACAAAAAAATCCATAACATACGGTAGAGGAGAGGAAGCTGCCAATTTTTGATGCTCTGGCAAAGTTGAAATAAAAAACACTCAAGTGTTCTAGCATATGTCAACAACACACCTTATAAATTTTCTGCAAGATATACATATACCAGGGTATGTAAATGACAAATATGACGATGCATCAATTCTTAGAACTGTTTCATACTAGAATTTCAATGTTTGATGCCTATATATCTCATTTAAGAAACATTTTGTAATAAAAGTGTACCAAATCAAAATCATCAAATTGATCATGAACACATTCAGGGTTCAATCTTGATTTGGACATGGAATACAACCACATGAGTTTCTCCAGGTGCAGCTCGTGTCTTACATAAAGTTTGCTGTGCATGAAAATCAATTGATACCTGAAAATAAAGATATTGAATTTTAATTGATTTGAGCTTTCTAATCAGGGGCTATGTTTAAAATTGTTTTTTCTTCGGCAGGCGGCCGTTGACAAGTATGACGAGGTTATGCAGACACTCGAGTTTGCTCGAGATCTGCAGAAACAGTTCTTAAGCATTAATGTTGATGTAAGTATGGAAGATTGAATCCTTCTGCTCATTTGTTCAATCATTAGTACCCCTGTCTACCATTATTACAATCATCATAATGAAATTATAATGCATATTGAATACATGTATATCCAATTTATGCAGTATTTGCCCATATTGTATTTTGAATATACTGGTGGCAGGTGTTATAAGATGTCATTTATTTGATTTAATATTTGTATCCTGGTTAAAAATCATAAGAAAAAAGTACTTTTCTCTCCCCCCTAGTCAAAGGTCAGTGAGAAATGTTCTTGACTCACAAAAATAGATCATTTAGAAAATGTTCTAGACTCACAAAAATTATCTTTTAATTCAAGGGACTTGTCTACTTGACATCTGATGAAATTAGTGTCTTGAACTTGTGAATAATAAACAAGTTTTAGTGAGAAGTTATGTTAAAAACCTTCCTGCTAAAAATCAAGTCTCTTTGTAAGAAGTTCTTGACATTACTGTATGTACAATTTTAGACATGAAAGTTCATGACAATTGTGTGCATACAATTTTAGGGATAAACACTTCTTGACATTCATTTGCATGCAAATTTAGGCACAAAAAGTTCATGACATCCATGTACATGCGATTTTAGGCACAAAAAGTTCCTATCTTTAGTATGCATGCAATTTTGGCATAAAAAGATCTTGACATTTCCATGGTTACAATTTCAGGCCGAGAAGATGATGAAGAAGCAGCTGAAGCGAGATAAGATAGAGCGACAGAACATGGTTCTGAAACGCATGCAGGAGATGCTGAAGGTCCAGAACCTGCTTGATAGTATGGGGTCTGATAAAGTTCGTACCGACTTTCAGACAGGCAAGCATGGTGCAGTGGTAAGTTACAAATCATGACGTATATGTTGAAGGTCATTCTTTGTAATAACGACTCTACTACCATAGACTATGAAATGATATTGATAAAAAATTATTGGTAAAACAATGTGTTTTTCCATATTTATCTGGAAAAACCACATATATTTACTGCTGTTCAGTAAAATTAGACACAAATGGTTATTTCATTGTTCTGTAATAAGCCCAACCTTGAATTTGAGTCGGGGGCTATACTTTGGTCTCCTGGGCATTTTGCTGGATAGCTATTGTACTTTTAGAAAAATAGAATTCGATCATTTGAAGCAATACATCGGTTGGAAGATTTCAACAACTTCTTCAGTAAATTTCAAATGAACAAATCTGACTGCGTAATGAATTAGAAATCAGCTTGTGAAGAGGTTATCTTCCCTAAAATATCAATGTATAATAGTAATAAATTTGTGTCTTATATAAAAAGTAAAGATGCACTGAAACGTTGTTCGGTGATATGGCAGGAATATAGAGTTCTGTATTAGGAAACATATTAAAGTTGGAAGTATTGAACTTAAAAATTGTGAAATGTCAACTTGCATTTTGAGAAATATTATTTAATCTTAATGTGAGATTTAGATCATACAAACAGTTTTAGTAGCTACATAGTATTTAAAAAAATGTTTTGGCAGGTTCTGACGGAGGAAAATCTTACCCACCTGGATGAGCTATATAAGCTGATCAGTCCGTCACGTGATAGTGAGAACTACGCAGAGGAGCTCAGTCAAGCTTCAGAACACTTGCTTTGTCTGCTGGACGCCAAAGAGAAGGAAGTCGTCGGAACAAATTACAAGGATCTCAATGAGCTGCTTGATCTCATCAACAACTGTGGCTACTTTGAGAACGCTGCTGCTCAAGAGGAAGAGGCAACAGAGGATACTGCTGGTGATCAGGAATTCATTGTGGTTAATTCCAGCGAAGTCCCACAAGCAGATTCCGTCGAAGTTCAGGCATCACTTCCCCCACAGGTTATTGATGAACAACAAATTGAACAAACCAACGAGGCTAGTCAAAGTGTACAACAGCAGGCAGAATACGCCACCATGGCAGAGGCAGATTCATTTTTTTCAAAGGCAACAACAACAAACCCGGCAGAAGTATCAACAGTAACAGTAACCCAGCAACAACAACAACAACAGCAGCAACAGCAGCAGGACCAGACACAAGACAATGCTTACAATCCAAGACCATTCCAAGATATTGTATCCAAGGTACAAGGTAACTTCAACTTTCTACAGGAATCCACACTAGACATGGAGTCGCCCCACATGGACCCCGCAGTTGTTGCGGCACATCCTATGCCTCCCGCGCCCCTTGGACACCAGACTGAAACTTTATCATCACAGACATTTTCCAATCAAGGGTTTGGTGAACTTGCTCAGCAGGCACCCCATGATCTCACCTCAGCAAACAAGGAATCCACACAATCGTTGCTTTCAAAGCAGCAGTCGTCCCTAGGGGGCGCATCTGACTTTCCCTCTCAGACATTCGGGCAGAGTTTACAAAGTGATGCCCTTTTTCCCTCATCAGCTGTGAAAGGCACCTCCTCCCAACTTACACAAAGTGTAATGGGAAAATCAAATGACAATTCAATATCCAAATTTGAAATTCCACCAAGTATCCCAATGCCACCAGGATTACAGTCAAACTCACAGGTAATTGATGCATAACACAGCACATGTTCTGTTTTGAAATACTTCAAAAGAGTAATCTGTGTATTTATTATGTTCTTCAGTAATTTTATGTTTTCAAAATTGAGTTAGGAGGAAAATTTGCCAGAGAATTCTTTGTAGTTTTGTATTTTTTCCCTATGTATCTCTAATGCCTTTGGCATATGGCATTTGTGATAAAGGAGATTTTTCACAAAGGACACAGTCTGGATTAAAGTAGTCACTTTTGACTTTGCAGATAATATATCCTGAAACTATGATATGCAAAAAGTTCAGAAAAAAGTTTTAACGAAAAAAATACTTTTTTGGTCAGCTAATCAGTAAAAATAGTTTAATAAGCATCCAATGCAGGTAGAGTTCAATTTGATAATTTCAAAAAGGGGCTATTCCAATAAACAGTCGGGGGTTCCGAGTACATTTGGGGTAAAAGCATAGTCGATTACATATGGACCGTGAGGTTTTATATAATGCCTGGCATTTCAATTATAAGTGAATTCAAAAAGGAGGTAAGAGTAACAAAAATGCTCTTCTCCCCCTATATGTCATTAAATGTTTCCTTCTCGATATATTTCTCTTCATATTAAGCGACAACTTTATGAATCTACCAGGATCTCTCATTAATGAAAAATAGAAGCAATTTAACCTATTGTGATAGTGTGAAGAGAAATGAAATTATGCCAAAATGTTTTGCATGAGTACATGACATAGAATGTCTATATAAAGGTGTTAAGTGCAACAACAGGTACATTTTGAAGACATTTTGTATTTGCATATACTGCCAAAATCGCTGATTTCATCATGATTATGTTGGCAGTATCATTTACTAGCTCTCTTTCTACTGTATACATGTATGGTAACTGATTGATCAATTATAAATTGTCTAGATTTATGCATGTTTGCTGTAGGTAGCTATATAGTGTAAATAGAAAATAAATATATACATCGTTATATTACTGTGGAAAAAATAAATAGAAAAAAAATGAATCTGGAGTTTGCCAATCAATGAGACAGTGTAGTGATGGTGCATTTTCTTGTGCTGACCAGGAGTCTTCAGCAGATACACAAGCAGAAAAGAAATTTACAATGAATCCAAATGCAGAGATGTTCCAGTCCCAACTTTACAATGCATCATCAACACCAGCTCAGGATGAGTTTGGGCAACAGCAGGGAGACTTTGGCAGACAAAATTATCAGGGTAAGTTGGGAACTAACTGCTGTGTCTTTGAGAGACAAAAGTGTCAGGAAATCAAGAATACATGTGTTGAGAATTTGTATTATGTTTTAGAAATCTGGAATTATCAATTATTGATTTAGGGTTTGATACTAGCATTTTCATTTCTTTAAGCCAAAGCTGAAAGGACTAGAAACAAATACAAGTTACTAGATCAAGTATACAAGTGTTGGAAAATTGTCAGATTATTGTATATTTCGATTTGTGACATTTAACTTGATTTTTCAGGAAACTCTTACAACTCAAATAATTATCGTGGAAACCGAGGCAACAGTGGTGGCGGCGGTGGTTTCAGAGGCAAGAACAATCGCGGCGGTGGTGAACGCAGTGGCAATATGGCCAATGGGTTTGGAGGAGGTCGCGGTTCAAGGGGAGGCAACTCCTACAGTGGCAATAGAGGTGGACAAGGGGGTGAGTGAAATCCCTGTTGTGTTCAGAGCAGTATTCAAAAATAGTTTTGATTTCTAATGACAAACAATACCACTTTTTCATGATCAGTTGGCATGAAGTATGTTAATCACAAAATAATAATTGAATAAAGAAATGATAAATACAGATTTACTCTTCTCTCACATGCAAAATTTTGAACATCTACAACAATTTTCATTTTAAAAAGTTTGATGTTGATCATTGAGTTAAAGCCAAGTGCATGGATCGTTGGTATTATTTGTCCCGTGTGATCAAAACAAATCTGTAGAGTGTGTGTCATCCAGTCAAGAGTGATCTCATTGTGTATTCAGTTACATTTCTTACCTATTTATTTTCTATTGACCCTGCATGCTTCAGGCTCAATGTTCTTTGTAGATATCAAATCTTATACAAGGAATGAACTTTCCTTTACGTGAATATTTGTGTTTTTATGTTGTGTGACAATTCTTTTTTTATCAACAAGAATATGCAAGCTTTTAGAGGAAGAGAGCTGCCTTAAATCATTTCTCATTTTAAAAGGGTAATGAGAACATTTTGCAGAGAAAACTTTCACCACGAAATAGAAACAATACATCTATATTGTGTATTTAAACAACAGATAGATATCCAGCCAATTTAACCATAATATTACAGAAAACCTTCACAACTGGTTTTCAAATTTGAATGACTGTATTTTGGGGTACATGAAAATAAAACGAGTGTTTGTTTTTGAATTATGTAAAGTTCAATAAAAAATTGATATCTTGTGGAAAACTAAAGTAAAATCAATTGTGAAAATATGGTAGCCATGGGAATAAAGGTAAAAAATTGAAATGAAAATGAGAAAATCAGAGTTATTCCAAAATGAATATTGAAAAGTCTGCAGCAATGTTAAGAAAGGTATTACATTATTGGGGCAGAAACGTCTTAAGTCTGCAGGTGCCCCTGCTTGTCAGTGACCATTACACACTTCTGTTACAGGAGCTTTCCAGGGTTTCCCTCCCCGCTCCAATGACTACAACAATAGGTCAGAAGGATATCAAAATTACAACGGCAACTTCGGTGGCAATAGCAACAGTGGAGGATTCCAAAAGCGCGGGGGTGGAGGCCAATCAAGGGGAAACAATAGAGGAGGTGTGTGTCTCAAATGAATAATCCTTCAGGGGCCTCAATCATGGGCCTCAGGCAGTCGTTCAAGTCAATTGTCTGATTTTGACATCAGTTTCAGATTGAATAACAGGGAGAATAGTTTTGTTCAGGCAGCAAAAATGTTAATTTAGAATAATTTTAATTCTGTAAAAGTCCAGTGATATTGTACTAGTGGTGTGCTCAGTCTTCACCTCACTCAGCCTGGGTATATGAACAGCATTTATTTTTCGTAGAAAGATGAGAGAATTTGTAAACTTGGCTGGATATGCTTTCGACTTTGAGGAGACTTAATGTTTTGGACATTCTCTAATATGCTTGACATAAAATCTGTAGGGGCATGATGTTTTACTTTTCCCTTGCATGTTTTATACAATTTTGTTTTGCATTGTATGTGATACGTTGGAGTATTCTTATCTAAATTGGAGATTACTCCTGCTCCCTTTCTCCCCAACCTGAAATCTCAAATGTCTGTGTGATACAATATTGTCAATGTCATTTACAATGTGGACGTGGCCAAGTGGATTCTACCCACAACAATAAGTTACATTCCATAGTACGAGTGATTCTTTCTGCATCCTTGGTGTATATGTCACAACAAAATAAAAAAAAACACTAATTAGGGGAAGTGGGTAAAAAATTAACAAGGGTGTTAATGTTGGAATAGTCTGTTGGGTTTGGACCCAAGTATTCAGAAAACAGATCCTCCATTGTTAAGACCCGTTTCCTGTATTATGTATTATTTTCCAGCCCATTGAAAAATCATTAAATATAAAAAAAAATGTTGGTGCTTTATATCCTTACAGCAGCCAGTTTTATGAAGAGTTCTTGATATAGGATAACCTTCTTCAGAACAAACAGGACCTATATGCTTACTTTAGGACATGTGAAATGATCTTAAATTATGCTTGTGCAATTTATTCCCAATATACTAGTTTTATAATAAGGTTCAAAGAATACATGTTTTTAGGTCTCTAATGGAATTTTTACTTTACTTTCAGCAGCACGCGGCGGTGCACCTAGAGGTGCAGCTCGTGGAAACTCCAGAGGTGGACAGGGCGGTGGAGGATTTGGACGTCCTCAAGCACAGCAGACAGCCTGAGGTCACATTTTGACCGATCACATAACCATCATGTGATAGTTACAGACTGGATGTAGTAGTGGAGTTATTTTCTCAACTCATGTCTGTTCAATTTTGAATTTTAAGTTGTGGATGAAAATTAAGCAAACCGTGAATTTTGTCACAGTGCATGATTGCTTTTTCTTTTCTGTCATTTTATTTAAATGTTTTATGTTATTTGTCTTGCGAATAATCAGTTTCCTAATTTTATTGAATCATGCATTATGAAAAAGAACAAGAACTGTTTATCCACACCTTCCAATTCACCATTGGATAGTGGGTACTACGTTGCTATGGTAACAATTGTGAGTATTGTAGATGTGGTATGGCAACTTCAACAGCAAACAACACAAACAACATTTCCTTTTATGTACTCAACGTAAAATCGAGACAAGGATCACATTCAAAGGCATAATGATTACAGTGAACACGAGTGTACTCTCCAGCTAGTACTCGAGAGCTGACACTTGTACGGCATATGTACTACACATAGTTTTGAAGAGGCCAAATATCTGTTATGGCAGAGCATTACAATGTCAAAACCTAGTGCTGTGATGAACGATCAAAATACTTCAGGAACTATGTGTCGTCAAACTGGCATGTTTGAAATATAAATAAGTTCAGAAGTGCAACTCAGTTTACTTATGGAAGGATTTTATACATAGATGCAAAACTCCCAAGTGACATAGAAGTTTTAATGCGTCAAGTTTCCGTCATATCATTATATGAATGCTAAGTTTGAAGCAGCTACTCTTATTTCACTTGAAAAAAAAACTTAAAAAAATTGTATAAAAAAAAAAAGAAATATGATTTAAAAAAAATGTTTCAGAAGAAATATCCCATAAGCCTAGATTTGTTCATCTTTCTTTTCTTATTTTCACACTCCTTATTTTGTTCCCTTGAGGGTCTCAGCTTGAGAGTAGAGATAATCATGGAATTGATGGTTACCGTATGAAATCTCGGGCCTTCTTTGAATAAAACAGTTGGTGATTACAACTATGTCCGTGTTAGTTTGATTTTTTGCCTTTGGACTCTTCAAATCGCCCTTCGTCCATCCGCTCTGTAATGAATCATCAACACTTACTGGAAGGTTATTTTTCAAACTTAATATGTGTGTTCCCCTTTGTCCATTTTATGGGTCTAATCAGAAAAACAATACAATGATGTCACGTCGACAATTTATTAAAGTGTCACATTTCCTTTCAACGATGTAACGTCCATATAAGATATGTAAAAGAGTAAAGAGGGTAAAAGAAAAATAATCATTCACCCCCTTGGGGGCGAGGCAGGGGAATCTCAAACCTCGGGGTAAGATACTTAAGCTGTTTGGCAATTTAAGAATCTTCCCCCTAGGGTTGAGATCCCCCTGTCTCACTCCCTAGGGGTGAAAGATTCTACCCAGGGTAATCCCTCTCTGTGATACCCTGTGGAAGTAGCAAGAACTGTGTGTAGTAGAAGGTAAAAGCAATTTTCAATTTGGTAGGGAAATCGGACGAGAAAACAAACTACCAGTACTTTAGTTATATATGTACTGTTTGGAGATTTTATAAATTCTGATGGGTGTAGGCAACTTATTACAACAAATTTGTTCCAGGATCTCAAACTTGTGATATATTGAGTTAATAAAACAGTTTAACTCTACTTGGTTTCTTAACATAAGTAAAATAATTGTACACATGTGTGTTTATATTTTGCATTGATTACTAAAAGTACTGTAAGAGGATTGGAAAAATGCATGGCCAGACTGGGCTTCAAACCTGGGACCTCGGAACACTAGCCGGATGCTCTACCAATTGAGATATAGCTACCTGGTCTTCGTTGATCGACTCTGTCCAGTTCCGTCGCAGTACTGCAAGACCGATTTAAACCAGCTGCAACCTTTGGATTAACGGGACATTCCTTTCAAGTGCCTCAGCTATGGTTCCTTAAGCTTGTGGTGTAGAATATTTCTTTCATCAGGATGAAATGCAGTTATTTGATAGCATTAATAGTTTGATAATATATTTCAAGTTTTCCAGTTTTGAGCGTTTGCCTGCACCCCTTTAAATTTCGTCTCGAAGAGTGTGGAAGCTTATGGCACCTTGATGTCGACGTTGGTTTCTAAATGTTAAGTTTTTGGTGAAAATGTCGAAAGGTAATGGTCAACTCCCTTATAATTGTACTAGGGTTCTAATATTTGGCTTTTGTGTTGCTGTGGGGGTTGAATGTGTTTCCTAATAATGATAATTTCAATGTTTTCTACAATGCAAGATCCAATTTAAACTTTAGATGCAATATTTTTGTTAAAAAATCTGTATACCGGTACATCTACATATAGATTCTCGTTGGTGATCTCTCCTCCTTATTCTAGTGTGAAGCAGAGTGATATGTATGAAAAGCTGGTACGACATGCTGAATGTGAAATGCTTTATGCTAATATAATTGATTGTGAATTGGTAAAAGCTTGAGTTGTACTTTTGATTTCTTTCCATTATACTACATATCAAACGTTAATGAGATAAATGTTCGTTTGTAATTGAGGACGTCGTCGGATATCAATAAGCTGAATTTAGCATGTGATAGGTGTAGTGCAGTGTAATCAACCATGGGTATCTGACGATGAATTGAGGATAACAATACTAGAAACTGAAAACAAGAGGCCCAGAGGGCCTGTATCGCTCACCTGGATTTCATGAGATATGAAACAAGAATGATGATTAAGTATATTTGTCACTGGTATTGCTATGTCAATATATCATAGGCATTTTATATGGGTACGTGAGGATTTTATGTCAAAAAATGCATTAATCCATGAAATAAAATGAACTTTTGGCACAACCCCATATTGATGCTACCACACAAATGTGAGTGATATCCATTGCTTAGTTTCAGAAAAGAAGTTGTTTAAACCAATTTACCCCTTTTGACCCCCGCCCTCTGCACCCCGGGGGAGTGGGGGTCAGTTCCTTCCTTTATAAAATTTTGAATCCCTACCCAAAAGGATGCTACCAGGCAAATATGAGCGATATCCCTTGATTAGTTTCAGAGAAGAAGTTGTTCATAACAATTCAGCCTAACTGACCACATTTGGCCCCGCCCCTCAGGCCCCTGAGTGGTCAGCTCCATCATTTGTACAATTTCTAATCCCCACCCCATAGTGATGCTACCAGGCAAATATGAGCGATATCCATCGCTTGGTTTCAGAGAAGAAGTCGTTTATATTAAGAGTGCCAAATTGACCCCTTTTGGCCCCGCCCCTCAGACCCCTTGGGGGTCAGCCCCACCATTTGTACAATTTTGAATCCCCACCCCATAGGGATGCTACCAGGCAAATATGAGTGATATCCATTGCTTAGTTTCAGAGCAGAAGTGTTTATATCAATTCTGTAAAACTGACCCCTTTTGGCCCCGCCCCTCAGACCCCAGGGGGTCAGCCCCGTCATTTGTACAATTTCAAATTCCTACCCCAAGGTGATGCTACCAGTAAAATATGAAAGATATCCATTGGTTCCAGTGAGGAAGTCAATTATATGAATATAGCCCGATTGACCACATTTGGCCCCGCCCCTCAGGCCCCTGGGGGGTCAGTCCCATCATTTGTACAATTTTGAATCCCAACCCCATAGTGATGCTACAAGGCAAATATGAGTGACAGGCATTGCTCGGTTTCAGAGAGGAAGTCGTTTATATCAATATAGCCAAATGGACCACATTCAGCCCCACCCCTCAGGCCCCTGGGGGGTCAGCCCTATCATTTGTACAATTTTCAATCCCCACCCCATAGTGATGCTACCAGGCAAATATGAGTGATAGCCATTGCTTGGTTTCAGAGAAGAAGTCGTTTATATCAACAGCGCAAAAATGACCCCTTTTGGCCCCGTCCCAGAGGCCCCCAGGGGGTCAGCCCCATCATTTGTACAATTTTGAGTCCCCTACCCATAGGGATGCTTCTGACCAAATTTGGTCAAATTCTGATGTGTGGTTATGAAGAAGAAGTCAATTGTTGACGGACGGACGGACGCAACGGTATGGCATAAGCTCACCTTGGTCCTTCGGACCAGGTGAGCTAAAAATACACCATGATTGCTTCAAAACTAAAAGATTATTGGTCCTGACCAGCTGGAGAGTATTCAGCATTTCAAAATACTTTGGGGAGACTGTAAGGCTATTTTACAAAACAATATTTTGCAATAAGCTTTGAGCATTTTGGCTTAATGCGAAATGGAAAATGCTTAATGTTAACTGCGAAATGATACATGCTAATTGCTTAATGCGAAATGCTTTCTAGACCTTAAAGATGGAAATTATTTGCTTTAAAGCAAACAATGGCCGCTTTCTTTACGTCTCATCCCTTTTGGTTTGATAATGCTCGATTATAAAGGATATCTGCATTAAAATTTCGTATAAAGCATTTTGCAAAAAGCATTAAACATGTCGTACCGGTTTTCCATAGATATGCAATATGAGGTAAGCTTTGTACCGATGACAGTACTCTTGTTGAGAATAGTACATAGTACACAGTCCTGGGTAGAGCCAGAATGAGTAGTGGTGGATAAGTTAGCTTCAGTCTCATTTGCTTGGATACCTGATGGTATGCAGAGCCATAAAGGAGTTAGGATAAAACTAAATATGGTACATCACAACAATCTAGGGACTGGTGTCCTTGCCTTTATGGTGTGGACTACCATTTTCACCCGAACATTGGCCAAGTCTTTCTGCAAAAATGAACAGTTCATTTAGAAACATTTGTTAAAAAGTTGTTTTCAAGGTAAAACAAAATAAACAATACCAATTTTCTTCTTTATTGGGACAAATGATATAGACCGAGATTATCTCGGTCAAATATTTTATCAATTAAATTACATATACACATGTATACACTTCATACTGAAACCTTAGCTTCATACAACTGAACTCTTCATGCACTCGAATCAAATTGCATTCTGTTTACATACACTTACATCTGAAAGTAAGATTATCTAGACTTTATAGTTCATAATTTGATATTTCTACTGATTTATGATTCTAAAACATCAACTTATATTCATTCTAGTAGGCAATTCACTCAGATGTTTGATGAAGAAAATTGTTTTTCTTGCAGTCGATAATTCAGGTACATAATATATAATGGTTTTAACTAAATACACTTTACAACAAACATGGCTTAGTGTTCATAGACCGGCCATAGTATCCATGCGAAATCTACAAAAAATTCAAGCTAAACATGGTTGAAAATATTGATGTGTATAAACAAATGTCTCTAATTTTGCGTTTGGTGTTCTGGGAATGTACAGGGTTTTTTTTTCAACAAAAAAGGAGAAAATCCACCTATAAAGGTAATGCGGTTACATGCTGCATGTCAAAACAACTCAAAGCATGTGTTTTAGATTAAAGCCTGCCAATAAAAATGATTTAAACTTCTCGCACTTCTTTCACTTGCACATCTTAGAATGTTCAATTTTAAAATTACAAACAAACATAAAAGACTACGTCCTGATACAAATTGGCTAACAGATGAACCATCCTATAATTTATACACCCGGGCATATAACTTAAATTGTCTATTGATATTGATATAATCATGTTATAATTTATATACCCGGGTACACAACTTCTCACTGCATGCAAATTACGTCCTGACACAAGTTGGCTAACAGATGAACCATGTTATAATTTATATACCCGGGCATACAACTTCTCACTGCATGCAAATTTTGTACACTGAACACATTTTTTGCAACATTTTATATTTTTACAATTAACTGTCCTTGAATGTAATGCGTAATAACTACTAACATGACATTCACAAACCCTACTTTTACTTGCATGACATAATTACCCCGCACTTGTTAAACTTTTTCTCAAACATACAAACAATAACCTTTCAGCAAAGGATTGTGATAGAAATCTTAATAAGTCGGAGAAGTTTTCATACATTTTCTGGATAATAAACTGAATATTTAATACAATAACTGGATTCAGGATACCCGAAACAGGGCTTCATTCACACTAGTTACTACCAAATGGAATATATGCCAATAAGTCGGCCAACTTATTCAACCATAAATCTGGCATACTGATGGTGATGACAAATCATTGGAGATTTCTGCTTATTACTCTTATTTTTACTGGACACATACAATTTAGGTATTGGGTATATGACAAAATCAATGAAAATACATACATATATAATGAAAACAACACATGAAACATTTTATTTGTAGTTGTTCTAGAATTCTGACCAGGATTTCAGGCAAATAATCCTAAGGTGTATTATTTGTCTGCAATCAATTATAGGACTACCTCTGAGCAGAACACTTATAGTTACAGTACTACATGGTAATGTATTTTTTTGCATCAAACCAAATCAAGTTTTCTCTAAAAACTACTGGTGATTTTTTCTAAAAAAGTAAACTTCAGGAGTGGAATTTTAATTAACACTGGGCTTTATGTGGCCACCATCTTATTTCTGTGACATGATATTTAATATATTTAAAAGTAGAATAATTTCACCTGTAGATTATTTCCCCTTGACCAACCAGCAGACTTACTAAACCATGTCTGACAGAATTATCTCCCCTCTAGACACCAGACACTATTTCTGACAGGATGATATAATTAATTAAACCGACAGTGTTTAAGGCTTCTATCTTTATATCTAGATCAAAATGATACACCACAGAAAGAAATGTTGTCTACGTTTAAAAAAATTGTAATAACGTACAGTTAATGATGTTTAATAGATCAAGCTTAACGAGTACAAATGATATCTGTTCTAGACACTGTATTCAAGATAACATTTTTTCCTATGATTCCATCGGCTCCTCAGTACTCCTCAGTAATCTCTTATAATTTACAGTAAAGACAACAACAAAATTTCATCAGATCTGTAATATTTTGAATTTCATATTTTCTGATCAAGAATAACAGAGTTGATATAATTATTTAAATAAAATTTAAAGGATGCTACATTGTATATAGCTGACCTGACAGTATACACACTTGTCTAAAACAATACATACAATTGCACCCATTGTACAGAAATATATCTAGATACACCAACAAATGAAAACAAAATATAATGACATCCAAAAAATAAACTGAATGTTTCAGTCGAAATGCACAGGTGAAATACAATTGAATTTAATGAGAATGAAATTTAAAGTTTTTATCCACTTAGAAATATAAAATTAGAAGCTCAAACTTTTTGAAGGTGGTAATATAGTGTAAAGGATGCAACATTTGGTTTTGTATAAAAATACAGTAAAACCCCACTTACTTGAACCAGGTTTACTTGAATACCACTCGTTCATCAAACAGTTCATTTGGCTGTATACAACGGCCTGGTTTTGTTCATAGATCTTTATTACTTTGTTGGAAATGTAGCATCTTTCAAATAAAGAAACATTAATTGACCAACAAGGACAATTGATTTATAACCAGATTTGCACTACCACAATTGGACTAAAGGTCGCAATAAGTTTACACCGTCTTCTGGTAAAAGGTAAACATATCATTTCTTGTTAAATAATGAATTGCCCCTGAGGATGGAGTTGATGTTTTAAACATTTCCACACTAAGTAGAGGCATTTGTCACTCCATTAGCATACATCACCATCATTACAGACTACTCAGGACTTGTAACTGTTGGCTTGGCTGAGGTTACAGGAAAGCTAAATGGCTGCTTTTAGTTTCAACCCGTCAATACAGCATGCAAGCTGCATGTGGTTCAATACAATTTATACAAATGCACTCATCTAATGCGATATTTACAGTGTATCGAACTAGTATCTGTGTTAATGTCAGACTAACACAATGTTGACAAATGGTTAGTTTGCATGTTCTTCACATATATAATCCGTATTACATTTACATGTATGTATATATGGAAGGAAAAACTACATCTTAAGACAAAGACTTGTTTCCAACAACAAATATATAAATATGTATTGTCTTAACCTGCTTGTCCTCTCTGTTCAGGAGTCTTGGGTAGTTTCCAGACAAGTGCTTTCCTGAATCCCAAATGTTCAAATTAACTGTCTGACATCCTACAACTGACCAGCTACTCTTTAGCGGAAAAGAATTTGACACTTTAGAAGACAGCCAAAAGTTTCAAATGTTTTTCCTCTTCCTCAGTTGCTAACAATTGCCCAAACTTTATTATTCACAAGAAAGCAACCCTTTTCTACAAAATCTCCCTTACCTCTACACAATTCAGCATGGAGATTGAGTATCTTTTATTATGATAAAACAACCCCACAAGGATAAGAATTACTTTTTTTCTATTGCTTTTCACCGTTTTTTCTTGCCCTGGACATACAGCAAAGGAAACTTACCCAGAGAAATCTGATTTTTTCCAACGTTCACTCTTGGTACAAAAGGACAATTTTTCTGGCATTCTTCAAAGAGATATTTGAGTTGAAATAAAATTTAATCCTCATATAACTACCAAGCCTCAATATAACATTATACTCCTTGGAATGGCCCTTTCCATTCTGAGAAGCCCTAGTCTTCCTCTAGTAACCCCCCCACCCATTCTGCAAAACTCCCTTCCCATTCTGAGAAACCCCTATCTCTATAAACTCCCTTCCCATGCTGAGAAACCCCTACCTCTATAAACTCCCTTCCCATGCTAAGAAACCCCCTACCTCCAGGAGCCCTCCCATTCTGAGAAACCCCTTCATCTTGGAAGCCCCCTTTCAATTCTGATAAACCCCTACTAACAATGCCCCTTCAAATTATAACACAAACCCTACCTCTTTAATTGACCCTTCCCTTTCTTCCAAGGGATCGTGCTACTGACCCTCTCCATTGCTGTAGTGACCCTACTGACCATTTCCTTACTGTATATCCCCACAGTTCCTCTTGGTCAGTTACCCTAGTCCCTAACTCTCTGGGTCAGTATAATAATGATTTTGTCGATGTAGATACCCTAAATCCCCTAATCCACTGGTTTGGGTCATTAGAGTAATCTCCCCTGCAGATAAAGTCTTCCTTCCCTGGAACCTAGTTCCTCTTGGTAAGTACATACTAGTCTTCTTAATCCACATCTGGGTTAGTTGTGTGGACTCTTTGATCCACATCCCTATCTGTGGATTCTGAGGGCTTGTGTCTTTGGATTCCGAGTTGTTGTCTACTTGTCAATGAATTTTGAGGGTATATCTTTTGATTCTGAGAGCTTGTGTTTAAGGAAATCGAGGGCTTGTCTATGATCCACCACCAGCTGCTTGTGGATCTGCGCTAGATGCCAACATCATGATCAGCACGAACGGCACAATGTACATCCACTGAAATGACACAAACAGAAGGACAAGGTTATATACTTATTGTCAGTACTTAATACATAAAACATCACACTGTGTAGTAGGAGTGGAAAAATGCATAGCCAGAGCGGGGTTCAAACCCGGGACCACCGAACATTAGCCGGATGATCTACCAATTGAGCTACCTGGTCGCGGATGATCGACCCAGTACAGTTCCGCTACACTCTTCCCTCCTTTTTTAAGTCTTCGACCCCGAAGACTTAACAACTCACAACCAAGGTTTGGGTATCCCCTTGTCAAGTATTCACCTCACTTGAAACAAGGTTTGGTTACAGGCACCAAATGTAGTAGGAGTGGAAAAATGCATGGCCAGGACGGGGTTCGAACCCGGGACCTTCGACCACCAGCTGGATGCACTACCAATTGAGCTAACTGGTCGCCGATGATCGACCCAGTACAGTTCTGCTACAACTGTAAATCATAAAAGTGTGATTTAAACTGACAATTATAGGTTGAGAAATACAACGTCTGGTAAGTAATGGTTAGTTGATGTCTCAGTGGGTATCGATGATTCTAATGGAGCTCCATAGAATGCAGGTATCAACAACCGATTCCGTAACTTTGTAGGAATTATGAGTTGACATATTTTGGCCAATCATCATCAGGTTACAACTGTTATCAGAACCGCTGGCGCATTCATCTAAACATGTCAACTAATAATATCTACAAAGTTACGGAATCAGGTGTTGATATTTTACTTCTGCATTCTAGATGTAGAACCTGTTGACGGCTGTCCTAGCCATCCAGACCATATAAACCTATACAGGAGGCCCA
Source organism: Pecten maximus (assembly GCF_902652985.1). NCBI lineage: Eukaryota > Metazoa > Mollusca > Bivalvia > Pectinida > Pectinidae > Pecten > Pecten maximus. The sequence goes on along the minus strand of NC_047024.1, from coordinate 25,284,526 downwards.
TGGGCCTAAACGGTCATCTGACAAACACTTACAGCACGGACACACCCCTCAATCTGAAGGGCTCAAACCAGCATCATTACCATGAATTCTCTGTTCGCAGCCAGTAATGTTTCAGATCAAATTTGGTTTTTATCCATTTTGGCTTAAAGGAGGAGTAACATCTTAAAGCAAAAATTCAGCCAAGTTACTGTTTTGTGGCCTCACCTCTCTGTCCCCAGGGGTCAGACCAGCCAATTATTTAAATTATGATTGCCCTTCCCAAATAACAATGCATACTAAATATGGTTGTAATCAATTATGGCATTAAGGAGGAGTAGGGTTTTAAAGCAATATTTCAACTAAGTTTTCCTTTTTGGGCCCCGCACCTCTCTCGGACCTGATTCATTTATAAATATTTTAATTGCCTTCCCCTAATGATGTTTCAAACCAAATTTGATTAGTAATCCATTAAGATATTAAGGAGGTGTAACGTTTTAAAGCAAAATTTAAGCTAAGTTCTTCTCTTGGGGCCTGACCTCTCTGTCCCCAGGGGTCACACCAGCCTCTTCTATATAAAATAAGATTGGCCTCCTGCAATGATATTTCACACCAAATTTGGTTGTTATCCACTGAAAAGTTACGGAAGATAAGTGTTTTAAAGCAAAAATTCACCAAAATTCCCCTTTTGGGGCCCTGCCACTTGGGCCCCATTGGTCACACCAGCCTCATTTACATAAGATATGATTGCCCGCCCCAAATGATGTTACACACCAAATTTGGATGTAATCTGCTTTTGGGTTAAGGAGGAGTAGCGTTTTGAAATTGAAAGTCTAACGACGGACAGAACACAATGGCTATAGGTCATCCTGGTCCTTTGGGTCAGATGACCTAAAAATCTACAGGCCAAACCATATAAACTAATAAAATCTTTATAGCTGCAGAATCATTTGTGTTGATACTCCCAATCCTTACCAGCTTGAAAGCAATTAATTTAATGCAGAAACTATCACATAATCTTAAACTGAAAGCAAACCTAAGCCCAACTTAATATAACCTCTGACTCAAAGTCATGATAGACAACCATTAGGACAATGAGATAGCATTTACTGGTAACATCATTTAACAGCATTAGATATGGGTGGGCCTGTTTCTAGCTAAGGATACAGTATCTAAGATTAAAAAACAAACAATTGTAGGCGTTTCAGATTTTAGTGCTGTAACTTTTTTCCAAACAAATATTTGCTAACTCGGTTCGATAGACCTTCCTGAAACTGATTTGAAGTGCGTACGTGACTTTCATGATGTCGACATGTTCTGAAACATTGATTTTAGTGTATAATTACTCGACAGTGTCCTTTATAGGGAAAATGTATTGATTCTAAACAAGATAAGTAAAGCTGTGGTCATTATGGTTAAATCCACTTGATCTTGTCCCTGTTGATTTAACTGACCAACGCTAGTGGTCTCACTGCTGATGTCCTGTCTTTTACTTTGATTCAAATCTCGTAATTAGCTTTGGAAATGAACAAGAGGTTCAAAAGGCCTGTATTGCTCACCTAGGCATTAAAGCCAACACATTCACCCTTCTTTATAGGACATTTAATTTCCTTTTTTTAATGATAATTCCTAGTATGTTTATTTGTATTATATTCCATTTTATCATCCAGTTTTTCCTCTATGGGGCTTTTATTTTTATATCAATATGGCAGAATAAGAATTTTCATTATCTGGCGTGCCCCTCTGACCCCAGAGGAGGCCACAGTGCCACACCCTCCCTTTCCCCTATGTTGACCATCCCCAAGGATTATTCAAATATTGGGTAAAAAAAATTTCCATCTTAATTTCTGTTATTTTAGTATATACCCGTAATCTTTACATGTATAATTTATATACGATGTATGTGGTAGGAAATGGATTTTAAAGATTTAACTTCTTCAAATAATGCTCCAGACCAAATTTGACAAGTAGCATTTAAAAAGAAAATCTTGACTGACAATAGATGTTATGCCACAACATTAGCTCACTGAACTTACTTAAGTCTTAGTGAGCTCAAACTTATTGGGGATTTCTATATTTAATCTTGTAGGTCAGAATACTTAAAAATATACAAGAGGCCCATGAGTCTTAACAGAGTTTTGAAATATTTTCGCAATTTGACTCTTTTTGGTCCTGCACATAAGCCCAGGAGGTCAGTTAGGGCCAACATATGCAAACAATTAAATTATCATCCCATGCTAATAATGTTAACAAATTAAGAATGAATTACAATAGAAATCAAACGAATGATAATCAAAAATGTGATTTTCCTATATAAACTATAGTAAAGTCTACCCCCTCCCCAGGGGCAAAGGTGAGACCCCATGGCTATGAAATTCACAATTTTGGTAAAGCACCTTAAGACCCTTCAATCTATTAAAGAGTTTTGATTCTACCTTATTTTGGTCTTGAGAGGAAAATTCCTGAAATTTCATTCAACTTGACCCCTTTTGGCCTCCCCCCTTAGTCCCTTGCAGGGTGGGGACCATTTTGGTTGACCTTTGGCCATGGACGGTTTCTGCAAAATTTTATTAAAATTGGTTCAGGGGTTTCTGAAAAGAAGTCGAAAATGTAAATTGTTTATTGACGGACGATGCACGAAGGACAAAATGTAATTGGAATAGGTCATTTGAGACTTTGTCTCAGGTGACCTAATAAAATGGTTCATCATTTTTTGCTTTTAGACATTGAAAATATATAACAATTAACACTACACTTATTACTTTGTAAATTACTAAACTTTTTTTTTGTACAGGCTTAGGTTTAAGTAAACATCCCGCTCACTGAAATGTATCAACGTTATATTTCCCACATGATTTTATTATAAAATGGAGTTAATGTTACATGCGGAGATCAAAATACAAATGTCTAGTCTATTAGGCTGAATTGATTGGTGAGGGACATCGCCGATATAAAGTGCTACCAACCTCCTATAAACATGACACTCCTATCTCTTCACTTAATTACAAACGATTTTCTTTCAAGCACCTAAATTGACATTCCAAGTATCTCTCCTATGCTGTGCATCCCTCAGTACAACATATATAAAATCGGACATTGTCCATTTCCATCATATCGACTGGATGCCTTTCAGCCATCTGTCCAGAATCATTCATAACATTCTTTCATGGAAACCTTAGAATTCTTGTATTTACATACCCTACTGTTTAGCTGTCAATAACACCATTATGTCTAAATCCCCATTATGTCTAAATCCCCATTATCAAATCGTTTAGTTAGAATTAATGTTGATGAATCGTTTAGAATAGAAATTTGTCATCAGCATGCAGGTCTTGTTTCTAAACAGCTTAGGAGCATTGTCAGAATCCTTTCTCTAACGACAGTCCCAGCTGACCTAGTAACAGGCCCATTAGACCTGTATATTTGATGTTTTGTTGTTGTTTCAACGATATATCACGGCCATTAGTAACAGTCTACAATGCTTCAAAGAGATCAAATAAAAATTGAGAGAGATCTCCAAACAAACCAATATAATTAAAATCTAGATTCTCACTACGTTATCTATATGGGATGTTGTTAGATGTTCATGTAACGTAGTGAGAATCTAGATTTTAATTAGATTGCAAACAAACAAGAGTTTATGCCAGATGGCCCGTCCGCCAATGCTCTACTAATGCCAATCAAATTTTAACAGGCATATAAAAACCTGGCACATTTTTATCATCAACAACTAAACAACAAGTGCAATCAATGATTGCGAAAGCTCACTGGCGGCAGCAATCACACTATGCATTCATTTTTTATGAATGTATATGCATGTCATTTTGAAAGTGTATGTCACATAATATCGCTCCTAGACCTCTAATGGATGTATAAACCAAATAAGAAGGGTGTGGACTTACAAGCTTATCAAAACTAACCCCCAAAATCTTTAAAGTGAGTTTTTGTGTCAAAAAAAGTAAGTCCACTAAATAGTAAAATGCCAAAATGCCAATTTTTTTCTGCATGATTTGACACAGCATCACTCCTGGATCTCTAATGAATGTATAAACCAAATTAGAAGGGTGATAGGTGTATACTTTTGGACTTACAAGCTTTCCAAAAACTTTAAAGTTTTGGGGTGGGACGCCGACACCGCCGCCGCGGACGCCGGTTGACAGCATTAGCTCTCGGTTACTCGTAATCGGTGAGCTAAAAATGATAAAATTTCTGCCTAGGTAATCTTGATATCATAAACCCTCCTTCCTATTTGATTTGTCACCAGATTCCATTTGGCTAGCTGATTTAAATACTTCACAGCTGATTTTAGAGAGGATATTGCCAGCCCGAACTCTCCACAACCAATATCAATTGTATTTAAACAGCATGCGTAAAAAGCTTCTCCACATATTTTCTCCCATTTTTTTGGTTTTCTTTTTATACAACAAATAAATCAAGTGTAAATATCAAAAGACAGTGTACCATTAAAGTAATGCTGATAACAAATGGCTTGACTAAATGTGTGAAATATAAAAGTAATATCAACTGAAAAAGGCCTTCAGTATGTTAAATTATTATATTTAGTCATAAAAATATTTCAGATGAAGATATCTATTCATTATCATATATTAAGCTTTAACATCACTTGAATATTCCTGTAAACTTGTAAACCATAGCAGCGGATCTTTAGACCAGAGAACGTGTGTTCCACCATTTATGTTCAAATGGAGCTCTTTTGTGTTCTATTTATAGACACAGGTGATTTCCCAGATCATATCAGACATCGTTTTCTTTGACCTAATAATTGATTTACAATGTCTTTTACTAGCTTTCTGTTCTGAACAAAAGTTATTTATCAACAAGAATGAAGTCTTTTACTTTATCTTCAAATAAAGATGGTAAGTTATTATTTGTATACATGTGTTTAATTTCGGGTGCTCTTTGCACTGACATGTCATTTGTAGGAATAGACAAAATGTGGCGAAAACTTTTGTTCCAGTTACTTAATTTGCTGAAGAAAATTGAACACATTAAGTAGCAAAACATTTCACATGAATTATTACTTTTGAACACCATTTTGACACTCAGTCAACTCAGTCAAAGATTTATTTCCCTGAAAAAAGGTAGCCCCTACCTTTTTTCAGGGAAATAAATCTTTGACTGAGTTGACTGAGTGTCAAAATGGTGTTCAAAAGTAATAATTCATGTGAAATGTTTTGCTACTTATTAGGGCAGGCGCCCTTATTAGGTCAAATACGGTAATTGGTTTGTGAGTTATCTCCCCTTACAGCAATTTTCAATTTGCAAGCTCTTACCTGGTATGACACCGAATTGATCAGTAAGTGTAGGATTTTTCATCAAAGTAATAGCATATATATCAGTGAAATGAAGAATTTATGCACTCGCATGATTTTCAATAGAATTAGCATAATTACAGAAAGTGTAATTAGCGAAACCATAATTTAGCACATATGTTTCAAGCACAACAATCGCTAAAATAAGATTAGCGATTAAATAATATTAGCCCTAAAATGTATATTTACAGTACTCACAGCCCTGTCAAGTTCAATATATCTAATATGGTCCTGAATTATTGAAGGCCTCTACAGAGTCTCACATTTTTGTAAACCCGTATCTTCTAAAGGTTCTATACTGAAAGTATTTTTACCAGATACCTGCATCCAATTTTCTGAAATTCAAGTTTAATTTTCTTTTCTTCCACTGAAATTCACTTCTGACAAATATACCGGTGTGGTATACCTATCTTTGAAGTGATTATCCCAATAGGAAATTGTACTTGTGCCTGTATAATTCCTTTGGAAAGGAACTTTTATCATGTCACTCTCTGTTTCCTACCCAACACAACAAGAGTTAAAAGGCCAGTTCAGGTCACATGACATACAAATGTACACTGCCCTCTGGAGGGAATGGAAGTTGCTTCTTCTCTAGCCAAGGGCTCATAATATCCACTGCCACATATAACAGGGCCGCTGAGTTCTGCCCATTACTTGCAAAACTTTAAACTTTTAAGATTGTTTCAGAACTGGCCACCAATGTTTTGCCCTTAATTGTCCTTTACATTTAGAATATAACCAGTTATCTCTACCAACTGATCATATCTTGAAAATGATTCCCCAAATATTCTCCTCCTTTGTTTTTTGACAAAAAAACACGACAGTTGATAAGGCGACTGGGTACTGGGCATTGCCATTACTATTTACACTCACAGGGACTTGGCATAAATTTCCAACTTACGGTCCATATACATTATTTATATATGTATGATATATAGACAGTGGTCTGGAAATTTTTTGCTAAGTCCCTGTGATTACTCTATCAACATGTAAGTTAGATGCAATTTTGTAAGATGCCCTAAAAATGGTATGATAATTTGATCGCTAAATCCACCAAAGTGTGAGTACGAAGTTATAAGCCTTGGCTAACAATGGTAATATGATGGAGGAATAGAGAGAAGTTTAATTTCACCAATTCTATCTTGGAAACATGAATTAACAATGTATATTAATCTATTTTTCAAAACTAGAAAATGTCTGTAAGATGTAATTGCCTCAGCTGCCACTTGACACCCACAGTTTGGTGAGGATCACGTCAGCAGTTCCTGAGATTAGTTAGTTATATTGCATCAGGATGGGACGGGACGGGACTGGATGGGACAGACATGGGTAACACTATACGTCCCCCATTTCATGGCGGAGGGCTTAAAAATATTTCATATTGACCAAACATAGGTTTAATTGAGAGTTTCCACACAATGGGGCCATGGTAAAGGGAATTCATGAAACATGTCCATTTGTACTGAAAATACCAGGTATGAGGTTAAATGCTCAAATTGGTCAAATTTATTTACAAGCAAATTTAAACTGATACAGATTTATTTAAAAGATGCAAGTGAGCTACATGTATATTATTTATCTTTCCAAACAGGACCAACCAGCAATAAGAATATTACCCTCAGTAACTCCCAAAAACCAAAATGGCCACCTGTTGTCATAATTTTTTTATTCTGATAAAATTGATTAAAATTAACTATGTACAGTTATGAACTAAGGGGATCAGCTTTAGTAATATGAGAAAGATACAAAAGTGATATCAAATTTTAATAATCAAAATTTAAGATGGTCACTTGATGATGATGGTTTATACATTTGACCAAGGTTTTTGCTGTTATCATGAAAAATAGGCTAAAATGTAAACAAATATTGTTATTTTATAAGACAGCGAGAGTCTCATCAATTTCCTTGTTAGGCATTAACAAGACTTGTACGAGGGGACATATATTTTCATTTCCTGTCAAGCTGTGTCGGGAAGAGCAGTAATCTAACAGACTGTTTTCGTATGATGATTAAGAGAACATCTCGCTGTGTTATCAGCGTACATTGTCTATATTTACACACCACCAGCAACCTTAAAGCTCAATTATTCTACAAAGGAAAACGAACTTGATACAGATGACTTTAAATATTAAAAATATGAAAATTGATATTTTGATTTTCTTCTCTTTGAATGCTAGTGACTTTTTTTCCTTCAATATGATGAATAACATTTAATATTTCATTAGGACATGAGAGAAAATTCACCAATAGGAATTAACAGAGATTCCATGTCTCAGATATACGGCCCATATCGGCTCTCTGGCCCAGTAGCTCTCTTATTACCCTGATATGAGCTCAACAAGCACAATATATTCCATTCCTGTCAGACTGTAACAAAACTACATCAGTAGCAGATTCTACTTGTCTGGATAACTCAGTCAGTGGGACGAGTCTTGACATATGAGGCTAAATCCATATCATCCTGGGTGTCTGTAGATCGTTTCTCTGACAAATGTTAGGTGTATAATTTTCTTGGTTGATGAGGCATTACGTTGAGTTGCAGATTATTTTCTCAGTGATGTAATAAAGAAGTCTGGAATGAGCCTTCAAACATGGACTGATATACGTTTGTATATAAGATTGGAAAAGGAAATTAAATCGAATGTCAGAGATCGAATTCAGAAGCCATTGGCAGCCATCTTGAACTTGAAATTATCTTAACAATTATAACATTGCTATTGCACTTCTTCAGGATAATTTACAACACCAAGGTACCGTATTTGACCTAATAAGGGCGCCCGCCTTAATAAGGGCGCCCCTACCTTTTTTCAAGGAAATAAATCTTTGACTGAGTGTCAAAATGGTGTTCAAAAGTAATAATTCATGTGAAATGTTTTGCTACTTATGTGTTCAGTTTTCTTCAGCAAATTAAAGAACTGGAACACATGTTTTCGCCACATTTTGTGTATTCCTACAGGCTACAGATGACATGTCAGTGCAAAGAGCACCCAAAACTAACACACATACAAATAATGACTTACCATCTTTTTTGAAGATAAAGTAAAAGACTTCATTCTTGTTGATAAATAACTTTTGTTCAGAACAGAAAGCTAGTAAAAGACATTGTAAATCAATTATTAGGTCAAAGAAAACGATGTCTGATATGATCTGGGAAATCACCTGTTACTATAAATAGAACACAAAAGAGTTCCATTTGAACATCAATGGTGGACCACACGTTCTCTGGTCTAAAGATCAGCTGGCATGGTTTACAAGTTTACAGGAGTATTCAAGTGATGTTTAAGCTTAATATATGATAATGAATAGATATCTTCATCTGGAATATTTTTATGACTGAATATTTTACCGTTTCCACAACCTTGGGTATTCTGCTATAAGGTATAGTCTGTTTCATAAAACTTCAGAATAACTAATCTTAATAAGGGCGCCCCCACTGTCAATTACCCGCGCCCTGCGCCCTTATTAGGTCAAATACGGTATGTGGTTTCTTCAACTGAAAAGAGGCATGAAAATTTCCGTAAAATAACACATAAGAAAGAGGCCCAAGGAGCCTGTATTGTTCACCAAAATAAGTGATAATAAAAAACAAGAGGCCCAAGGACCTTAACGGTCATCTGACTCTAAATTAAAGACCCTTATACTATTGTAGTATGCATTCTCTGTAGCAGGTATAGTGGCACTGTGGGTCATGGTGGCCATCTTGAAATTTGGATCAACCCGAAAAATAACACCACTTGATCAAGACTATCTCAGGATCATTTCTGGTAAGTTAGAGCTGAATCTCACAGGTGAAATTGTGGAAGCTTTAAATAGGTGTTGTTAAGGAAGAACCATGATTGCGCAATCATGTTACAAAATGGTCGCCGTGGCTGCCATGTCGTCAAAGTTTTTACGAAGCCTAAAAATAACAACACTTTATTGTCTCTCCTTCCTTAACATCCTCACCAATTTCCAGCTACATGGCATGAGTGGAATGGAGAAAAGGTTTAAAATGTCTTTTTCAAGATGGTTACCATGGCGGCCATTTTGGATTTCTGACTGACCTGAAAAATAACAACACTTCCTCAGGACCATCCCAGCATCATGTCAGGCAAGTTTCAGCTCAATCTGACCAGTGGAACTTGAGAAGAAGTTTCAAATGTGTTTCAAAATGGCGACTGTGGTGGCCATCTTGGATTTCAGACTGACCCGAAAAATAACAACACTTGGTCAGGACCATCCCAGCATCATTTCAGACAAGTTTCAGCTCAATCCCACTGGTGGAACTTGAGAAGAAGTTTGAAATGTGAAAAGTTTACGCACGACGACGGATGCCATTAAAAGAAATTAACCTCTATTTTTCCTATATATTGGGCCCATCCGTCCTGCCCCAGGGAGACCAGCATGAGTCACCTTTTATGCAAAATTTGTTACCCTTCCCCCAAGGATGCTATAGACAAAATTTGTTTAAAATCTATTCAGTCCTTTATGACTAGTAGTGATTTCAAAGACTTACTCGTATTTTTCTTGTTAAAGGATATTTACTGTATCTATAAATACTAATGTTAAAGGATATTTACCGTATCTATAAATACAAATATTAAAGGATATTTACCGCATCTATAAATACTAGTGTTAAAGGATATTTACCATATCTATAAATACTGTTGTTAAAGGATATTTACCATATTTATAAATACAAATATTAAAGGATATTTACCGTATCTATAAATACTAGTGTTAAAGGATATTTACCGTATCTATAAATACTAGTGTTAAAGGATATTTACCGTATCTATAAATACTAGTGTTAAAGGATATTTACCGTATCTATAAATACTACTGTTAAAGGATATTTACCGTATCTATAAATACAAATATTAAAGGATATTTACCGTATTTATAAATACTAGTTAGTAGTGTTAAAGGATATTTACCGTATCTATAAATACTAGTGTTAAAGGATATTTACCGTATCTATTAATACTAGTGTTAAAGGATATTTACTGTATCTATAAATATTAGTGTTAAAGGATATTTACCGTATCTATAAACACTAATGTTAAAGGATATTTACCGTATCTATAAATACTAGTGTTAAAGGATATTTACTGTATCTATAAATACTAATGTTAAAGGATATTTACCGTATCTATAAATACAAATATTAAAGGATATTTACCGTATCTATAAATACTAATGTTAAAGGATATTTACCATATTTATAAATACTAATGTTAAAGGATATTTACCATATTTATAAATACTAATGTTAAAGGATATTTACCATATTTATAAATAGTAGTGTTGATAAACAAAATACAAACTTTCATGAAACTTTTATTGAATTATCTACCTGTACCACAGATTTGAATCCTTGATATCCATGATGTCATCGCTACACAACTGTTGGAGTGAAATCTAGAATTCCGACTTGACTTATTCGTTTACTTGGTTGATCTGATTCCTATCTCACTAACAGGACTTGGCATTTACATCAAATAAATATCATTCACAAAAACAACTGATGTTGATAATGAGAAATGTTTAGATCGTATTTTATGATTTCTGGTTTTCGGAAGAATTTTACATAAACTGGTATTGGTAATTTTGGAAGACAGTGTTGTTCCACAAAATCTAATTTGCTTTCAAATCAAATCAGTTTCTTATGAGAAATTTTATATTGTATGTATTTTTTAATTGTGAAGGAAACTTTATTCCAATTCCACACATACCAAAATCTATGGTAAATCACATTGTCAGGAATATACTGGGACAACCATGTTACCATTTAAAACTTGATTTAAATTTGTGCCAAGAATATATAGGGATAAACATTTTTTTTTTCAATTTGTGAGTATTCACAGATAAAAACTTGCTGTAAGGCATTGAAGTAAAAATAAATATTCCCTCTTTTAATCTTATCTTTCTTTTTGTGCATGTATATCAATGTTTTTTTTTATCATTTCTGGAGTCTGGCAATAGATAGAATCTGTAGGTTTTGTCAATTAGTTTTATCAAAAGTCTTTATTAAAGCATAACGGAAAAAAAATTATTTGAAAAGAAAAAAAGAATTATTTGACACAAAAATCTGTTTACTGTGATAAAAAAACTCAAATATTGCTTGCAAGAAAACATCAAACATTGGTTAAAAAAGAAATGAGAGCATTTTGTGAAGATAAATGCTTTTCCAAATGTTTCGTAATATTGTTAACGTAACAATTACATGTGAAATGTTTTGTTATGATATTTTTAACAGTTTTTCGGTATTGGCCTATTAAACATAGCGTCATACAGACAAACTAACAGATGGTACCGATTTTAACATCCCATACAAAATTGTTTTGCGAGGTAAAAAAAAAATAGGGGCCTAAAAGTGTAACCTGCATCCTAATATACACGGCAGATACAGGTACTGTATTTATTCTACGATAAGCGATAATCCCTGACTTAAAAATACAAAGAGGCAAAAGGTTTTTACTGGGCAGTGACATATAGTACTTGTTGGGATTTCTAATGAACTGCAATAACTAGGGATGGGCTTATTAGCAGGCATGGGCTTATTACAGGGTCAGTATGGTCATTCTAAATTTTGAGATATGTCATGGAAATTATCATGTATTTGAAGAGAACACAGATACATGGCCCCGGGGAAAAAACCCATAGTTTCCCCTGTGACTTATAAAAGAAAACATCACAAACACATAAAAATTCTCAGTGCAACAAAAGTTATTAATCAAGAATAAAATTAAAATCGTTATAATAAAATGAACAATTGATGAGAGCGTGTGGACACAAGAGAATGATTAAAGTGCAATTGCTGTTGGAGGCCATCAGATCCATTTTGTCACTCAAAGAAATGTTCTATACTTCGTGCACCAAGATAACATTCTCTTGTCCATTCTCATTAAGCAACTCTAATTATAGATTAGCAAAATCTGAATATTCTTCAATTTCAAGATTAAAATCATATTAATTTTGTTGAAATTGTGTTGCATGCCAAATCACATTTAGCTTGAACCACTAATTAAATAATTTTTTTCTTCTTTTGTTGAAAAAATCAATATCAAATGTTGAAATGTTATGTGTTGCTCAAAAAGAATTATATGACTTCTTTACGAGATGATTTAAATGGCATTTGTATTTCCATAGCCCACAAATTTGAAATTAAAATCTCTCTTGAACTATAAAGGAATCCACACGTGTTCAGTGTTAAATATTTGCGGTGAGAATGTCAGTTGGTGGTGTCACAATGAATTGTTTTAACTATGGAAATATTGTTTTCAGTTTTCCACAAAACTGCAATGACTACATGAGATCTTATAACAGAAAAAATAATTAAACTTGAAACCTTTCATAGAGTAATTGGAAAGTAATCATGGTATAGCGTCAAATTAAATTAACGAAACTCCAGAAAGGATTCTAATTAACCTCTGTTGTCAGAGGACAATGATACCTGCAAAACTGGAAATAAATTGTTTAGAATATTATTTAAGTGTTCGTGTCAATGTTTTTAACATCTACAACAAGAACTGTCGTCCACAGGGCCAACTCATACCCCCCCCACCCACCCTCCACCATCCCTCTGATGAAGATTTTTCAACAAAAACCTGTTTTTAGTCAACGGGTTACCACGGCAACCTAAATTTGTGGGGAAAAAACCTGCATGCATATGTACACATTATGAGTTCCTAACATTCCTGTGTATTCCAAATGAAATCGGTTGATAGCTATATATAGGAGTTGTCTGAGTTGTCTCGAGTTTTCCACAAGTATATGGGTATTGAAACCTGGAAATCATGGAAACCAAAAATTCTGTAGAGAAATATCATGCATGCACATTAACGCATGGTCCCTATCACTCCTGTGTAGTATGACTTGAAGCAGTTCACAGGTTTATGAGGAGTTGACTGGACAAAATTCCCCCTCTCCCAAAAAACAAAGTATAGTGACCTGGTTACCATGGTAACCACAAAATTACAACATGATATAGATTACGCACATCTACAATGTATAAGGGTTATTGCCATAAAGTTTCGTTGAAATTCCCTCAGTAGTTTAGGAGGTACATTGTTGTGTCTACAGACGGACAGACAGACGGACAACCTGATTCCAGTATACCCCCCCCTTTAACTTCGCTGCAGGGGGTATAATAATTTGTAATATTTGTACCATATTCTATAAAGTTTGATAAGGTATATTGGAGAAAAAAACTGCTACATCATTATAAATATTAATTAGAAGATATTGCTCCAGGAAAGTGTTGATTTACCAGGTATTGTTCTGTGGTATACAAACAGGGCCATACAAACAGTATCTACCTATTCCCAAATATGGTCTTAATCTACATACAGTGGCTGCTATAGCTCAATCATTTAATACGCCAGCCATGTCATCTCGGGTGAAGATCTGAGGTCCAGTGGTTTGACGCTCCCTACCCGTGTTGGTTCGTGTTTCTCAGGAAGCTGAGATACAGGCCGGTCTGTGCTGTCATGGTTGTGTCCTTGGGCAGGACACTTTACCCAATTACCTAATTGCATTGGATGGCATGCGACAGGTCTTTTGTATGATGTTCAGTGAGGTGGTCACTAGCTACTACAAGGAAACCCTGCTCAAAATGACTCTGGCTGTTCACAGGGAGCAAGCAAGCAAGCAAGCAAGCAAGCAAGCAAGCAAGCAATATTTCAAATACAGTCAAACATCATTATCTCCAGCTCTGATAACTTGAAGATCCTGCATAACTAACAACTCATATTCTGACCCTCAAAGAAAAGAAACCTTCACATTCACATATGAAGAATTTCATTATTCCCATGTTACATTCAGATACGTTACTAATTATTTACAGGTACATCTAATTCCTTTTTAAAGGCCATTCACTGGTTCATGCTAAACATAAACATTTTACAATCCCTGAAGCCAGCCTCGATAGAACAGGTGCCCTTGGGATGATAAATAATACTTCAATATGAGATTTAACATATGGAGTCATCAAAGTTTTCCCTTTGTTTTGTAAATTAAAAGATCACAGCTTGCTGGATGATAATTGACTTCTCTTGACATGTGTGGTATCGGGTGCAATAAAACAGATATATTATGTGCGAACAGTACACATTATCGACACCAACTGGCAAATGATGGTAGAGGGATCGTAAAAATCTAAACGATGACTTAAGAAGTTAACACATAACCGTCAAGATAGATAAAGGGAGATAAACGAGGTGAAAAAATTCACATAAAAAGGAGTAAAATAAGGCTGTTCTATCTTGTTTACTGACAGAACAGGCTGTCCTATCTTATTTACTGACAGAACTTTCAAGCAGGAACTATAAAGCATCTTCATTTTTGGCATATTTAAAAGAAAAAACTATATAATGGCTTTCTTTCTTATAACTGCAACCTCAGCACAAATCTGCCTTCTGTATGAATGGCGAAAAAGGTGAAGTACATTTTTTTAAACAAATCTAGATTACCCTTTCCCAACACATCATGAAACCAGAGGGCCTGTATCGCTCACCTGGTTTCATGAGATATGAAACAATTAAGAACTATGCTTAAGTATATTTGCCACTGGTATTGCTATGTCAATATATATCATATGCATTTTATATGGTTACATGAACATTGTTTTTATTGTAATTCTAAAAATGTCAATTTAGCCAAGTTGATCCCTTTTGGCCCCGCCCCTCAGCCCCCCGGGGGTCAGCCCCACCAATTGTACAATTTTGAATCCCTACCCCAAGGGGATGTTACCAAGCGAATATGAGCGATATATATATATATCCATTGCTTAGTTTCAGAGAAGAAGTTGTTTATATCAATTTAGACAAATTGACCCCTTCTGGCCCGCCCCTCAGCCCTCAGCCCTATCATTTGTACAATTTTGAATTCCTACCCCAAGTAGGTGCTACAAGGCAAATACGTGAGATATCCATTGCTTAGTTTCAGAGGAGAAGTTGTTTATATCAATTTAGCCAAATTGACCCTGTTTGGCCCCGCCCCTCAGCGCCCCAGGGGGTCAGTCCCACCATTTGTACAATTTTGAGTCCCCACTCAGTAGTGATGCTACCAGGCAAATATGAGCGATATCAATTGCTCGGTTTCAGAGAAGAAGTCGTTTATATCAATAGAGCCCAATTGACCACATTTGGCCCCGCCCCTCAGGCCCCTGGGGGGTCAGCCCCATCATTTGTACAATTTTGAATCCCCCACCACATAGTGATGCTACCAGGAAAATATGAGCAATATCCAATGCTCGGTTTCAGAGAAGAAGTCGTTTATATCAATATAGCCCGATTGACCTCATTTGGCCCCGCCCCAGAGGCCCCCAGGGGGTCAGCCCCATCATTTGTACAATTTTGAAACCCCATAGTGATGCTACCAAGCAAATATGAGCGATATCCATTGCTCGGTTTCAGAGAAGAAGTCGTTTATATCAAAATAGCTAAATTGACCCCTTTTGGCCCCGCCCTAGAGGCGCCCAGGGGGTCAGCCCCATCATTTGTACAATTTTGAGTCCCCTACCCATAGGGATGCTTCTGACCAAATTTGGTGAAATTCCGATCAGCAGTTATGAAGAAGAAGTCAAATAAGTCGATTGTTGACGGACGGACGACGGACGGACGGACGACGGACGCCACGGTATGGCATAAGCTCACCTTGGTCCTTCGGACCAGGTGAGCTAAAAAGTGTATTTCATATTCTATAAACAAATATAGACTACCCTTTCCCAACACATAACGAAAAAAGTTAAAAACATTTTGTATAAAGTGAAGTAAAGATTGTACATTTTGTATAAACATCACATTTCTCTTTCCCATAACACAATCTCGGTTAGTGATAAACAATAGAATTGGTCATCTCCTTATACCTTCAATTAGAGTCTGATCTAATAGAAACGCTATTTATAAGCCTCTCAGAACCAATTAACGTTAACAGGAGTGTCTGGTTCCTCTCTCTAGGGTTGTAAATATCGTTTGGTGTAAAGTGTTTAGGCCTCTGCCACTTAGAGAGCTCATCAGTGAGATCAGCCCTAACAGTAAATTTTCTGTCTTTATATTCAGTATAGTCGGCAAAGGCTGAACCCATTCATGGTATTCTCATACATGACCTTGTATATATGGGGCGCCATTTTACTGGCGCTGTTTTACAATTTATGTAATGTATTCCCATTTAGTGATAAACGAATAAGTGACATCACTTAAAACAAAAAAAGTCAAATATCACTTAGTGACTAAGTGATATCACTTAGTGACTTAGTGATATCATGTCAATGACTTAGTGATATCATGTCAGTGACTTAGTGATATCATGTCAATGACTTAGTGATATCATGTCTGTGACTTAGTGATATCATGTCAATGACTTAGTGATATCACGACAATGACTTAGTGATATCACGTCAATGACTTAGTGATATCATGTCAATGACTTAGTGATATCACGTCAATGACTTAGTGATATCACGTCAATGACTTAGTGATATCATGTCTGTGACTAAGTGATATCATGACAATGACTTAGTGATATCATGTCTGTGACTAAGTGATATCATGTCAATGACATAGTGATATCACGTCAATGACTTAGTGATATAATGTCTGTGACTTAGTGATATCATGTCAATGACTTAGTGATATCATTTCAATGACTTTGTGATATCATGTCTGTGACTAAGTGATATCATGACAATGACTTAGTGATATCATGTCAATGACTTAGTGATATCATGTCAATGACTTAGTGATATCATGTCTGTGACTTAGTGATATCATGTCTGTGACTTAGTGATATCATGTCTGTGACTTAGTGATATCATGTCAATGACTTAGTGATATAACGTCAATGACTTAGTGATATCACGTCGATGACTAAGTGATATAATGCCAATGACTTAGTGATATCATGTCAATGACTTAGTGATATCACGACAATGACTTAGTGATATCATGTCTGTGACTTAGTGATATCATGTCAATGACTTAGTGATATCACGTCAATGACTTAGTAATATCATGTCAATAACTTAGTAATATCACGTCAATGACTTAGTGATATCATGTCAATGACTTAGTGATATCATGTCATTGACTTAGTGATATCATGTCTGTGACTTAGTGATATCATGTCTGTGACTTAGTGATATCATGTCAATGACTTAGTGATATAACGTCAATGACTTAGTGATATCACGTCAATGACTAAGTGATATAATGCCAATGACTTAGTGATATCATGTCAATGACTTAGTGATATCACGACAATGACTTAGTGATATCATGTCTGTGACTTAGTGATATCATGTCAATGACTTAGTGATATCACGTCAATGACTTAGTAATATCATGTCAATAAC
Organism: Pecten maximus; assembly: GCF_902652985.1. NCBI lineage: Eukaryota > Metazoa > Mollusca > Bivalvia > Pectinida > Pectinidae > Pecten > Pecten maximus. The sequence goes on along the minus strand of NC_047024.1, from coordinate 25,266,883 downwards.
TTAGTAATATCACGTCAATGACTTAGTGATATCATGTCAATGACTTAGTAATATCATGTCAATAACTTAGTAATATCATGCCAATGACTTAGTGATATCATGTCAATGAGTAAGTGATATCATGCAATGACTTAGTGATATCATGTCAATGACTTAGTGATATCACATCAATGACTTAGTGATATCATGTCAATGACTTAGTAATATCATGTCAATAACTTAGTAATATCATGCCAATGACTTAGTGATATCACATCAATGACTTAGTGATATCATGTCAATGACTTAGTAATATCATGTCTGTGACTTAGTGATATCATGTCAATGACTTAGTGATATCATGTCAATGACTTAGTGATATCACGTCAATGACTTAGTGATATCATGTCAATGACTTAGTAATATCATGTCAATGACTTAGTAATATCATGCCAATGACTTAGTGATATCACATCAATGACTAACTGATTTCACTTAGTTAGCTTTTGAATAAGTGATATCACTAAATGAGAATGGAAGTGACCTATGACTTAGTCTTTTTATGTTATGTCACTTAGTTGTTTATCACTAAATGGGAAATAGATAGTAAAATGGTATCCCATAGTATACAATTTGATAAAAAATCAAAGGAAATCAATTTTTTTCTACCTGAAAATTCCACTTCACTACTTACAAGAGAATGCTATTATGAAAGAAAACCATAACCATAATTTTACATTACAGCGCTGCGCGCTGAAGTGTGTACGGTCAAAGTGTAACACTAGTACGACAGGTATTGGTACTACATTACTGTGTATCGACAGTACTCTAACAAAGTCGATCGCGCTGAGTAAGCGTTGATTTGATTGGTCGAACTGAATGCACACACCTTTCTCAGCACTCGTGTGCACATGAGTAAACTTGCGAGAATGGCGGGTTATGAAAATGTTCTTCAAATGAAATATTCAGTGACAAGTTTATAAATGAAGGTCCATATATGAATTTATCCTGCAACTGCCACCGCATTGTCGGAATACACCCACCGTAGAGTATATTTTTGCTGTATACGGCAGTGACGGAAAACAGCTGTATTTTGGAATCTTAGCACGTGCGTCAGATCGACTGACCTACTTCAAAGTGAAACTACGTTTAAAAGACGAACATATATCTGTGATATTTGACACCGTTATATTTTAAGACACTCAGACTGACCATGTATTCTCTTTGTATATACTATACATACATATATGGAACGTCATCACCATCGTGCCAAGCCCCTGTGCTCCGGAACCCTGTTTTGTCTGATGTTTGACCCTTCCAAATTACATGTAAACTGAATCGCGATCGTGACCCAGATAGTTTAGCTTGTACACGAGGTGTGAAAGGAAGTGCAAATGCTATCTACCCTATACAATGGACTTTCCAACTCTCAAATCAGTGTATTGGGAAAATATTTCGCCGAACTGAAGGGTCGACCTGGTCAGCTGGTGACAAAGTTCGAATGGCTGGTTAGCTTGACGATCATCAATCAATACGTGCATAATTTTCAAAATACCCTGACTGTGTTGTCCATATTGAAAGAACATCTGCATAATAAACATTTAAATGTATAAATATTAGATATATTGTAAATTTAGCTGGTTAAACCTTGCAAGTTGCAGTTATACACATGTAGTTGTGAGCTTATGTAATGCAAATCACCTTGGTTACTTACATGTCTGACAAAGAACCCGGGAAACTATAGGTCTAGACGGTGTACACGACGCTACGCATATAACGTACTACTTCAAACATGTAAAATTCCAAGGGCCGTGTTTACACCAGAGGGAAAAGTGAAGATGAAAAAACGAGAAAAACTGTTTTAATCTACATTCAGAAGGACTCTCATATTCAGCCATCAGTGATAAGACCGGTTTGTCTAATCAGGATGTCACAAAATTATGAAGATTTTTGATGCGACTAAGTCTTTAGCGCCCATCGTCAACGGAAACCACTGAAAAGTAAAAAGGTGACTCAAGATGTTATGGAATTCATCCAATTCAAAAAGAAATGTAAGCCAAGTATTTAAGATGCTCTGGATTTCCCTGCTTCGTTCATGTCTGGATTTTTCCGACAGTGTGGATATGTATAATCACGGAAGGTATCATATAAGTTGTTCATATCAACATGGCATATATATGTGTGTAATAACCCATGTGTTCAACGAGTATCAGATCTTTATTAAATGCTTAAAACTTAAACGTAAAAGTTGCCATTGTTTTGGATAGTCATGTAATTATATATAATCGCACACGTGTGTATGCACAGCCACGGTCCTGGTACAGTACATACTCCGTGTTCGCCCCGCCCCTTTCGGCACAGAACCAATCAGGAAGGTCGATGCATTGTTTCAAGCTTATCGGTTGGCGATTCAATACAATCAACAGTTGCTGTACTACTATTGAAAATGTACCGTACACACTTCAGCGCGCAGCGCTGTAATATTGCTAAAATAACATCAAATTATTAATGAAAGTTTGATTTACAAATAGCAGGTGTTCTGGAAGGGTAAGAAGCTTCTACTTCTATGACAAATCAATGTAAAGTAAAAGCTGAGGATCAATGAAATAGGTTTTTATTTTTTATTTTTGTCTATTTTTGTCAGAGTTAAAACCATGTGCAAAATAATCAAATAGCTGAAATGTTAAAATAAAATATACAATTGTACATACAAATTATTTAATTAATTAATACAATTGTACATAAAAACTATTTAATTAATTAATACTATGGTTAACAGCCAGTCGATACAATATTAAGGCACAATGTGTGGTCAGAAATTGATTTCTGATCGTTCTATTCAAGACATGAATGGGAAACCATACAAATCTTACACATCATAGCTTGACAAACACAAGGGTTTATCGGATCAGATGGAAGAAAACGCATTTTTACCCAATCACCCTGTTAGATATGAATATTCATGTTTTGTTAGATATGAATATTCATGTTTTGTTAGATATGAATATTCATATTTTTCTATAAAGTATTTTCTTGTCATAACTGTGTGAAGTAGTCATTTTCTTGTCAGATATCTAGATATGGTTATTATATAAAACTTCTCCGAATGTTTGATTTTGACACGAATTCGACACGTTCAGATAATAACTTGATTGGTCAAAGGTCAAGGTCACTGGCTTTTGTTTTACTAGATATCAAAAATAATAGCGATGCCTGTTTTCAACATGTCTTGCTTGTACAGGGGAAAATGAATGATGTCATTATTATTTTGTATGTTGATTTAAACAGAAACCAAACCTCACAGATGATTTCACTTTGAAATGGTAATTTCAAGTACAGCAATATTTTCCAGCAAAGTTGTAAAAGATCGGTTTGCAAAATCTACATCATACGTATAAAAGTAAATGCAGTAATTTTAATGATTGTTCAAAATTTGTTTTTTTCTGACCAATTGAATTAGACAGAAAATTGTAACATTATTCATTTAATTGTCAATATATAACAACCAACTTATAATTAAGATGAAAGAACAGAAAAGAAAAAAGATCAAACAAAGCCTTAGAATCAATGAAGATTATATAATGGTAGTTGCTGACATCCTGTCTGGGATCCGACTTGTCTATCATGATAAACCTTCACAGGTAGGTCTGTTTTAGATGTTATGTCTGGGATCCGACTTGTCTATCATGATAAACCTTCACAGGTAGGTCTGTTATAGATGTTAATCTACCTAAATACTCACAGCTGTAGTATTGTCTGTAACAGATTCATTAAATATACCTACCTAATAAACAACTTAACCAGTATGCTCCCATGTAAAATGTCACGTCCACATGTAATACTATGCATGAAGTTGACAAAAAATTGTAAAAATCTCTGAAAGTCACATGACTATAATATCGACTATAATATCGTACTGTGGAAATGTTATTTCTCGAGTTCTCTCAAAGATGGGAGTTAGGATTTTAATTGACACCTGTGAACAGAAAGGCCTTGTGTTATTTATACAGCTGTTATTCACAGTCTACTGATAGCAGTGATCATTATCATTGATCAATGTTCTGCTAGAGATGCCATCACTTACTCAGACATGAAAATAACATCTACCACATTAAAATGTATAAAAAATAACACTCACTTTATTTTTCATTTCATTACCGCTAAAAAAAATCTGAACTGACATTACGATTCGTAATCTTCAAATTGTGTCGCAATATTTTCCTAATCTGAAAGATACAGGCACTTTCGAAAAACAGGAAATGACTATCACTGTGTATTAGATGATGACTGGGTGGCTGTTGTCCCTGACAACCATATCCACAGAAGATGTAAACATGACAACCGTAAAGCTATTTATAAACTTTTCTTTTTTTTTATATGGGTTTATAATAATGATTGCTGAGAAAATTGTAAGGTGATTTAGGAAAAAAATTGTTTACAATGTTATACGAAATGATGAAACCATATCACATCCACACATCAAAGCTTGAATGATGTACAGCTTCTGGCCTCTAGCATTTCTGACATTAAGCCCCAAAGAGGAAAACAAAAACAGCTGTATCGTGCTGGTTTATTTGATACTAAATTAATATGTAAAGATCTTACTCACTTGTGCGTCTGAACGAGTCAAATCTTAAACTCAGGGGAAGACTCCAGGAAATGTAGTTTGTGTTTCTCATGGTTACTATGACAAAAGACTGTCTAGTGTGTTGTTGTGGTTGTGTCCTTGGGTAGGACAGTTTCAGTGACCCTAGTTGCTCTGGATAGCATAGCAACAAGGCGTCCCGTATTTCCAAGTCAGTGGTAAAAACAAATTGGCCAAACAACAGCTATGGCCATTTAAAGATGGTCTTCCATGCGTATTATCAGATGCATGCATATGGTGAGTGTGTGTGTATGTTTGGGGAAGCTGCAATATGTCTGTATTTGTCTCCTTGTGATAGAATAGGACTGATGCCGAAATTTATAGTGCCACCATACTTAAGTACACTGCCAGTGCCACCATTCTGAAGTATACTACCAGTGTCACCATACTGAAGTATACTGCCAGTGTCACCATACTGAAGTATACTGCCAGTGCCACCATACTGAAATATACCACCAGTGACACCATACTGAAGTATACCACCAGTGACACCATACTGAAGTATACTGCCAGTGACACCATACTGAAGTATACTGCCAGTGTCACCATACTGAAGTACACTGCCAGTGTCACCATACTGAAGTACACTGCATGTGACACCATACTGAAGTATACTGCCAGTGGCACCATACTGAAGTATACTGCTAGTGTCACCATACTGAAGTATACTGCTAGTGACACCATACTGAAGTATACTGCTAGTGACACCATACTGAAGTATACTGCCAGTGGCACCATACTGAAGTATACTGCCAGTGTCACCATACTGAAGTACACTGCCAGTGTCACCATACTGAAGTATACTGCCAGTGTCACCATACTGAAGTACACTGCCAGTGTCACCATACTGAAGTACACTGCCAGTGTCACCATACTGAAGTATACTGCTAGTGTCACCATACTGAAGTATACTGCCAGTGTCACCATACTGAAGTATACTGCTAGTGACACAATACTGAAGTACACTGCCAGTCACCATACTGAAGTACACTGCCAGTGTCACCATACTGAAGTACACTGCCAGTGGCACCATACTAAAGTACACTGCCAGTGTCACCATACTGAAGTACACTGCCAGTGTCACCATACTGAAGTACACTGCCAGTGTCACCATTCTGAAGTATACTACCAGTGTCACCATACTGAAGTATACTGCCAGTGTCACCATACTGAAGTACACTGCCAGTGTCACCATACTGAAGTACACCGCCAGTGACACCATACTGAAGTATACCGCCAGTGTCACCATACTGAAGTATACTGCCAGTGTCACCATACTGAAGTATACTACCAGTGTCACCATACTGAAGTATACTGCCAGTGTCACCATACTGAAGTACACTGCCAGTGTCACCATTCTGAAGTATACTACCAGTGTCACCATACTGAAGTATACTGCCAGTGTCACCATACTGAAGTACACTGCCAGTGTCACCATACTGAAGTACACTGCCAGTGACACCATACTGAAGTATACCGCCAGTGTCACCATACTGAAGTATACTGCCAGTGTCACCATACTGAAGTATACCGCCAGTGTCACCATACTGAAGTATACCGCCAGTGACACCATAGTGAAGTACACTGCCAGTGTCACCATACTGAAGTATACCACCAGTGTCACCATACTGAAGTACACTGCCAGTGTCACCATACTGAAGTATACCACCAGTGTCACCATACTGAAGTATACCGCCAGTGGCACCATACTGAAGTATACCGCCAGTGGCACCATACTGAAGTATACTGCCAGTGACACCATACTGAAGTACACTGCCAGTGTCACCATACTGAAGTACACTGCCAGTGTCACCATACTGAAGTACACTGCCAGTGTCACCATACTGAAGTACACTGCCAGTGTCACCATACTGAAGTACACTGCCAGTGTCACCATACTGAAGTATACTGCCAGTGTCACCATACTGAAGTACACTGCCAGTGGCACCATACTGAAGTATACTGCCAGTGTCACCATACTGAAGTACACTGCCAGTGGCACCATACTGAAGTATACTGCCAGTGTCACCATACTGAAGTATACTGCCAGTGGCACCATACTGAAGTATACCGCCAGTGGCACCATACTGAAGTATACTACCAGTGACACCATACTGAAGTACACTGCCAGTGGCACCATACTGAAGTACACTGCCAGTGGCACCATACTGAAGTATACTGCCAGTGTCACCATACTGAAGTATACTGCCAGTGGCACCATACTGAAGTATACTGCCAGTGACACCATACTGAAGTATACTGCCAGTGGCACCATACTGAAGTATACTGCCAGTGACACCATACTGAAGTACACTGCCAGTGTCACCATACTGAAGTACACTGCCAGTGTCACCATACTGAAGTACACTGCCAGTGTCACCATACTGAAGTACACTGCCAGTGTCACCATACTGAAGTACACTGCCAGTGTCACCATACTGAAGTATACTGCCAGTGTCACCATACTGAAGTACACTGCCAGTGGCACCATACTGAAGTATACTGCCAGTGTCACCATACTGAAGTATACTGCCAGTGTCACCATACTGAAGTATACCACCAGTGACACCATACTGAAGTATACCACCAGTGACACCATACTGAAGTATACCACCAGTGACACCATACTGAAGTATACTGCCAAAGACATATAGAAGGACACCTCACCCGGTCACATACTGACAACAGACAAATGTGTCAGTCAACTACCACAGTCATTAAGCTCTGGTATGTTTTGGCCAGAGGAAAGGACCCAAAAGCCTTCCTAACAGGGTGAACACTCAATAAAAGGCCAAAGGTGAGATTATGTCAAGGGATATATTTAAAAGGAAGAAGAAAGATCTTAAAAAGAAAGAGAAAAGATAAGACTCAGAATTCAGTCACCTTTCACGATCATGTAATGGCAGCAGATACAATTCTAATTACTCCTTAACTGAAAGAATGTTTTTTTCAATGTAGTTTGCCACCAGCTACTGTATGAAGTAGCCACCAGCTACTACAAGGTGACTCACAGGGCAAGAAACCTAGTAAATACACTTTTCTGAATGGTACATATCTTCTCTGCTGCTATAGAGTCTTTGGAGTTGGCTAATTTACAAGATCTATTTTAACACACACATATGTAAATCACTGGTATGAATCAGAAACCTTCAGAAACAAATAAAGTCTGGGGTATTGTATTAATTAAATCAAGCTGCAAATTCTGGAATTTTTTGTCAATTATCAGATTATGCCATTTTCTTCATTCTCGCTCCGTCCACGATTTTCCTGATCCTTAATTGGCTTCAGCCTTAGATAATCACCTCAAGCTCATCCAGAGTCAGACATCAACTTCCTGTCACCTGACAATGACTTCATTATTAAGACGGAGATACATCAAATTAAAATGCCTCTGAGTACCAAATCATCATGTGATGACATTTCACGTATTATGACCGGTCAGGTGTACGTGAAAACGAAAATATTCATTTTTTCTGTGTACGTCACACACTTGGTTAAGAATGAGATGTGTCAAATTAAGATGCATCATTTCTGTATCATGTGATGACATTTTACATAATAATGACTGGTCATACAGGTTTATACTAAAACAAAAATATTCATTTTTTATTTCTGCATACGTCACACACTTGGTTACGGAAAATGAGATGTGTCAAATTAAAACACATAATTATTGAATTATAGGGTGGGAATAATTCTGATATTCCCGATGTTTATTATTTACTCTTCATTGCGTAGATGAAATATTTATATGCATTTTCTGCCATTCCAGATCCTCTGCCCACAAATAACAATAACTCAGGAAGATATGGGAGATTTACTTGTGTCTGACGACGCAGTATGCGGGGAAGCCCTCGCATCATTATTATTGGTTCATTAATTCTGTGAAGTTTCTTTTTCTAAGCTGTTACATGCTGCGCCATAATCAACAGCACACAAGGAGATATCAGGTTTGGTATAATTAGTGGCATGACATGATGATTATCACAAAAACTTCCATAAATCTCTTCATTTTTAGCTCTCTGGACGGAGTCCAGGAGAGCTTACGCAGTCATTCTCATGTTTTTGCCGGAAGTAGAATTATTCAAATTTTGTGGACAGAGGATATCAGAAACAGTGGGACTGTCAGAATGGATTTCAAGACACATGGTTTGGGTCGACACGAACTAGATTTGACAAGAAATTTGAGTTGTTGAATGTTTTCATTTTCGAGTAATCGTCAATTTACGGTGTCATTTTGGACATACTCGGTGTCACAGGGACATGCCGAACGTTATTCTGAGGACTTATGAGGCAAAATTCCTGTATCAACCCACTGTAATGTGTATATAGTAATGTGCTGCAACACACGTATCCCTGTGCCGCTGCAAAAAAAATGCTGCTATGCGTGTTAGTTTATACGCATTATGTCGTCTGCTACAGTGTCTCGCGAGGTATACGTATACGTCCCTGGCAAATCTTCTTTCACATGGGAATGGAACCCTATCTCCAGAGCTATTACTTAGTAATGAAATCTGTCCCGTTACCCAGTGTATAGCTTTAAATCACTGATAACTATTGACAAATGTGTTTTGGGTATAAAGTGTACCTTGTGTAAATATGGTAAATATAAGAAACCTGTGATAATTGAAATCAAATTTTGAGAGAGTATAGGTTTCTAATTGATTATAGTCATATACATATATATTGATGATTTGTATTATGTAGTGATAATGTACAAGCTGAAAGCATGTCGCATTGATACTACACGTATATATATTGATGACCAATTTGACCTGTGACCGTTGGTGACTTATAAATGTATATGATTTCTCTAGTCACATACATCGGAAAACAGTGACAATATTATGAGATGAAACAGAAAACAATTCTCTATAAGAGTACAAAATTTCATTTAAAACGATCAATACTCAAAGTCAGGAAAATTCATTGAAAAAGTTGAAAATACAAAGAATATAGCAAAATAAAAAAAAAATGAAAGACTAAAATTGGCACGTAACTGTATATACAAACAAGCTGGATTTCAAATCAACGTCCAGAGAGCTACGAGGCCCTGGGCCTCTTGTTTATAATAACATTAATCGGTAAGAAGATTCCTTCCCAAAAATCAAAACTGTCTGCAAGTACAAATCTAATTCCACAGATAATTACAAACAATAATAGCATCAGAGATACTAGAACTCACCACTGCCACAATAATAGAATCAGAGATTATAGTACAATGTACTCACCCTGAAACAATAATACAAGAGATTCTAGTACTTATTACTGCCACAACAAAAGAATCAAAGATATACCTGAATAATAGATACCTATACATATACCTAAACCATGGATACATCTACATATACCTGAACAATGGATACTCTGCAACTGATTTGTCAAATAACAATTTACAGCCAGACACGAGTGATGTATGAAGTGATAGGCTTTTTTAACAAGTATACGTTTCAGAATGACTAGTTAGCTACCACACCAGCTCCTAGCCTCCGAGTCTGAAGCCATACAGCAGTGTGCATCAATACAGATCACCACGCTGACTCAACATCAATCCAGCCTCTGTATCCAGCCTCTATATCTGAGACCAATTTGATTGGACCAGCACAAAATATAGAGTGGATTCATTTCTGGGAACCTTTATATTTTTCATGACGCCTATGAATTCAGTTACCATGGAAAAGTCAGAATGTACACTTTGAAGCTGTTCATTATTCATTGATCAAAACTTATGGTGTAACCTTGGATTTTCTTAAGAGAGAAAAGTGTTCATAGTTTTAAAACTATTTTTTTTTGGTGCCAGTTATTGATAAAGTTATATGAAATTTGATGAAATATTTCTTGGATGTTTATTACATTTCAAGACAAAATCATTGCTATTTATTTGCATGGATGAGTAGAAAAGACCGTAATAGATGTTTAAGTTGGAAATGATGGAGAGCTAGTATTCACATATTGTTATTAAGCATGAGGGATTTAATGGATTTACGTTAAAACTGACCTAAATGAGGACAATATCAGGAGTCTATAGAGATCCATAAATTTGATTATTTGTCTGCAGAATCTTTACATCAGACGAAAAATCACGTCATCATCCGTTACATCCCAATTCAAAAACAACAGATCACAAGATTGTGTGTGGGAGAGTATAGTTAGTCATTTTTATAAAATTCATATTCATAAACAGAATTTTCTGGCGAAAACATGCAAGACTATGCTTCAAACTTCATTGATCATTTCTGGAAACATGACAATGTTTTAATGGCGGAAAAACCTGCCAGGGAAATCAACATTATAAGTTATTGATGTTGTTGCCATGGTGATCTAAAGAACTATTATTAGGATAATTTCTTACGACGAAAAAGCTATCAGATATCCTGCTTAGAATGTATATATAAATAGAAATCATGGAGATTTTGTGCGGTCTGATGAGGATGCAACAGCTCAAAACAGACTCCTCGTCGTCTGTCTGTCATGATACTTGTACAACTTATTCCGCTCTCCAAGACACAGTCACTCTTCAGACATGGAAACAAAGAACAGGTTACCAGTAACCGTGCACATGATTAGCGCAATTTTCGGATTACATGGTGATACGACAGACGACGATAATTACTCAAGCAGCATGTCAAATGCGAGCAACATTTCAATTCTTCCTTCACCAATAAGGATGACTTCAACGGATGAGTATATCTCACAGGAGAGTTTACGATCCATAAAATTTGCATTTGGAATGATTATAATACCAACCCTTTCTTTATTTGGAGCCGTTGGGAACATTTTAAGTTTGGTGGTACTATTTCAACAGCGAATGAGAAGTGCTACCAATTTTGTTTTAGCTGCTCTCTCATTGTCCGATTTCTTGTTTTTAATTCATAGCCTACTTTTCTCTGGGATTAACATCCAAATCTACTTGGATCCATTCCATGGAAAAAATGTTCGGAATATCATGTATCCTGTGTTTGGAGCCTACGGAAGTTTGGTGACGGCTCGGATTACGTCATGGTTGACTGCGTTGCTTAGTGTGGAACGTTTCATAGCTGTTCACTTTCCAATGAAAGCAAGACGGCTTTGTAGTAAGAAACATACACTTATTGGGATATTTCTCATCTACGTTTTCACAATTATCATGTTTTTACCATACGCACTTAAATACAAGGTTATACAGAGGACCAAAATGAACATGACTTACTCCATTTTGCTGAAATCCGATATCGGAGCTAATGTTGATTTCTACGAGACCTACGGAATTCTCATGAACATCTTGTTCCGGTTTTTTCCAATACTTGTGTTGTTCATTCTAAACCCTTTGATAATTTATGTGGTTAAAAAAACATGGACGCGGCGTCAGAGTATGACTTCAAATGTACAAACACGATACAAGCATGGCTCGGGAGAACAGTCACACATTACCATAATGTTGATGATAGTGACGTTTCTGTTTGCTTTCTGTATTTTACCTGGCGCCATAAACAGTACGGCTTCCCATATATGGAGAGAATATTCGAAATTTGGAAAGGCAAGAAATTTAAAAGAATGTATTTCATATATAACTTATTTTTTAGAGACCTTGAATTCCTCTGTGAACTTCTTAATCTACATGGCTCTTAGTAAAAAGTTCTGTGTTACTTACAAGGAAACGTTCTGTTGTCAAAAACCACAGAATCGTTCAATAAGCTGGGGTAGTTATCATTCGAAGGAGAGGACCATGGAAAATCGTAATCCCAGGAAGGCAGCATTGATGAGTGCTAGTACAGATTCTAGATACTATGTTATTGAAAACAAGATAAATATGGAGCCTTTACGATCTCTCTCACAGGGACACTGAGACCGCTGTGACTTACGAATGCGTACAGGTATATACTATTATAACTTTGATGGCAGGTAACATTGGCCTAACAACTGCTAACACTGCCCAGCTCATCATGATATCAAATAAAATAATTTTGTAAAAAATATCATAAAGAATTATTGACTGCAATAAAAATGGTAATTGCAACTAAATGATCTAGTTTTGTGGTATATCTTTTAATTGATAAAATTATTAAGGAAACAGAAATCAGAGAAGAAAATTTTCTCTGAAACTGAAAATACAGTATGCCATAAAATTGATCAAGATTTAAACCTTACTGTCAAGAGACAGGATTTTATACAGAAATGAACTGTAAATGTTACACCCATTGATTAAATTTGACATTTGTGATAAAAAAAGATATAGCAGAGTCAAGTGGGTTTCTGATGAAGATTCTTTAGAGTTTAAACAAAGAATTTGTTGAAAGATTAAAGATTGAATTTCACAGTTGATTTAGATAATGGATGTAGAACTTACATTCATACTCTTACTTTTCAGTAATTGTCATGTCTGATATCCAAATATTGAAATTGTGGTATACAGGAAAAATTATTATGATTTTAACACATTTTCCCATTGTGACCTTGAATGTCAGTCAAGGTCATTCATTTGAACAAACTTGGTAGCCTTCATCTCTGCATGCACTGTCAGAATACCATGACCCTTGGCCTCTTAGTTATTTGGAAGAAATTGTTTAAACATTTTAACATATCTGCAGACCCTTTATCTTGAAAGTAGCTGTTAATATACGGTAAACCTCCGGTTAGTTCGAACAAAATTAAATAAATATTGACGAACCAGTTCGAATTATTCGAAATTATGCTTCAGAAAATAAGCGTGAGTTCGAACTATTCGAGTCAATATCGCCGAAAATCTTGGCAGAGTGAAATCATGAGACACAAACACATCCATCGTAAATCTGATACGTAACAACGGTGGTCTGAACAATGGCACATTTATAAGTTAGTAAAATGATAGTATTTTATTTAATTCAATGTTAATTGATAGTTAAACGTTCTTCATTTCGCGATAATTATGATGGTTATTGCGCGAAGCCGCTCGGTTAATGCGTAGCTACAGTAGGCCCCACGTTTCATTTGTGACACAAAAGTTAAACATTTGTACAGTATAATCTTTGCATGGTTATATTTTTTATCTGAATGAGAAACTATAGCTATATTATTGTAATAAATGGTCTCTTTAATACATCAAAATCAGTCTACATTCTACATAACCTGTTGCATTTACGAAAGCACTAAGTACTGTAAAAATAGGCGATATATGTTGGTAAAATTGGGTCAGAACATCAACATGTCTGCTTTTAAATATGCCCAGTCGTATTATCTACCAAACATAGTTGATACCTGCAAAATTATCCATCACTAATTGGGACACCTGTGGATTGTTTTGACTGGATATGAATGCTCTTCACGTCACTCAGCACGATCGGGCAGCCGATCCTTTCAACTTTACCGCAAGCGAAACATCGCATGGCCTGCTTACCTAGCGTGAGGTCGCAGGTTTTCAGGTAATACCTTGATTGGCAATACTTAAGAGATGTCCAGTCACAATTAAATAATCATAATGCTAAGTTAACACTAGTTATATGTGAAAATACACGGACGATTTCTTAGTTTGCCATACAGCACGAATACAAATATCGCATGTTATTTATACATTGTCGGGGCCTAAATTTGCAATCAGCTGTCTCGTGCGTGGTGTATTTTGGTACTTAGTGTAAAAAAACTGAATTAACGCTAAAATATGTGGCATATATTAAATCACAGACGCATTCTAATGATCACGCATACAATCTAATAACCTAGCGCTAAACGTGCTTGCTGATCAAATTTAAATCTTGGCATTTTTTCTGGGCCGGTCATCGGGGCCGAGTCGTCGCGAGCTTTCAATGGAGTTTACGGGAAAAAAATCTTACTTTACGTTCTTCATTTGACAAGTTCGAACTATCCGAAATGGTGTCAGTTCTAAACAGCCTGAGTTCGAACTATTACCAGCTAAAAAAATATTGTTTTTCTAGAAAAAAATGTGTGTTCGAACTATCCGCGTGTTCGAATTAATCGGAGGTTTACCGTAGGTCAAGGTCATTCATTTTAACAAACTCGGTATGCCTTCATAACAGTTTGCTTTTGCCCCAAATCCAACCTCTTGGTTTTAAGCCTCTTGGTTATTGATAAGTTGTTTAGAGATTTTAATACATTTGTCCCCGATGACCTTCAAAGCACATCGTCATTCATTTTAATAAAATTACTGGCTCCTGATCCCAGCATCATAATGACTCAATATCACTACCCCCAAGGCCCCTTGGTTATTGATAATAAGTTTATATTATAACACATTTGACCGTTTTTTATCTTGAATGATGCTGTAATTAAATCATTGATTTGAACAAACTTCATACTAATTCATCCCAAACTGCTACTGGCCCAATAGTATGACCCTGGGACTCTCAGTTATTGAGAAAAAGGATTTTAAAGGAGAAAATTGATACTGCACAGATGACAGATAGGCAGATGAGGGACACTACATTATGGCATATTAAGCTCATAAGCTCTTGACAGGTGGGCATGAGCTTAAGACTTTGGCACCAGCTATAGTGACTCAGAGACAAAACTAAGAATATTTATACTTTAATATCAAAAATCATCTTGAAAAGGGATGGTGATTTAAGCTAGAAAAAAAAAAAGAAGAAAAATTATAATGAAGTGCATCATAGTAAAAAGTTAAATGTGGAATAATGTTAATCATAATAACAACTGAGCTGTAACTTTCAAGTAAATACCAAAGTGTTATCAGATAAAATGAACAACATATTTGCTTTCCTGAATAAAAGCCTATGTTACAATTTACCGCCAAACTAATCCATATGTATTTTACACTTAATTCACCGATGAATGAGGCAGGTATTTTTTTTATTTTCATCAAGAAAGTTTTGACCGTTTCAAGTTTAAAACAGAGATATTTCACTTGACCTTTGACCCGATATGAAGGTTATGGTGACCTGATTTCACAGATGACCTTCTGAATTTCTGATTGTGATATTTGTGCTGGTATACAAAGTACTGTAAGCTTCATCAAGATATTTTGGAAAGTTTGAAAATATTACTCTCTGGTTAATAATAAGAACCAGTTTCAAGAAATCTCACTTTGAGAGAGACAATGATTAGACTTCAGCCGGTGAAATGTTCTATGTCACTACATAATGTACAATGATGATATTTCAAGGTCGATACATGATGTACAACATTGTTATTTCTTCATCACTACATAATGTATATTTGATATTTCTACGCGAGTACATGTACATAATTATGTACATCGTTGCTATTTCTATGTCACTACATAATTATGTACATCGTTGATATTTCCTGCTGCAAGAAATTTTACTTTCACCACATATATATTCACACTTAAACTGACCAATCACTTAAACTGACCAATCAGAGAGCAGAGATTAATGTGAAAATAACAATGAGCGTTGTGACATCAGAACCTTCTTGTTTTATTATTTCCTTTTAATTATTGTTACAGATGCCTCATTAGCCATAATCGTTCATGTAGTAGGTACGATTGTAATTAGTCCATTCAAGTGGAGGCTTCAGGCCTCTCTCCCAGAGAACATCCATGTTTGTGATACACAGGTTGTAAGAATGATACAAATAGGTTTAGATGTTTCCCCTCTGATGGCTGTTTGTTTTCCCTGTGGGGTTTCCTCCAATATCCGACAGAACTTTAATTAGCAGCATTATGAAAAGCTCTTTTCCTTTACATGTTACATATTACAAATTTACATGTAACACTAAGCGTATGATGTTAACATTATATACAGGGCTATTTTCATTTTCTTTTTTTTTTTATATTTCCATTCTAACATCACAATTTGAGGTGTTTTTCCTTCAAGTGAATTAACACATCCTGACAACAACATTTAATTAAACTAACATAAAAATTGTTGATCATATAAAGAAAAAAGAAATTGTACAAATATCAATAAAAGCATCTATCTGTGTGACTCAGACCTTAACTTTGATGACTGAAACACGTGTCACAGACAAACTGATTCATGTAGGTACTTATCTAGTTTATTACTTACATAAAAACAGTATGTGTAAAGGTTATCAAACTCTCACAACAATATCATAATATACCAAGGTGTAATATCACAACACCATATGATACCTGCACACAAATATATCACTGAACTGGACTGGTCTAATCCATCAAATTCAAGACTAACTTTCCGAAATTCAAGACCTCTTAGTGAAATTTAGGGCATTTTAAAAACATTTTGCTGTTTTGAAGTTTTAAAGCCTTTTCAAGAGTAAACCTTTTTTAAGGTCTTTTCAAGGTCTGTACAGAATTTGAAAATGTGACCTTGGACTCTGACCCAGTGACATTGTCCCTTATTAAGCTGACTCCATGTTTACTTCTGCCCAACTTTAAAGATGACCTGGACCTTTCGTCAAGTGAACTGGAACTTTAGTGAAGTGAATTCCGACCAATTTTGCTTCAAAATGTTCTTCAGTAAAAAGGAAAGATTTGACCTTGACCTTTGGACTGGTTACCTTTACCTTAGGTCTGTTGACTTCTTATTTAATTCCAAACATCTTAGTTCATTAATGTCTTAACAAAATGTTCATCAGTGAAAAAATACAAAATTTGACCTTGACCTTTGGTCCAGTGATCCTGACCTTTACTTAGTTGACTTGTTGTTTAAACCTTACAAACATAAAATGCTTCATAATATAATGCCATAACAAAATGTCCATCAGTGAAAAGATACAAAAATTGACCTTTACATTTTATCAGTTGACTTATATTTAATTCTGAACAACTTTACTTCATAATAATATCATTGACCTTGACCTATGACACAGTGGCCTTCACCTCAGGTCAGTTTATTCAATGCTTACTTCTGACCAACTTTTGTTTCATAATATCATAAAAAATATTCCCTAAGGGAAGAGATACAAAATTTGACCTTTGCCTTTGACCCAGTGACCTTCACCTTTGGTCAGTTGACTGTATGTTTAATTCTGACCAACTCTGCTTCTCATGGAAAAGATAAAAAAGTTGACCTTGACCTTTGTTTCAGTGACCATGACCTTTGGGCAATTTACCCTTTCTGCAATTCCTACCAACTTTGCTTCATAATATAACAAAATGTTCCCCATAATTATCCCATTAACTTCTTGTTGGACATAGCAGTTAGCTTCGCTCATCATTTCTGAGGATCTTGAAAAAGACTTTATTCCAAATTCTTAAGATAAAGAACGAATTAAATCATGTTTTAAAAGCAATACTTTGTAATTGTGGAAATATAATTGTTTTTGCTGTTTTTTTCTGTTGACTGTATTAATATGTTCTTGCTACCAAGTTGACAAGGCTGGGAGCTGGCAATCAACATTGTGCCATGTCTCCCTTGAATTGAAATGTCAATTCTATGTAAGAAGGAAAATGATCTTGTTTTATGAGGAGTCAGTTTCACACATCGTGTAATGGACGGATTGTAGAGAACCATTATTATTATCATAACAACAAAGAACACCTACAGACCTGTTAATGTAACAATTAGTTTTCACCGCACGTGAAATGGATGTGAAATTGATGTTCTTCGACCGACATCCGGTACGTATGAGTTTGTATTCTATAGAATATGGATTCATTTTGTATTCTCTACAGCAGAATAAAAGTGAATTGTAGGCTAAGAGTATGTTAACACTGACTGAAACCAAAGCTGTGTAAAACATCCTCAGGATCAGGGCGGTCATAGAAGACTATTGTACTGTGTATCGTTACTAGGCGGTTTTATTTCCCATTACAGATGAGTCGTTAAAAGGTGATATAAACAACTCTATAATCGCTGGTATAAAACGATATAAATGTTTACAGACTTATAAACTCTGCCTCCCTATCTGTTCATGCTGGTATCTAAACACTGGGACGCAGATCTCCTCATACGACAGGCAGTGTCTCATCAATATTAATGACCCTTCCACACAGCGAGATGTGCATCTCAGATGTTCTAGAACACACTGTGTTATGACCCCCAACCATACACAGGATCACTGTAAACACCATGAAAATATCATTTCTTTTTCACAGACAGTAATGATATTTGTGAAGTCAATGAAATCTAGTGTGACGTACATTCAATTTCATCATAAGGTTTTATTGTAGCCAAATATAAACACTTATAGATATTGCGTAAACAATTATCATACTTCCGGAAATGTGACCCAAATCTTTTGGTAAACATAACAATTAACACAAGGAAAATATCCTTATAGCTCCAGTCTATCTAATGATGTATCATACTTGACAAGGTTCCACCCTATCACAACTAACCAACAAAGCCCTTTGTAAATTTCCCACACTGGTTTAAAGGAACATAAGCATTCAATACAAATTAATTGCATGATAATTTTCATCAATTTTCACATTTTTGTGTTAACACAAGTTCACAACTTTTCACCAATTTTCACTATTTTCCCCCCTTATTGTTGTGAACATTTTAAACCAATTTTCACATTTTCATGAAAGTGAAAATTAATGAATTTTCACAAATTTTCAAAATTGTACTTTTTGTGTAAAATGAAAATTAATGATTTTTTTTTTTACAAACATTCATATTTTTACAAGTTTAAGGTGAGAACACCAATAAATGAATTTTCATCAGCAGTGAGTTGAGCTTTGATAAATAAATTGTATTGATAAATTCTGATTTTTCATGTGTAAAAAGGTATTGCACATAACTCTAAAGTTCTGTTCTGTGGACATGATTATCTAAAAGCAAAGATGACTCATGCTTCCAGTAAACAACCTGAAAAATTGCAAAAAAAACATCCATCTACATTTTGCAAATATTCCTATTCAAATAACTCTATTCAATATTCAAAATATCATGCTAAAGGGGGAAATAAAAAAAAAAAGAAAATAGAAAATGCACATATTAAAATATTGCTCCGTAAATCCTTCTACTTAACTTGAATCACATTCACAAAGATCTTTAAATGTACTTAATAGACAGTAATCATGAATATTCATGAGCTCTGAATACTGATCAGCTGATCAATAGCATACTGCATACATGTGATAGCACATGTGAGACCAGTATCCAATATACCTGCCTTCAAACATTTTAATAAACATTCTTAACATTTTTTTTACTTTGGAGCATAAAGAAACTTCAATCGATTACATATATTAGTGCAAAGACGATTGGTGTGCCCAAAACAGTTGTCATAGAAAACAGTATTTAGAAACTGCATTTATTTTGTATAACGTCCTATTAACAGCCAAGGTCATTCAAGGACGTGCCAGGTTTTGAAGGTGGAGGAAAACGGGAATAACCGGAGAAAAACCATCAACCTACAGTCAGTACAAGGGAATTGCCCCACTTGGGTTTCGAACTCGCAACCCAGAGGTGGAGGGCTAGTAATCAAGTGTCAGGACACCTGTTACTGCGACCAAAATTTAGCAGAAGGCTTTCTGTGTATGATTAGTTCCAAATCATGTATAATTTAAGTCTATCCATCTATCAGAAGCTCTATAATACCATAGCTGAGTGTAAGTACATGCGACATCTTGGTACAGAATTTCTCTCAGTAAATATTTTACGGTATTGTCTTCATATCAGGCTATGCCGTTGACGTCACCGTGCATAGACATATGTGTGCTTAACAGGTGATAACTAGAATTTCTTAATTCTGATACACAAAGTCAAAAAGGAATTGGCAACCTCAAAATATGACTAGAAAAAGATGTACTACGAAAGGTTGTTAGACATTAAAACAGAATATGTTTGAGACTATATATAGAATTCAATGTTACCGATTTTTACCGGTATATATCAATCTCTGAGCTCTTTGAAATTACCTGGTATACTGTAGAATAAAAGTCAACAGATGGTGGATTAGTGAATATAAATAAAGAAACAGCAAACTTATTTAAGTGTAAACTTTATATTTCAAAACAATTGCAAAACATGTTATATCAACTTATGTTAATCAGTCTTGTTGGCACGGATGGAAGCTTAGCAGAGGTCTTACTAATATCAGATAGAGTCATTCTTTTTCGAATATATCCTTTCTGGTACGTGCTGTAGAGAGTTTCAGTGGAAATCGTTTGTTAAGAAAGTCGTGACAAACTATCATTTTGATGCATGGTGTCAAACGTGCGAAAGTCGTCCCAATTTGTTATACTATAGAGCTGTCCATCAAGATATTGGACCAAATCCACTATGGTTACTGACTTTGAAGTTCCCTAAAATGACATGGAAAATCTGTGAACTAATCAAACTTTCCTACAGAGTTGATCTCAAAAATGTGATGTGCAAACTGTGCAATAAAGCTGTTAACAACGACGTTAAGCACTTTCTATTACAATGTCCTGCACTGTTCCAAAGCAGAGACATGTTACTCGAACAAATTGTTAATTGTATAAGTGTTGACAAGTATGTGCAATACGATATGATAGGAGAAGACGAGAAGTGTTCATTCATACTCGGCGGAAGGCACAACATCATCTTGGGTGACGAGGAATGGGACAATTTAATTGTTGCTATTAGTGACAAACTTACTGAGATGTTTTCCGAAATGACCAAACATCTTCAGAAGAGTTCTTGACTTTTTATAATCTGATCAGAACCATGATTATGTACATAAAATAATTCTTTGTTTAAATCGTTACACACAAAATGACATGATAATGTAATCTCTCAAGAGGAAATAAAGAATGTCTGTCTGTCTGTCTGTCTGTCTTGGTACAGAATTTCTCTCAGTAAATATTTTACGGTATTGTCTCCATATCAGGCTATGTTGTTGACGTCACCGTGCATAGACATATGTGTGCTTAACAGGTGATAACTAGAATTTCTTAATTCTGATACACAAAGTCAAAAAGGAATTGGCAACCTCAAAATATGACTAGAAAAAGATGTACTACGAAAGGTTGTTAGACATTAAAACAGAATATGTTTGAGACTATATATAGAATTCAATGTTACCGATTTTTACCGGTATATATCAATCTCTGAGCTCTTTGAAATTACCTGGTATACTGTAGAATAAAAGTCAACAGATGGTGGATTAGTGAATATAAATAAAGAAACAGCAAACTTATTTAAGTGTAAACTTTATATTTCAAAACAATTGCAAAACATGTTATATCAACTTATGTTAATCAGTCTTGTTGGCACGGATGGAAGCTTGGCAGAGGTCTTACTGTGGAAGGAAACCAGATCTAGAGTACCTGGGAAATATCCACGTGGTCGGACAGGTGAACCCACATCAATGCAGGTGTGGTCGGGGAATCGAACCTTTGCCGCCTTGGTGAAAGGCAAGTTTGTTACCATTGTGCACCCAACCACCATGTACAGTTTAGAACACATTTAAAATGATTAAACACTAGGTAATCGTCAAGGTTAACCTTATCCAGTGTATAAACCATGAATACTGGAGGGTAAGACCACTTAGCTAGCTTCGATAACAGCAGGAACCAGCAAGGATGTTTTAATCAAACATCATTGATGGCATGTCAGTCACAGTTGGAGGTGACCTTATCAGAGAGGTCATTGGGCATGGTCATTCATACTTCTTGAAAATGTGACTGACCAGCATGGAGGCATTGACTGAGATGTCATGTCGAGAATGGCCAATGCCAGAGCAGCTTTTGTCATACTTAACAAATTTAAACATTTTGGAAATCCACAGAGCCATGCATAAAAATAAAAATCTTTGATTCCAATAATGTCAAATCAGTTCTTTGCATGACTATGAGACAGAGACTTAAGATAAAGATATTTATTAACAGGACCCCCGAGGCTTAAGATACAGTAATTTATTTACAGGACACCAAAGGCTTAAGATACAGATATTTATTAACAGGACGACTGAGGCTTAAGATACAGATATTCATTTACAGAAGTCTTAAGCATTAGAAA
The DNA here is from genome assembly GCF_902652985.1 of Pecten maximus. Taxonomy (NCBI): domain Eukaryota; kingdom Metazoa; phylum Mollusca; class Bivalvia; order Pectinida; family Pectinidae; genus Pecten; species Pecten maximus. The sequence goes on along the minus strand of NC_047024.1, from coordinate 25,244,449 downwards.
CATATAAATATATATAATCGTATTGAACTGCCTATCTATAGTCATTTTATGAAAGACACGACTCTGTAAATGTTGGTCTTATCCCAAGGAACAAATATGTCAACTATGAGTCTTATCCCAAAGAACAAATATACAAAATATGAAAGCTTGTACAGTAACATACAGTGACGAATGTTAAAGCTTTTTAAAAGAAGATCAAAGGTCATGGTCAAGGTCAGCAGGTCCACAAATGTAGCACCAATGGAAAGGTCGTGTCACAAGGAACAAATATGTCAAATTTGAAAACCCTATGTAGTACAGTTAACATACAGCGGTCAAGGTTAAAGCTTTTTGAAAGTAGGTTAAAGGTCATGGTCAAGGTCAGCAGGTCCACAAATGTAGCACCAATGGAAAGGTCGTGTCACAAGGAACAAATATGTCAAATTTGAAAACCCTATGTAGTGCAGTTAACATACAGTGGTCAAGGTTAAAGCTTTTTGAAAGTAGGTTAAAGGTCATGGTCAAGGTCAGCAGGTCCACAAATGTAGTCTCAATCAAAAGGTCGTGTCACAAGGAATACATATGTCAAATACCTAAATTGTATCCCCAATAGTATTGACACAACACTGCTTTATAAAAAAAACTTTAACCTACACTGTATACTGACTACACTGATGCCGGGGTGTAGCTGGCCTTGACTTCATCAGTGCGAGCTAAACATCTGCAGTTTACACCTGAAAAATTCCTTTCCATCAAATTTCTCTACAAAATGTCAGAAAAGGGCCTTATCTTAAATGAGCAAAAATAACATCTGTCAGCAGGCTCAGTATACAACATCAAGAAATCAGCATCAGTCATTCATACAACATTTCTAAATTTCTAAATATCCATTCATAAATCAGTTCTTTGGATCAACAATTGACATCTAGCACATTCCAATACATAAAAGCTTGATTGTCCATGTTTTTACTGTTGATAAGGTCAAGGCTCAGTAGGTATTAGGCCCAGCTACTTGTTAAAATAGCATTTTAAAAATGAGCAGCATGCTTAACAAAAGGCCCATGGGGCCTTACCACTCAATACCAGTCACCTGAGTTCTCTGATATACATACATATTTAAAACAAAAATAGGACTTTATAGCTGTAGATAATTAATAGAATTCACAATTTTGGTAAAACACCTTAAGACCCTTCCATCTATGAACAGTATCCGATTCCATATTGTATGCGTATAATGTTGATTCTCTATGTACATGTATATACAGAGAATGAATAAAACTGATATGAAATCTTGGCATTGTGAAAGAATATTTTTGAAATTTCAGTTGCCCTGCCCAGCAGGCCCATGCGAAGTGTGACCATATACAATACAATTTTGGTTGACCTTTGGTCATTAAAGGTTTCTGCAAAATTTCATTGAAATAGGTTCATGGATTGCTGAGAAGTCAAAAATGTAAATTGATTACGAATGGACTTTGTCTCAATTGACCTCATAATCATGCCTCCAAATATTTTGATGAAAACTACACAGTTTAAATTTTCAAAGGGCTAAATTTGTAACAGTTGACCTAGTTCTTAAGTATTAATTAATAAACTTCGCACAACCACGGCTGTCAATATTATGCAGTTCACATATAAAAGTACCCAGTATATGTAACCCTTGTGTTAACATGCATGCATAATATTCCATGGGTTTTTATTTTTGTTCCATATCTATGACAGCATGTTTAGCAAATTATATCAAAAATCACAATCTATAAAGTTTGCTCCCAATAATACCATATCTACCCCGACACACTTTTTGATGGACTCAGTCTATGTAACTATGTGAGACAATACAGAATAAGTATGCTGTGCTAAAGCAATACATGTCCCCTACTGGCCCCCGCTGAAAATAGTAACAGTGACCTTGACCCAAATACGCTGAAACTAGAACTTGATCTGTAGCTACTCATACTGAAGTTACATACCAACTTTCATCATCATACCTTGAAGCTTGGCTGAGAAAAGTGCAAAAAACTGTGTGGACGGACGGATGGATAGACGGACAGAGGGACCGGAAGGAAACCTATAGTCCACTCGGTTTCACCAGTTGTATATTAATAATAGTATCTTCTTGAAGTACTACACATATGGTGTTTAATTCTTTCCAATTTGTATCGGGATAACAACATCAGACAATATACCGTATTTATCCTCAAATAAGCCCCCCTTCCCTAGCGTTAAAGTTTATTATTTAAGTTTTAGGAGTACTTATTTGTAAACCACTTTTGTGGGCAGGGGCTTGTTTGTGGATAAATATGGTAGTTTTTCATATTCTGAAAACTGTTTTCTAATAAGCCAGGAAGAAAATACATGTGTATGATAATCTGTGAAAAATAATGTACTTACATATTTTGCAAAGAAGGAGCGATTGTCACTCTGGGATCCCCTAGTCTTCTCCATTTCATCCCTTTTCATTTTCTCTATGTAAGTCTGTGTATCGGGTCTGAAAAAATAGTTGGACCATAGTTGAGGAACAGAATGTTTTTATTGTAAACAGCTAACTTTTAATGAGAATACCCTATGTAGCTTTTTACTGTTTTATGCAAATACATTATGGGAAGATATTCAGAAATTTTTGGGTTAAACTTCAAATTTTGTAAATTTGGCTAAAACGTGAAATAATTTCAATTTGGCCTTTCATCAGCCCCAAAAAGCACTCTGTGATTGATTACTCATACTTCTTATTTCATATGTATTCATGAGAAGGGTAATACATCTATTTAATACTGTGTGAACTTTTCCTTGAAAACAAATTTAGAATGCATCCAGTCTTTATTTAATAAGCAAATTAAAAAATCCTTCAGAATATGTCTTTAAGAAAACACCTGTGAAAATAATTACCTCAAAACTGAAGTAATTTCATGTATCAAATATACAAAATCAAGGTATTTTTTCTCCATAAAAAAAAAATCTGTATGAAAGCAACATGTTTTTGTTCCATTATTTATTTTCAATCTAAACAAAAGAAACTGACAGATTACACATAAATACTCACGCTGGGCCTAAAACAGTCTGGGATATGTCGACGGTAGTGTTCCACCGAGTCAAATCGGCATTGTCCACACTACCACCGAGACACTGCGCTGGATGGGTGGATATGGAAAACCCAATTATCTCCCCTGATTGGTCAAAATGGATCCACAAATGGTCGGTCAGCTCAGACTCATAAATTCCACACTGGATAATTGAAAAAAAATCAGATAATATCTGATGGACAGAATAATTCTGGACATGCAGGTAAAATTCAACTCACTTATTTGACATCTTATAATGTTATGCATAGACAAGCCAACTCTCTCATAATACCTGTAAGTAAGTTAATGATATGTTAAAGGTAAGAAGTCATAAAAGCTTTTTTTCTTTTATGATATGTACATAAGATTTCTATTTCATAATGATTTTATTGACAAAACTGGCAGTATATTCACAAATTGTCAAAACATGGGAGCTGATGGCTTTTCAGCTAATCCTTGATGATTATCATTGTTTTACATTAATTAGCTCTGGCCCTTGTATTTGCAAGGGCATGTTTATTTGACATGTCTGGTAGTTTTATCCTTCTGATATGCTATTTGTCTTCAGAAATTGCTATGTGTCAAAGGTCAACAGGTAATATTGAAGGGGTGTAAAACTATTGACTTATTACTGGACATTTACTTCCCAGGTGTAGGAAGTAAGGAGAGGAGGCGGGGAGGTAATACTAACAGCCAATTAGTGGACAATTAGTGCAGGAAGTGAGGAGTAGAGGTGGGGAGGTAATACCAACAGCCTGTTACTGGACACTTATTGCACTAATGTAGGAAATGGGGAGTAGATGGAGGGGAAGTAATTACAACAGCCTGTTTGTGAATACTTACTGCCTGAGTGTAGGAATAGACATAATCTTCCTCTTGGTTTCCGGTTGTCCTCACTTGCATACGCACACGATAGATGTCGTTTGACTTGACCAGGGCCTAAAAAATACACCATTAAAATCATCATCAGAAATCTATTACTCATTGGGATAAATAAAATATGGCTGGTTTATACCGCATACTAGGGGAGACAACTCTTGTTTACTTGGTGCATTACTTACACTTTGCATTTAGTAATTTAATATAATGTTCTTTTAAAATATCTTTGGACAGGATACCTGTGATTTTACACTTACCTTCAGCATCTTCCCCTCGACCAGTGACAGGCTGACAGGCTCTGAGAGGAAGGCGCGGTTATTTTTGACTGACTTCACCACTACAGTACCTCTCTTAGTAAACACAGGTACTTCTTGGTCTGAACAAAAGTATAAATAGAATTTGTTAAGTATTAAAATGATAATATTAACAATTAACATGATGTTTGAACAAGCTATTTAACAGTCAGCACATCTTACATCTTCTATTCTTTTCAAATATGTCCTTGATGATTTTTTTTTTTTTACATTTTTCTCTCAATTATGTAAAACTGTACATCAGCCTTATACACTGTTGTTTACAATTTCACTTTACTGTTGTGAGTAACTGATTAAATAAATATCAACCAAACAAATATTGATTCTAAATGGAAACCAACCATGCACTATTTCTGATTTTTTTTTAAATTCTTTAAATATCATCCTGATATTTTGACAAGATAAACATGGCATAGAAAGATTTGTCAAAAGTAGTTTAAGAGATAAACCAGCATAGCCGTTATGGTTTTCCCAGTGAAAGACTAATAATAAATTATCATACAAAGGCATATGGGGATACACATATATTTTTCTAGGGTATCTTTGGAAATTTCACTTTGCCAAATTCAGAAGATTTTTTATATGCAAATTGTATCGAATTGGGAAAAAATTACACATAAATTTCTATTTTTAAAAGTCTGTAATATTTACCAATTTTATCTAGCGCACAGTATACTTAAATACAGGATGGCACATAATGATTTTTTTGTCTTGATCATGAGTCCCTTTTTTTATCATTCTTTTCATGTAATATTTGCCATAATTCTTATATATGTAAGCTTTACTGTTGCTCTATTTAAAAACTTTTATATGGGTGAATAATTAAAAAAAACATACATAACCACTAAACAGTTCATTTTTCTTCAGAATTTTAAATAATTGTCACAATTGTTCATTTTAAAGCTTGTTCTGGGGAAATATACAGCTTAAACACATTGTGTCTTTCAGCACACTCATTTAAAACATAGGTTTGACTGTTACAATACATTATCAATAGTTCTATTATATCTACAAAATGAAAATTGATATCCTCCCAGCTGATAGATTTTGGTAAAGACTAAGGAAATTTTGAGATAAAGATCATATATGGAAATGTTCTTTTCTTGATAAATTAGGTATACATGTAAAAAAGGAGAGTATAGGTCACCTTATATTACTAGCTTAGGCAAGTGGGATTTACCTTGAGAGCGAAAGGTTGCTAGTTCGAAAGCCCACCACAGGCAGGGTATTTTTCACTATTCCTTCCCATTACATACATATGATGTATATATAACATTGTGGACTTATAGCTGCTTATATTTTCAGGGATTAATTTAGAATTTAGGGGGAACTACCCTTTTTGGACCATAAGGGAAAATCAGTTCTGAAAAGGGGAAATTTAAACATCACAAAGTTTCAGTTTTTTGCTTTAAAAACACATTTTCCATGTAAAAACAGCAAATGGTTAATTAGGAAAGCAAATCTGGAGTATTTGGGAATATCATTGCCATAAAAATGAGGGAAAATACAATATTTCAGTGAATTTAACAGAGGTTTGAGGGGAAAATGGAACAAAATCCTGAGGGGAAACTACCCATAAACGGTAGTAAAAAAACCCTAGATTGATCCCTGATTTTATCAATTCATTTTTAGCTTACCATTATCCAAGCAGTGTTCAACATCAAATGTCCTTTGTCCATCATAGAAATCATCTCCCTACAGAAATAAAAAAGAACAAATAAACTGAGAGTGTCCGGCTCGATTTCATCAGATTAGATATGATCATTGGACACCCTGGGATCAGATCATGCATCACTTGCATTTATTTAATGTATAATACAACATCTGCTCTCCTTTCAATGCAGCCAACTGCCAAATGACCCTAATTAGCTTATAAATAAATTATTATGACTTAGAAGATATGTAAAACTTTACACATTTAGCAGGTAGTTGTATATGGTATAGTAGACAGGAATGTGACTTTTTTTCATTAAATATTGTGAATATAAGAAGAGAACAAATCATTTTTATTCCAATCAGATGAATAATTTAAAATAACAAAAGATTAACAATCTACATACTGGCCCTAAAATGTATGATTTATTCTTTTCTTACTTTACCATATTTAATGAAAAATCACACTACTGTACTGATGAATAATAAAACAATAGTTTGTGTCAGATTAAATATAAATTGGTTTTTTTTTTCCATTTATGTTAAGAATCATAACACAATGTTATAATAGGTAAATCATTTTGAGGAATAATACAGATTTGAGGAAAAATAGCCACAACGTTTAGGAAGTAATTTGTGTTGGGTAAAAAGTAGACATTTAATAGAGAGCGCAGCTCGAACGGGCAAAGCCCGTTCGCGTAGCAGACTTAATGGTAGAGATGTCTCGGAAACCCCCCCTTTTCCCCCAATATACTTAGAGTTCAAAAACTTTCTCAGTAACCGGAAACAGGAAGTCACGACAAGATCCAGTGTTGCGCAAGACTGTATTCAAAGTCACATTCTCAGGAGATAACAAAATATCAACATTTTAAAAATATGCAAATGTTTGACTTCACACTAGTTAGAATTTGTTAATAAAATTTATCTCGAACAATTTCTTAATTTTTTATATTCAAAACGTAACGGTATAATTTTCAACGAAAATATTTCCGGTGTTTTACGAGTGCAGCTCCGGTCCGTTCGAGTTGCATACAAGTTTACCAAATATAGCACAGAAAATAAAGAGGACTTCCGAATTTTTTTGTTGTCGTCTGCTGCTCGTCTGCTGTCCCGTCACCTTGTCATAGCTAGACTTATTCTACGCTTAGTTTTTGTAGTAAGTTATCTAAATCATAATTCTTGTTGATATATACTTTAATATATACTTTATTACAAACCAGTGTATAGATCTGTTGGCAACATGTATTTAAATTCACATGATATTTGAGGCAGTGATACGACCAGTCTGTTTTACATTTCACACCATCGGAAACTGTACTACGTTCCGCATAGATGAAACAAATCACGTGGGATTTACTATTCTAGTAGACTAGATTATGTGTGCTTGTTTCTCGAATTCCATGGGCACCGGGATTGCTGTGCTCTCACATAGGCCATGCCTAAAATTATATTATCTGAATTAGATAGGCTGTCCTGCCCCGATTCAAGAGAGTCCGGAATCCTGTTAACGCATCTACACAATGGATTTATATGGCAATCCATTTTAATATTTATTATCTATTAGCTTATAAAGGTAACAAAAGTTTTGACTTCAGTTAAAAAGAGTATGACTTAAGCTATAAAGATTTGTTTTAAGTTCAGTCAAAATCTTTTTAACTTAAGCTAATCAAAAAACAACTTATTTTTGCATTATGTCTTTATTTAGCTTAAGCTAAAATGATTTCAACTGAAGACAAATAAATGCACATTATTCAACTTAAGCTGAAATCTTTTTAACTTCAGTCAAAATATTATTGACTTAAGTTAAAATCTGTTTAACTTAATTAAAAAAAAAATTAAATCAAGCTACATAGTTACTAAATATTAAAAAAAAACTTGCCATAGATTTACAGTTATAAGGGGTTGTGGGTCTGCCTGGCCACAACAGTACAGTTCATGACTTTTGAAACGTGTATACATATATAATATAGGGACTTTTAAAAGATCTTCATTCTTCTCACGTCATTATTCCGTATGCGTACAAACCCTTAAGGATGGAAAAAGCAAAGGACGGTCTTACAAGATGTGCTTAACCAACCAGAGAACAGTGCGAAATGTATTGAACATCTGCCTCAGCCTCATCAGGACCCTCTGACAAGATCTGAATCCTTGGATATAGTGACAGGTGCTTTCTACGTCGAAATAGACTGATCTAGTTAAGTTGGAAGCATGAACATCTGTCACATAGGCTAAAACACGAATAACTTCTCTCACTCACCAAGACTCCAAAAGATCCGATTATACAAACAAAAATCGCCAGATGTGGTAGCACGGTCACAATCTTCATGGGCGCAGCCATGTTGCATCGACTGAAATAAGGCTGAAAGTGGTGGTCCAATCAAACGCTCTGTTTCATGAAGCACGATGATAATTTCCAATCAAATATGTCGTTATATCGAGCTCCAATAGTTGGATAAAAAATGGCGGCTGTTGTTGGACATGGTTTACAATATTGATGCATAAAGTATTTACCGATTTCGTTGATATCGCAGCAGGTTTCCTAAGAGAATCACCGCACGTAACAATGGATATCGCCGAGGATTTCAACGAAATTGACGATGATATTATATTTTATGCAGTCTTATATTCCAGCGTGACAGTTGTGTTTGCAATGGCAGTGTTATCCAAATTTTTGACACACGAATTTAGATTCGGTTTCAGATCTGTTTTGAGTTTGATTGTTCTGTTTCTTGGAGAACCTTTATGCCAATTTTTTATCAAAGGTCCAGGAGGTGTTTTGACATTTGCCGTATGCTGTCTACTGATCTATTCTGTGTTGCCTGCAAGTCATTTACCAGTGGGAAACAAGGCCGTTTTGATCACAGGTAATGAAATATGTCCTTATTGTTGCAATTGTCATAACGGAGAAATATTTTATTTTAACAATAACAGTTATATTGTATACCTTTATATATAGGTAACAAATATATCAATTTTAATAATACTGACATACAATTTCACAAAGTAGGCGTGTCAAACAATTTACTCTGCCTGACAGTCTGATTGAGATATGTCAAACAAACAAATAAATACACCAAGCTCCATTATAATGAGAATGGGCGCGGCTTTTTATTTGGAATTGAGGTAATTGCGAGGCAGTAAATTGAAACTGGTATTTGTTGAAAAATACATATACTGTAGTGTTTTGAAAGATTTAAACACTGAATATATTGTTATTTACAATACATTTTTTCTGGTGTATACATGCACACACAGTATATACACTGATTTGTTTTATGACTCTTATCCAGAGGTAATTTTTTTGATTGTTGAATTATAATATACTACTAGTTACGTATACTATGATCATGACCATATTGGGTTTTGACTTACAGTACTACTATATCAGGTTTGGATAAATACACAGCTTATATTTTAAGACACTGACCATGTATTCTATTTATCATGCAACAGTTATCAAAAATAAACATTTTAAGTGAAACAGTATCAACAATATCCCAAATATGTTCACCTTTTAAATGTTGTTTCACTTGGAAGTAGGCCTATAGCTAGGTCAGTCCAATTGACGCACATGCAAAGATTCTAAAATACAGCTGTTTTCCATCATTGCCGTATACAGCAAAAATATATATGGTGGGTGTATGCATATTCGACAATGCGGTGCCAGTTGCAAGATAAACCTATGTTACTATATGATCATGACCATATTGGGTTTGGACTACCAGTACTACTATATCAGGTTAGGATAAATATCTAATTACCTGCTATATATTTGCATATAGGGTAAAATATCACACATTGATATAGAGATAGGCCATCTGGAATAGAAATTTAATCGTCCACAAATTATACAACTAACAATGGCAAGGGGAGTCATCTGCCACTATATGAACCAAGGGTATATACGTATATATAACAGAAGCCAGGCCTAGGCTGCCTAAAATCTGGTCATGAGCTCGAGGCTGCCAGAACATATATCCAGAACATTTTCAGCCAAATGTACACAACATTAAGCTGATGTTTTTATCAATATTTAAAATGTCACTTGAATGCAGGGTATGATTAAATTAAAGTCCTATATGTATTTATTTACCATTATTTGACAATAAAACTGGCTGTACCTTGCATATTTACACTAAACACTGAGCAAACTGTAGGATGATCACATGCGGTCACTTTGGTAACTGGGACCCGCCGGTGTACACGTTTTATTTGGGAGAGTCTAACACAACCATTCGGCCAGTACCCATATTTTAGAACAATAAATGATGATATAATTAGTATACCAGCCACAAGGTCAGATACCAACAACTACAGTAGCGGTTCTGAGGGAAGCGTATACATACGTAACACCCACATCCAAACAGACATTATTTCTGTTGTCAATTATAAGTGCATTAAGCTTTATTGAGCTAAATAATTAGATTAATTAGACACTTGTGGCGATATATGCAAAAGTGATCACTTAATTTTACTTTTCTTTGAAAGTGTGTGTAAGTTTGAGGTGATAAATGTTCATAATGCAGTGTTCACGGTGGTTACTGTACATGTATACGTACATAAGTTAGCTTTTCCTCTTACGGTCGATTTAAAGAAAATTTAGGCTGCCTAAAATCGGGTCGTTAGGCTGCCAGAATGGCTATCTATATCCAGAACATTTTCAGCCAAATGTACACAACATTAAGCTGATGTTTTTATCAATATTCAAAATGTCACTTGAATGCAGAGTATGATTAAATTATTTTACTCATGCTTCACAATTGTCAAAAATGTTAATATTCTAGCTGCCATTCTTCAGAAATATATATACCTGGTGTATATATATATATACCACACATACCGTAAGCAAGTCTTAAAGCTTTCTTTCAATCATTTGGGATGGAACTATACTATGCTTCATTTTGGGAAGAAAATTGGTCAATTGGTAGATTGAAGGAAATGTTAAGAATATTACTGCAAATTTTTAATATTCATGATAATTTTTACTAAGAAATGATTTCAATTTGGAATTAATTGGGCCCATAATCGGCTTAAAAAAGCCTTCTGAAAAAGTCCTGATATGGTGATTTGACAATGGGAAATCAATAACTCTCTCTATAGTATAGCTGTAATTCCAGTTGTATGCATTGGAATATGTCTTCAGTTTTTCATATTCAAGTTTGTTGTCTGGAACTTTTGATTAGGTTGTGATAGTGGATTTGGAAGTGCCCTGGTGAAAAAGCTCGACAGTATTGGTATGAGAGTGTATGCTACTTGTCTGCATGCTGATGGACCAGGAGCTATTGCTATCCGCAACAACTGTTCTGAAAGGTTTGTATTCCAAAAACGAATATTAATAAATGAATATAGTTTAATGAGAAATTACATTATGGGTTGATACTTTATATTAGATATTAAAGGGACAATCCTTCCATTAAATAAAGTGAAGGTCGCAAGAATGAAACTTAATGAGAAATATATATTTTCCCCAAGTAGTAAAAGTTATAATCTTTACATTAATTAATACGACAGTTTTACTCTCAAGGAAATCCAAAGCGCTTCAAGTACTACATCCTCAAAATTCTCAATTCAACCCGAAGGATCACTAATTACCACAAAGACCAATAGTATTTGTGCACGAAACATCATTTTTCTGTACATTTCGGTGTTACGTTCATTACTGGTAGGCACAAAAACTTGTATCATCATTCAGGCATATCTTTTATCAATTGAAATTTTGCAAGTTTCTGATGTCTGAATGAAGGAAATGGAATGTCCCTTTCAGATTTTGAAAATCGGATAAAATATTGTTATTCACCTTGTGCTATAGATTTCGTAATGATCCTTTTAGGAAATGTTAAATAATATAATGTTATGTCATTACGTGCCCTAGATTATTTGATAGTTCATCCTTTGACATTTTATAAAATGTTTTATGAAAAGATAATGTTGTTATTACTGGGTATACATCTTTAGATTATCTTATTGTCCATTATTTATGATATGTTAGGAAATATTTTAAGATAATTATCATAGTATTGTTAATACACATAATGGAAATATGTTTAAAATGATACTGTTATTATAAATTTGTGTCCTAGATTTGATGGTGATTACAGTGTATATTATTTATAACATTTTAGGAATGTTTTAACTAGAGATGATACTGTTATTTTACTGGGAATGTGTCCTCTAGATTTAATGGGTCGTTATTTATAACATTTTAGGATTTTAAGATGATACTATTATTACAGGGTGTGCGTCTTACAACTGGATGTCACCAATACCAAAGAAGTGGAGGATGTTGTAAATTTTATACAGGTTCATGAAGGAGAAGATGGTGAGATTCTATATATTCAAACAATATAATATTTGGGAACAAGAAATTATTTTACTGATACATTTAATTTCCCCTGTATTTGAATCATATTCCTGGACATTACTAGGCATTTAGAATTGTTCATATTTTACCAACCCACTAATGTTAAATAATTAATTTTTGCCAAGATTTATTTCTGTTGATTAGTGGGTGTATATGTACCCTTCGATCTAAGTCTACAAATTGATATGTCCTATAAAAAATTATGAATAAGATGTTAAATAATCACAGTTGTCAAATAAAAAATGGGAGTAGTATTGTACTTATGAAAGGCATTTGATATTAAGGCAGATGTAGTTACTACTTAAGTTAATGTAATAATGTAAGTTTACTTCAGTATGTATACCTACATATACCTGTATTTTCAATACTAAGAAAGTATTCCTGGACTACATCACATTAGACTGTGAATACGTGAACATTTCTCTCCCCAATCGACCAACCAGAAATACACTGGTCTATACATGCTCATACAAGAGTTAAGCCCCAAACCGCCATGTTACATGACTACAGAATTTTCATATTTATGCAAGTCATGAAATTGATATGTTGATTTCCATTCAAAAATAGTATTTTTGCCAAAAACATCAAATTTGAGCATCCATATTATTAATTTTCAAATTTTAGTATTTTGCTGACTACTTTAGTGACTATAAACATGGATCACTGATAGTTTCTTTTTCTTCACATTTAACTTTCAGGTCTATGGGGACTTGTGAATAATGCTGGAGTATGGTACTTCTCCGAGATCGAGATGACATCAGATGCACTGTTTCACAAGATTTTAGATATCAACTTGTTCGGCACGATTCGTCTAACTAAAGCTTTGTTGCCTCTTATACGCAAGTCCAAGGGAAGAATTGTTAATGTGTCCAGTCTTTTAGGTAAGTAAGCTCTTGTGATTGGTATTAATAGATTGAAGAGTTTTTCCCGCTTGTAAGGACTGAGGTCCTGTTGCGGAGGCTGTGATATCCCAGTCGGTTAGAGCGTTGGCCTTCATAACCTCTGGTGATGATCTAAGGTGCGTGGTTCAACACTTCCTATCCTTGTCGGTTTGTGTTATTCGGGAACCTGCAAAATAGACTGGTCTGTGCTGATGTGGTTGTGTCCTTGGGCGAGACACTTTACCTTAATTGCTGTGGATGGCATGAGAGCAGACGTATGTTGTTTAGTGTGGTAGCCACCAGCTACTATAAGGTTACCCTGTCTGAAAATGGCCCTGGCTGTTGGGTGAATCTGGGAATCTTAACTAGAGACTTGAAGGTTTTCTGTTTTGCCACCAAAGATCAAAGAAGTAAGGGGAAAGGGTGGGGGGGGGGGGTTCTATGTTTGGCTGAGAGGTTTTTGCTGTGGTAAAGTGATATGTTTGTTAAGAACTTCAAGTTATGATTATAAGTAATTGTTTTTAACTCACCTGGACCAAAGGTCCGGTGAGCTTCTGCCATGGTGCGGCGTCCGTCTGTCGTCCGTCAACCAACATTTGCTGAAAATCACTACTAGTCATAAAGTACTTATTGGATATTGACCAAATTTGGTCAGAAACATCCTTGGCAAAAGGCGATCAGATTTTGCATAAATGGTGACTCTGACCCCCATTGGGCCCAAGGGGCGGGGCCCAATATGGGAAATTGAGGCAATTCCTTTAAATCGCTACTCGTCATTAAGTTATGAATGGATTTAAACCAAATTTGGTTAGAAACATCCTTAGAGGAAGGAGAACAGATTTTGCATAAATAGCGACTCAGACCCCCAAGGGGGCAAAGGGGAGGGGCCCAATAGGGGAATTATAGGTAATGCCTTTAAATCGCTACTAGTCATAAAGATATGAATGGATTTGAGCCCAATTTGGTTAGAAACATCCTTGGGGGAAGGAGAACAGATTTTGCATAAATGGTGACTCTGACCCCCAAGGGGCCAAAGGGGCGCAGCCCAATTGGGGAAATGGAGGTAATTCCTTTAAATCGCTACTAGTCATAAAGTTATGAATGAATTTGAACCCAATCTGGTCAGAAACATCCTTGGGGGAAGGGGGAACAGATTTTGCATTAATGATGACTGATCCCCAAGGGGCCAAAGGGGCGGGGTCAAATTGGGGAAATAGAGGTAATTCCTTTAAATCGCTACTAGTTATTAAGTTATGAATGCATGTTGTAAAAACAATCCTTGAGGTCTTTCAGACCCTTAGAGAGTCTGGACTTCATTATTTCTTTAAAACAGTTGGGATCCCCACACTTTAACCACATATAGCATTGTTTGAGATTGACAAATAAAATGATTGAACATGAACATTATTTTGACATTTGGTCAAATCCAACCAGGTGAGCGATACAGGCCCCATGGGCCTCTTGTTTAATGATAAGAGTTAAGAGTTATGTTATCAAATCCATTTCCTTGTTAAAATAAGCTGTGATCATGATAAGGAAGAGACTTATTAAGGGAATATTTTTTTTGTAATCTGTAACAGGGAGGATAACAATGGCAGGAAACGGTGCGTACAGTGTATCTAAACACGGGCTGGTCGCCTTCACCGACACACTCAGACAGGAGATGAAGAAATGGGGGGTACATGTGGCAGTCATAGAACCTACAGGCTTTTATACAGGTATGTACCATCAACTCTCATCAACTTGGCTTTACAGGTATAGGTAGGGAAAAAAATTAGCATTTTTTGAGATTCGTTGTGAGGCATGAATATTGAGTGAATTGTTCCGATTTATTTGTCCAACTAGTTATTCACTTGATAAAATTTTCAGAAAATTTGCATGAGATCTAAAAAAAAAATGCCTGTGTTTCTGTTAATCCTACCAACCTTATATTTTGGTGCCTATCTTCGTTTTTTGGCCATTTTCAAGAAAGGACTTAAGTCAAGTTTCCTTGTCTATATACAGAGCAACCCGCTTATTTGCATAGCCCTTTTTCCATGACAAAATATGCAAATAACCGGAGTATTCGTATAGGCGGAGTTGGGTTTTGGCCCCTCTTATACACTATGTAGATCGTCAGGTAGGTACTCAAAACGGGCGCTATATGATTGTTTACGTTATTTGCATTAAAAACATATTTAAAAAAAAACATTATTTAAAATATAAGAGTAAATACGAAATAAATGGGTTGTTATTCTTTGTAAATGTACAAATATTTGCATATACATTTGTACTTCATCGTTTACTACTTGTCATTCCGAGTCTGTGGGTCCGAAATCGGTCATACACGCGTGGGTTGGCACTACGATGTACAATGTGATCGTTTCAATAAACATTCATTATCGTCTTGAGATGTGTTTTGTTCCTGCTATGAGTATATTAGTTGTTTGATCATAGATGATGAACTGCTTAAGCAATAGACTGTCTTTGGGTTTGTTTTGGAAAATGGCGCACACACACACAGAGTTGTCGTTCCTTACACATATGCCCCCACAATGCAACGCGCCTAGTAAACAATCATGGCGATCGCAACCTGCCTCAGCGAGTGTTCAAGTGCACAGAACACAGGTTTGGATCGATGCTATAATAAATAAACAAATCTCATCAAAAGATGAGACATATCAATATTTTATTCAGTAATGCTTCTTCACAATGCTACTGATATGGTCTGGATAATAACTAAATGTCGATATCGATGCATCGAACATAACCTGTTTTGACGAAGTGGGAACCAATGATTAGATAACGTTGTACATCGTGTCGAATCAATATGTAAGTTAAAAACACTTTTCATAAAACTTTTATGACGGGAAAATCACAAAAATACCCTAAAATCAATTAAATTTTTTCGATTTTTTGGAATTTTTATATGCATATAAGCGGAAGTCGGTGTTTTAGTCGATGCAAATACACCGGATTAAAATACAAAGATAAAGAAGAAAAAAATCGGGACCTGAGAATTTTATGCAAATAAGCGGGATATTCAAATAACCGATATGCAAATAAGTGGGCTCCTCTGTATATAATCTTAGTTTAAAACTATTTCCCAATCTGTCTGCCTTTTTTCTGGCATGTTAGGAGAAACACATTGTAATTTTGGCCTTATTCAAGCTTTATTTAATGTCATCTGATGAAAATAACAATTATGATATAATATTTTAAAATAAATGTATATAGCTTCTTCTTTTTCTCACTCCACATGACTTAAATGTACCAGTAATTCTGGTTTAGTAATTAAGAAATACTGCAGAAGGCATGGATATTGTGAGCCGTGGTCATTTTTCTGTTTCTTTCATAGATTTTCTTTAATGTTATTTTACAGAGAATATGAAAGAACACAATATAAAGAATAGGAAAGAGGAAGTATGGAGTTCTATGGACGAGAATGCCCGCCATACCTACGGTCAGCTGTATCTCGATACAGTGTATAACAGTATTGTGGCAGGCGCCACACGCTACCCGGACGACCTAACACCAGTCATAAGAGCTATGCGTAGTGGACTTCTTTCAAAGCGTCCCCGCGCTCGCTATCCGTGCGGGACAGGTGCAGACTTACTGACAATGGTGTACCCTTTGTTACCTGTATGGGTTGCTGACAAAGTGTCCTCCGTCATTGGCATTATGCCTTTGGATGCCCGCCCGGCTACGCTCAGCTGAATTATCATTTTGACTTGTCATTTCAGCAAAGTGATCTGACTTATTACATGTGCTAATATTTACATTTTATGTGCTTGCTATGTTAAAGAGTAAATGTATATTTAATTTATATAAAAAAAATCTGTTTCAAGACAAATCTACCGGTTATAAGTTATTTTTTATCTGGTTTTGTTTAAAAGTTTTACATCAAGTTTTTTTCATTTGTTTTGAGGTAACTTTTGGGGGAGATCTTCCAAATTTGCATATTATTTTTTCTGTTTTTTTCTTGTTTCTTAATTAATGTTCATTTTAGTAGATCATTAAAAATTTGTTTGAAATTATATCATACGTTAATGAATAATTTGATTTGTTTCTGTAAACAGTTGAATACATTCTACGGGATATGGTTTGTTATTCACATTCCAATTTCATAAATATTAGAAAAATCAGAAGATTTTCTTCCAAATGTCTGAAATTTTTTTAAATAACACATTTCATCACTTTCCACTTGTCACTACCATAATATTGTGTCAGTATCCCAAATTTAGAAACACAATGGTAACCATACAGAGCATGGAAATATAGGGTAATGTGTGATGTTTAAATTTTTTGTTATGTTTGAGCTTAATTAAGAAAAATCTCTAATATAGACCTTAATTGAAATTGATATTGTGTAATGTAAAAACTATTCAGCTGAATTTTGTGTCATCCTTATAAGTGTAAATTTGTGTCATCCATTTTGAAAAAGTGTCTCTTTTTATGTAATTTTTTTTATAAGAAAAACAAATCTTTCAAAGGTGGTTTCATTAATCTTAAACGTTAAAACAAAAATAAAAATAAAATAAAAAATAATATGTCATTATTTAGATTTAAATACTAATCTGATACCTTTTGAATTGATCTTAAATTGTGAGATGAAATATGAATAAAATTCTATAGAGATATTATAAACAACTAGTTCAACAACAACAACAACAACAACAAAATCCAATATGACCCACTCACCTGATGACAACACAACTAATATGAATAAACAAATTGTTGTGTTTAACATTATCTATCAAGTCACACAGTTTTTGATTTTAATAGAAATACAAAAGGCCACTAGAATAGTCATGAAAAAAAAACAATGTGTTACTGGGGGACTGCAAGCTGTCACAGAAAACAACTGGTAACACTTAAAAATTTAAAGGACAAATTTCAAATTCAAGTAATTTTATATGACACTTTAAAACAATTGAACATAGATTAAATGTTTTAGTTTTTAAAGTGAAGTTCTGTTGGAAGTTCAATCATACTGAAGGTAGAAGTGTTATGATAAACAGAAAAAGTTTTTCCTCCATACATAGAATGCCTTGTCCATCGTGTACATCATATAGATATATACAATGCCAGATCTTATCTTAGTATTGTGTTTGATATGGATGGTTTCAAAATAAGATTTTACAAGTTTTTAAATGTATTAAATATATCGACTTAGATGCTCTAACACAAAATTTGGTTTGCTTGGATTAAAAACATTTAAAACATTTTTTTCAAGAAATTTTGACAAAGGCAATTCCATTATGGGAATTATGGCCCTGGTTCACCAGAAATTAATGTAAGAGCTGAGTGGGGCAATTTTTGTGACACGATAGCTCACAGTTATTTCAATCCTGAGGCCTATTATTGACACATTAATTAAGATTGATCGATTATCCCGCCGTACATAAAGTATTCCCTTATGCCTCCAACTACCATATTAGTGTCAAGAATTGAATTACATGTATGATGGTATGATTTGTAGAAGAATATTTTACTTTTTTTTTTTTTTGCTTTTCAAATTTCTTAGATTTTAGCAATGATTGAGAGATTTGATACATGATTTCTTGAACTAGAGCTGGTCCTGGTTTCATCAATATTTCTTAACTGAAAATTGAAGGATATTACTTAACTTAAAATTTGTCATTGGAAAGCATTTTTGAATTTAAGAATTTAGAATTTGCCATGGTAAAGCATTATGAGATTAAAAAAAAAAAAGAAAAAAAAATTCTCTTCATTAATGACCTTTCCAATCTGAAACACTTTCCTATGGAGAAATAATGATAAAATTGATACCTTGAAGGACAATATCAAAATATACAGTAGATTGTAGATGAGTTCTAGAAATTATCAGCCTCATATGAAATGGAACGCCATACGAAGATAAAATTCAGAACTATTAATTAGAATTTAAAAGGAAGTTTTCAACCTGTTTTGTTTTATATGTAATATTTTGTATTCATCAATGACTTTGAAAAGTTGTTAATATTAAATTATAGCATGAAAAGTTGTTAATATTAAATTATAGCATGAAAAGTTGTTAATATTAAAATATAGCATTTAATAAGGTATATTCTCATATACATCATAAGTAAGTCTTATACTTCAATCTAGGTCATATTTTATTAATCAATGCAAGAGAATATCAACATAGCCAATGCAAATTCCTGTACTAGTGTTAGCTAATATAAAGTATAAAATATTCATATTATAAATCACCAATATTGGAAAAGCAGTTTTCCTAAACACTTATATATCATATTAATTGGAAATCAGTTATTTTTGTCATATCTTAATTACTATACATTATATTACCCTGGTAATACAGAATGATAGTGTGAAAGTAATTTTAGCCAGCTTTGAAGTGCTATATGTGTGCTGTCAGCAGTATCACAAATTTTTCTGACATTTTGTTGACTTTTTTATGTCTAACATCTGCTCTGAATCTTTGATCTGTTATCTATTAAATTCAATAGAAAAATAGATTTTAGGTATCGAAATATATTTATTTTAATAAAAATTTGATTTGCAGCCCTGATCAAAATTGATGAGAAACAAAATCTGTTAAATACATTTTTAGTGCTTTGTCATTTCCAGATCTGATATCATCTCAACCCTTTCTTGTTCATTTCATAGCAATATTTTTTTTCTAGGATTTTTAACAAAAAGCCTGTAATAATGATGGAGAGATTTTACCTCAATACATCTATATACAAACATTCTCAGTTTAAATCTCATATTCTGAATAATCTCATTTCCATTTACATATTGGACTTGTATTTTATTGAAATGCTTTTTTTTGTATGCTAATAATATTATATATATTTCAACTTCAGAAGTTTTCATATTTAAATATTTACTGTGTGTTCATTGTTAATTACTTAATTCATTATCTGAGTGACCAACAGTTAACTTGATCAGAGATAAAAACTATCAGATACAAGTAAATATTTGTATGTGGTTCTATGATTTCTTTGTTGGATGTTTTTAATCGAGTTATTCAGAAAATAACATATTTGCTGTAATGCATACTAAACATCCTTGCCAACTTCTTGGAATTTTCTCGAGGGAGATTATCATGTATGATACATTTATATATTCCAGCTTTTGACAAACTATCACCTATACCTTAAAACTTCAAATTTTAAGCTGATTTTTCTTCTGAACCTTTTAATTTTTAGGTCATCTGACCCGAAGGGTCAGGATGACCTATAGTCATCATGCTTCGTCCGTCGTCGTGCGCCGTGCGCCGTGCGTTGTGCGTTGTGCGCCGTGCGCCGTGCGTAAACTTTTCACATTTCAATCTTCTTCTCAAGTTCCACCAGTGGGATTAAGCTGAAACTTGCCTGAAATGATCCTGAGATGGTCCTGACCAAGTGTTGTTATTTTTCGGGTCAGTCCGAAATCCAAGATGGCCGCCATAGCTGCCATTTTGAAAACACATTTTAAACTTCTTCTCAAGTTCCACCAGTGCTGTTGGGCTGAAACTTGCCAGCAATGATCCTGAGATGATCCCAACCAAGTGTTGTTATTTTTCGGGTCGGTCCGAAATCCAAGATGGCCGCCATAGCCGCCATCTTGAAAAACACATTTTAAACTTCTTCTCAAGTTCCACCAGTGCTTTTGAGCTGAAACTTGCCTGAAATGATCCTGAGATGATCCTGACCAAGTGTTGCTATTTTTCGGGTTGGTCCGAAATCCAAGATGGCCGCCATAGCCGCCATCTTGAAAAACACATTTTAAACTTCTTCTCAAGTTCCACCAGTGCTATTGAGCTGAAACTTGCCTGAAATGATCCTGATATGATCCCGACCAAGTGTTGTTATTTTTCGGGTCGGTCCAAAATCCAAGATGGCCGCCATAGCCGCCATCTTGAAAAACACATTTTAAACTTCTTCTCAAGTTCCACCAGTGCTATTGAGCTGAAACTTGCCTGAAATGATCCTGAGATGATCCCGACGAAGTGTTGTTATTTTTCGGGTCGGTCCGAAATCCAAGATGGCCGCCATAGCCGCCATCTTGAAAAACACATTTTAAACTTCTTCTCAAGTTCCACCAGTGCTATTGAGCTGAAACTTGCCTTAAATGATCCTGATATGATCCCGACCAAGTGTTGTTATTTTTCGGGTCGGTCCGAAATCCAAGATGGCCGCCATAGCCGCCATCTTGAAAAACACATTTTAAACTTCTTCTCAAGTTCCACCAGTGCTATTGAGCTGAAACTTGCCTGAAATGATCCCGATATGATCCCGACCAAGTGTTGTTATTTTTCGGGTCGGTCCGAAATCCAAGATGGCCCCCATAGCCGCCATTTTGAAAACACATTTTAAACTTCTTCTCCGGTTCCACCAGTGCTTTTGAGCTGAAAATTGCCTGAAATGATCCTGATATGATCCCGACCAAGTGATGTTATTTTTCGGGTCGGTCCGAAATCCAAGATGGCCACCATAACCACCAATGTTCAAAAACACATTTTAAACTTCATCTCAAGTTCCACCAGTGCTGTTGGGCTGAAACTTGCCTGAAATGTTCCTGAGATGATCCCGACCAAGTGTTGTTATTTTTTAGATTGGTCTGAAATGCAAGATGGCCACCATATCCGCCATCTTAAAAAACACATTTTAAACTTCTTCTCCAGTTCCACTGGTGCCATTGAGCTCGAAATTGGTGAGAATGTTAAGGAAGGAGTGCCAACAAAGTGTTGTTATTTTTTTTCGGCCTTGTAAAAACTTTGAAATGGCAGCAATGGCGGCCATTTTGTAACATGATTGCGCAATCATGGTTTTCCTGAACAACACCTATTTCAAACTTCTTCTCAAATTCCACCGGTGGGATTCAGCTCTTACTTACCAGAAATGATCCTTAGATGGTCCAGACCAAGTGTTATTATTTATTGGGTCGGTCAGATATCCAAGATGGCCACCATGGCCAACAGTGCCACTATATACTTGCTACAGAGAATGCATACTACAATAATATAAGGGTTTTAATTAAAAGTCAGATGACCGTTAAGGCCCCTGGGCCTCTTGTTTTAAATATATGAATGATAGAGAAGTTTTCTGGAAAAAAAATGTCTAGAAGGATAAAAATCTTAAATTTCTCTCTTTAAAAGTGGAAGGTTGGTGGAAACCATGCATGACTAAGTATTTGTATCTTTTTTTTTCTGTTAGAAATATCATACAGAATAATTATATTGTTGCGTTGTTAATTAAACATTGTCATCACATCACCAATTAAGTATTTTGATGTTGCTCTTGACAGTTACCATGACAACATATAATATCCAATAAGTGATTCTGATGATATCATTTTTCTCAAGTATTATAAAGGACATCCAGTGATTGGATAACACATAATAAGCCATCACAGTTTAGCTTTCAAAAAAATCATTTAGGGTTAGGAGGTGACCTTAACTGTGTCACAGGGACTTGGCATTAATTCCCAACACACAATGTACATTATATATAGAGAATACATGGTCAGTGTCTTAAAATATAAGCTGTATTTTGGCGAGGGTAAAGAAAGACAAAAGTGGCGAGCCTTGGCGAGCCACTTTTGTCTTTCTGTCCCGAGCCAAAAATACAGCTTATATTTTAAGACACTGACCATGTATTCTATTTATCCTGCAACAGTCATAAAAATAACCATCAAAAGTAATCATTTTGAAGTGAAACGGTGTCAACAATGACAGAAATTTGTTCGCCTTTTAAACGTAGTTTCACTTTGAAGTAGGTCAGTCGAACTGACGCACGTGCTAAGATTCCAAAATACAGCTGTTTTCCGTCACTGCCGTATACAGCAAAAATATATATGGTGGGTGTATTCCGACAATGCGGTGGCAGTTGCAGGATAAACATATATATGGATCACAAGTTGAGAATTCATGCCAGAGCCCTGTGTTCTGTGTTATAAAGTTTGTGTTAGTGTATCAGGAATTAACTGTCACAATTTAGGTTTTTACTGGCATTTTGTAACCTAGGCACTTTATACTGCTGATGCCACTCTATATACAGAGTATATATACTTTATATTAAAAACAAACAAATTCCAAGACTTTTCTGAAAAAAATCAGTATTTTTACATTATATATAATGAAAAATAAAAAAAAATTGACAACATGTCTTTAGTACTTTCATCACATCTTGGCAAATCTTAAGGAATGTATCGACATCAAAGGTTATGGCATTACTTACATAGTGATGGTAATCAACATTTGCTTCATCAATATCACAACAACTAAATAATAGTAACATCAAGGTTATGAAAAAGAGCGATGTGTGTGTCAAAAAAACAACAACTTACTGCTACTACATGTAGTTGCTTATAAAGATCTGTTTTCGATATCTTTGACTTGTATGTTATTTATGGGAATATCTGTAGTGTTAAATATATTTTGAAACATTTTTGAAAACAGACTTTGAATACATGTAATTATTATATGAAGATCCTAAGTTAAGACATTTAATATAAACATTATTTTATATAATAATTGAATTTTATAATATAAAAGATTTCTTGGAATGTATTTCGTTTAAAATGGAAGTAGAGGTTACACAACCAGTGGTTGTTGTATACGGTATTTCTTGCACTCGAATTAGTTATTTTTCCAAAGTTACAAAAACACGAGTTTTAGCGAGTGTTTTTGTTTGTTTTTTTTTTGTTTTTGTAACTTTTGAAAAATAACTAACAAGAGTGAAAGGAATACCATATACAACAACCAGGAGTTTGTGTGACCTGTTTCTACCACAATAGAAAAGCTATTCTGAGAATAAAATGACCTGTTTTGTGTCAATGTGTGTTCTTTTCACAATATCAGGTGTGATGTAAGGATATGACCTAATTTGAATTGCCGCTAATTAATATGCAAAACTGACAAATTTGATAATGTATTAAAGTATTACAATTCATTACTAATCATAACAAAATGATAAGTAGGTTTATTCTTTCAAAGCAATGAATTGATAAAAAACTAGATATATTTTCAAGAATATAACAAAACAGCTGCGAACTACTTCTTATGGGTTATCATTTCCAGGACATCGTGAAGTGGCCTTCAAGTGTAAGCCAATCAAATTGATTGTATTGAACCACGTGATTGTAAAATAGTCCCGGTCAAAGCTCACCGTGTCAACCAATCAAAACGCGGAGTTTATTCAACGTGTGGTATAAACTGAATGTTATTCAACAGTTTTAATGCTTATTTCATGCCTTGGGAGTTGAATAACCTATTTTGGTAGAAACGAGGTTATTAAGTTTGTAATTTTTACTATTATTTTGTAATCGGTACAAAAATTATCAAAGCAGAAAATATATTGTTTTATGTGCTAGAATGGTTGATGTATACATATTTGAATGTATATCTGATTCAAAAGAGTTTTATACATATGTATCAATTGTGCAGTATTTATGCAGCAATAAGCTGATGTTTGGTAATAAGCCTATGTCCCACAATAAGCCCATGTCTGACAATAATCATATGTCAACAGAAGCTATGTACCACAATAAGCCCACCCATATCTATTGCAGTTCAGTAAAGATGTTATTTCTTTGTCCTGCTAAAACTTATCTTTTGCCTGAGTCAAAGCTTACGTTTTTGTCCCCTGGGTTTATTACAATATAAATACAGTAATACTTTGGTGTATCAAAACCAATCGGATGATGTTTTTGCTTTGTGCTCTAATATGAAAAAAATACCTTTGTATCATTGTGGGTGTTGCATGCAGACCATGTTTAACGTGACTGAGTATTGAAGTGTTGTATTGGTAATACATAGTTTGAGGTAAGAGTAATGATAATCTTGGTGTAACTGTTTGTATTAGCTAGTAAAACTGTAACATTATTCTTGCTTCATGGTCCAAAACACACACTACCGTAGTGACTAATGTTAAACCTAGAGCGTCATTGTCTGTAATCGGGTCAAAAGTAGGGAGTGGATGTACCACTGGATAACTACGGTATAAAGAAAACCCTTTGATTTGAAGTCAGTGATGATCTGTGGCCAAGGTAGGTGGAGCCTCTATTGTCAGAAAAAATAAGTTTGATATGTGTTTTTGGGTTGAATATTAATAATTGGTACCAGTTTAGTATACATAGATGTTTTTGTTTCAGGAAAAAAAGTTGATATACATGTAGTTGCAGAATTACACATCAGGCCTATCGTATCCACACTTCTGCCAATGTGGGTAATTCTTTTACCTGTTCATTCAGAACAAAGGATGCAGGGTATGCTTTGTATTATACAATACAAAATACCAAAGTGGGGAATTTTATTTCATTGTTTAACAGCCAATTCGCAAGTCATTTACGGCCAACCAAAGAGGGGGAAATATTCGGTAATATAAAAGAATAAAAGTTGAAAATGTGGGAATTGTTGGTTAAAGTCAGGATTATAAAGTGTACTGTAAAAAACTTAAGTGGGGATTATTGACTGTAACGCAAAAGAAAATAAAGTGGGATTATTGAAAGTAAGGTGAAAAAAAAAAAATTAAGTGGGATTATTGATTGTTGTGTTTGTTCTGTTAAAAACTAACAGTGGAATTATTGAGTTCTGTTAAAAACTAACAGTGGAATTATTGAGTTCTGTTAAAAACTAACAGTGGAATTATTGAGGGTAATGTAATTTTCACTCTATCAAATTATATAAAAGTTGTTTCTATATAGATTCCTTTTGGTCAGTAGTATAACCTGTTTTAATTTTATGCTTCACTAACATTAGACGCATGTTTTACATACAAATATTGTAGTTTAATAGATATCACCCCGTTTTACATTGTATTAGCAGAGTTTACATACCAAAGGTAATGATCCTTGTATCCAGGACATGCAGTTAACTCTTTATTTAAAACAAAAAGACATCAATTAACATAAACTACAAAAATTCGTGTTAAATTAGAATTATTTCATGGGAATATATTGCAAAGGAAACAATTTACGGAAATGAAATGGGGACTATTTTTCAGGCGTATTAACATTTAACTGTTGTAATGTGTGGAAAATCAGCACGTGAAACGATGTTTTCATAGTGTTTCATGGTCAAATGTTTGTTGTATTCACTTGGTATGTTAATATAAAGAATCAACACTTAAAGTGTAAAGATATCTGTTTGAACAGCTATTTGTTTTTGATTGTATGTCAAAATGATTTGAGTCCATTTCTTTTTGGGTTTTGCTATCTCTCTATCGATACCACAAAAAGTTTATTACAATGCAATTATACATTGAGATGAATTTGACTATACAGGTTAATACGATCTATAGCAATTTTTATACAAAGTAAAGTTATATGACTGCAATATTTCAGTTAGAAGACTGTTTTACATTAAACATATATACATGGATGATTATGGTATATTGTTTTCAATACGACTTAAAAATGCAATTTTTAGCCATTACTTTAACAGCACCCACCTGGCTGTCAACAGAGTGAAACGAAGGGAAGTAATTCTGATAGATCAGACAAGCTTTGGCATTAACGTAGTCATAGAAATTCTAAGTGCAATTTTTGTTTTCTATTAT